>NW_025963824.1:555000-1155000 GCF_023055435.1 Haliotis rufescens
CCCAGACAGCGAATGGGACTTCTCCCCGGAAGCGCTGCCTAGACAAACCCACCCAGAACATTTCGGGGAATGTGAAGACTCCCCAACACTGCAGCCTTCTGCATTACCCAGATTGTCAGAAGGGCTGTATTCCTGGTAGCAAAGCCGGGGACTCTCCCGATGTCAGTCAACAGAGTGGGAGGTACCAAACCTAAGGCACCGAGAACAATGGGGAGTCGAACAACTTGGTACTTGGGATGCAAGCGTGACATTTCGAAAGGAGGTCTGCATATTTGCCATGTTTTTCCTGGATCTTGTCAATCACATTAGTGTCAAAAGGGACAGACAATTCAACAATATAAATGATTTCATTGTATTTATCAAGATTAGGTTTGTTGGCCTGGATACGTCTGAGGCTGCATTCGGACCTAGTCAAAATAATTTTGTATTTATCATTTTCCATGACGCCCTCTACATATTCTGGGTCGTACCTTGGGTGGACCTCTGTGTCAAAACCACAAGCATGGCGAAGACGGTAATACAGTGATCGAGCCACACCATCATGTCGCTTAAGATACTGTGTTTGTGCCAAAACTGGCATCCACAGACAATGTGTTGGACAGTCTCATTAAATTCATTGCCTAATCTACATTTAAAAATAGATTTTACATTTTGATGCATCTCATTGACGGTTTCGAGTGGGAAGTGACTGGTCCTGAGCAGTAACTTGTCAGGCCACCCGATTTCATCCAAACGAAGGACTCTGCAGGGTTGCTGACCTGCTCAACACACTGCATATAAACTCGATGCAGTGGACGTTTAGAGAGCCTTCCCTTGAGAAACCGAACCTGATGTGGCACTTCGCTTGGTTGACACTCATTTCCGTACCGTCCAGCAGTACAGATCCATCAACCATATCAACACTGACATCATCATCATCATCATCATCATCAGTATCATTATTATTATTATTATTATTATTATTATTATTATTATTATTCCACAGTCTTCTCCCACACATGGTACTTTTCTCCTTAATGTGAGCCAGATGGCGCGACTAACAAATAGGTATGACCCCGTGTGTGAGAGAATAACACCGCAGTGGTGTGGAGTGGGTCGTGCACTGATTGTTAGACAAAACCTCCACACAAAAGAGTTATATAGTTCAAGGCTACTGCCACGGAGTTGGTGGTAGTAGGCTACTGTGACTCAGCTGGTTAGATCATGTGGGATCAGGGAAGAACTTTGTTCTGAAAACACAACCTTCTGGCTACGCGGAATTGCGGAATATCTGTTCCCAGTAAATTCACTGTAGAAGTACTGAGACATGAAATACTTTCAGGAGAACGAACAACCCGTAATTCAGAATTCGGAGACATGTTGGTTTCTTTTCTGAGAAAATGTCGAATAAATGTGAAAGTTTTCCGATCACAAATAGAGACATTAGCTCATTCACTCTACAGTTGCAATGACGTGGCATATAAGTGCCTGTGGCCTCATGTACACATATGACGTCATTACCACGTTGCCAGGGACCGTTTCCGAATCAACAGCACAATAGAACAATCGCGTGGGCTAGCCAATCAGCAGGAAGCAGACCGTTAACTGCTCAGTTAGAATTTGTGTAATTAATTTCACCGATATTTGTGCCGTTATTTGTATTATCCCTTCTTTATACACATTAGCCAGACTGAGCCAAAAGTGGCACATATTGTAGGCTAGTTTGGTATTAACACACTTAGTAGGCACGAGGGGCGTTCAATAAGTTTTGCAACATCAATATAAGACCAAGTCGCAGAATATCTTTTGCACTTTTATTTTTCAATATAATCTCCATTCACCTCAATACACTTATTCCATTTGTCCTTCAAGCTTGTAATACCACTTTTATAGAAATCCGCAGATTGGCCCTCTAACTACGCCTCTGTGGCAGCCTTTATGTCCTCGTCATCCTGGAAGCGTCTTCCACGTAGGGCAGATTTCATTTGCCGGAACAGGAAATAGTCACTGGGGGTTAAGTCTGGGCTGTAGGGTGGACGATTTAACTGTTCGAATCCACATTCACATATGGCAGCTTGTGCAATTCACGACTTGTGAACCAGAGCATGTAAGGAACTTTATTACAGCGCGTTGTTCGTGTTTAAAGGAAGCCATGATACTAAAAAAAGTACTCATGGAAATGAAAAAAACAAGTTTTTTCGACCTCAGATCTTAAATAAATGCAGGTAATATACAAAATATGTAAATATTCAAACAACTAAATTAGTACTAATTAGGCCGTGGCACAAATACAGCGTATCAAATGTTTTTATGCCTTTTTACACGTAAAAGTGTGTAAAAATGTGCATAAAACAGACTATTGTGAAACAGGGCATAACCAGGTGTAAGTAGATCAAGGTGAATGTCCATGACCTAGGACACCTTGACGACAGGTGAGAACAGGTGCATAATGCCTATAGTCTGTTTCTGCTATGTCAATTTGGACAGTTGTATTTTTGAATGTTGAAAGTGCCGACAAATTACCTCCTGTAAAGTACATTTTGTATTGTTCACTTAGATCAAACTAGCAAATCCAGACTAGTACTTTTCGAGTTGTTTTGTTATTTCGTATTTACAGCTACGTAACACTTTGTGTCGATTTTTAAAATGAGAAAAACAGGTTTTTTTAAGTTTCCGTCAGTACTTTTAACTACCATGGCAGCAACTGCAGCATTTAGATTTATTCTTTGCAGACAGAGCACCTGCAACTGTTCTGTTATTAACATCTGGGCAACTTGCAAAGAAATGATTTGATTGAGAAAAGCACCCTTTTCATACGCATTATGTTTTGATCGGTGATCGGTCGACAACTAGTCCCCGACCAGTCCCCGTTCAGTTGCAACAAGTCACCGAAGATTCGCTGACTAGTCACCGATCAGTTGCAAACATTTCGCCGTATCTGCGGTGAACAGTTGCCGATCAATCACTGACAAGTTGCAAAACCTATCGCTGATTGATCTGCGATCATACCCTAATGCCAAATATGGGCGATCGCCATTTGGCGGCAAAGGAAATCAGACGCCAAGAGGTTGCATCGCGGTAGCATTGTCTGTGTGACTGTAGCTTGCCGGGATCGGGTGGTCAGACTCGCTGACTTGGTTGATGCATGTACCCCAATTGTGTTGATCGATGCTAATGATGCGAATCACTGGATTGTCTGGTCCAGACTCGATTATTTACAGACCGCCGTCATATAGCTGGAACATTGCGGGATACAATAGCTAACAAACAAACATCAACAAGGACATAAATAAACATAACTAGATATCACTTCCAAGTTTTACCCTCAAATATTGAATTGCGATTAACGAGTAAGTGAAGGAAGTAAGACATCCCTGCAAAACAATTACTTCTATATCAAAATCAACGGGGCGCTGTGAGGTGCAAAACTCAGTCTGTAGTCAGTGACGGCCCCGGGGCGCTGTGAGGTGCAAAACTCAGTCTGTAGTCAGTGACGGCCCCGGGGCGCTGTGAGGTGCAAAACTCAGTCTGTGGTCAACGACGGCCCCGGGGGGTGATGTACTGGGTAGTGGACCAAAACCCAATGATGAAGTTTATCGCATAGAAAAAGGACTGTTCATGAAAAGCGCACTTCACAATTGTTGTTACTGTACGTTATATTCCTTATCGGCGGAATGACTTGTTTTCAATGTCTACATATTAGCACACATGAGGCTATCTTCGTCAGTTAATCTTTGCGATAGTTCGTGACTCTTTTTCAAGGGGCGATTGATAACAGTAACATTTTGATAACATTTGTAATATTTTAGTGAGATCCAATTTTCAAGCCTTAATTTTCCCGTCTGTTTATATATTGTTTGATGCATCAACCATTCTTTATCGCATCTCAGCCGACATAATGACCATTATATCAACGGTATCATCACAAAAGCCCAGTGTAAGCCACACCCCGTCCTACAGCACAGCGTAGAGACTATATCTGTCGAGGTCATCTACAGCCCGGACGATATGACCTTGGGCGTTGATTGGGGGATATTGCAGGCGGTGACAGCTCCTCCGTCATTCTCAGAACACTGGAGGCTGGAGACTTCGTCAGCAGCCGGGGCCGCCATCAGTATCACTAGGGTGTTAATATTGTTGGACGAGACACAGGGTTATAAAGTTACACATGCACAATGCAAATTGGCAGTCTCAAAGCCTTCCCGTCAGTGACAACGGTGCTTGAGTCAGATCATATCCGTGCCACTTCAACTTCTTTATATTTGCACATGTTTTTACTGTATGACAAATTAAGCAAGAATCATATATGTTTCATAAATGTTTTCAGAATGAACATTCAGTTTGGAATAGTTAAACAATGAACGTTTTATATATTATTGGAATATGAGAATTGTTTTCCGCACTGATTGACCTATATACGGGTTTTTACAAATTTGTGAATTTCCGCCACGGATCACAGGATCTTGATCAGATTTTGACGAATTGTAATCGGGAATGGTCCCATCAAGGACGGCAGTAAAACTCCAGACTGTGTGACTGAGCCCTTACAAATAACTAACATGGCCTTGAATATCCTCCCCACAAACATACATTATGAATCATGGCGGCTGAGACTTTACAAAGTTAATCCACACCAGGAAGATAATCCGTTATTCATTTCGCTCTTGTAATCCTCCACGGATTCCGTGTTGAGTGTATTGCTCCTGGTATTGTCGGGGTAGATCGTGACGGTGATGGGAGTGTCACAGACTTACTGAGGGAACGGTCGGGGAAATAATCCCCCAGCATATATATGGACGTTATTGCTGTCCATTATTACCCTATGACGTCAACGTTATAGTGCTTCCAATGACAAAAGCATTGCATACGCGGTTTTTGGAATGAAGGTTCATTTCGCTCACAAAGATGATTGTGTTTTGTTAGCAGCATTCGTTCGTTCAGACAACTCGGTAGGCGTGTTGGGTACAACAAGGGAGGGTATCTACTTCTCCAACGAAGGATAATCAGTTCATGACGGCGCCGTTAGAGAAGCCGCCACTGCAAAAAGGTAATCATTCCATCTTGATTACTAGAAGAGATAGTGGGTAGGTTGAATTAACGAAGTTTTAACAATATCACACTAATATCAGGGCGGGGAACACCGGAGATGGGTGTCTGACATTGTATGTATACGTGTAGGGAATCGACCCGGGGCTTTAGGCGTGACGAGCGAGCATTTTAATTACGTTACCATCCAACGCCCCACAGGAGGGGATACATACTCCCACAGAAGGAGTGATCGTTTTCTGGGGGATGGTCTTACATTGATTACCAGGGATGCTTCAGTTCAGGGGTTGAGTGTCCCTTGAGTAAGCTCCACAAAAGAACTTTTTCTGACTATATTGTTTTTCATAATTTGACAATTGTTTGCTTTGAGTCTTCATTAAATACCAGAAAATAAGATGGGGTCCCACAATTTGTCTGAAGTTCATCTATCTTGATGTCCGGGAGTGGGAGATATGGTCCCACAGAAGGGTAATCATTTTGTCTGATGTCCATCTATTCTTGATTATCGGGAGTGGGAGATATGGTCCCACAGAAGGGTATTCATTTTGTCTGATGTCCATCTATTCTTGATTACCGGGAGAGGGAGATATGGTCCCACAGAAGGGTAATCATTTTGTCTGATGTCCATCTATTCTTGATTATCGGGAGTGGGAGATATGGTCCCACAGAAGGGTATTCATTTTGTCTGATGTCCATCTATTCTTGATTACCGGGAGAGGGAGATATGGTCCCACAGAAGGGTAATCATTTTGTCTGATGTCCATCTATTCTTGATTACCGGGAGTGGGAGATATGGTCCCACAGAAGGGTAATCATTTTGTCTGATGTCCATCTATTCTTGATTACCGGGAGTGGGAGATATGGTCCCACAGAAGGATAATCATTTTGTCTGATGTCCATCTATTCTTGATTACCGGGAGTGGGAGATATGGTCCCACAGAAGGGTATTCATTTTGTCTGATGTCCATCTATTCTTGATTACCGGGAGAGGGAGATATGGTCCCACAGAAGGGTAATCATTTTGTCTGGAGTCCATCCATCTTAAATTACCGGGAGAAGGATACATAGTCCCACAGAAGGATAATCATTTCGTCTGGGTTGTCTCTTTTGATTACTAGGAGAGGAGACATGTAGTCCCACGGAAGGACAATCGGCTACCTCGCCTACCAGAATTGTATGCACAGAATTGTATGCACAGAAGTGTATGCACAGAATTGTATGCACAGAATTGTATGCACAGAAGTGTATGCACAGAAGTGTATGCACAGAATTGTATGCACAGAATTGTATGCACAGAATTGTATGCACAGAAGTGTATGCACAGAAGTGTATGCACAGAATTGTATGCACAGAATTGTATGCACAGAATTGTATGCACAGAAGTGTATGCACAGAAGTGTATGCACAGAATTGTATGCACAGAAGTGTATGCACAGAAGGGTATGCACAGAATTGTATGCACAGAATTGTATGCACCAAGTCTGTCAAGAAGGCGCGAAATTCCATTCCCTCATGCCGCGATATTATTATCATCTTCTCCAAAGGATCAGTGTGAACACAATTTTCATTCTCAGCTCCCTGGGGAGTATACAACCAAAGCTGTCTGTGACGCGTTAGAAGGTTATCCATCCAATCCTACCGGGTACCCATTCACTGCTATGTGAACAGAGGCACATTAAAAACAAAGCCACGCCCCTGCCTCGAACACGGCCACCCACCTTTGCTAAACTTCACCTGATTTGTGACCCGTGCAGATCCGGGGTAGAATAGGTCTTCAGCAACCCATACTTGTGACCCGTGCAGATCCGGGGTAGAATAGGTCTTCAGCAACCCATACTTGTGACCCGTGCAGATCCGGGGTAGAATAGGTCTTCAGCAACCCATGCTTGTGACCCGTGCAGATCCGGGGTAGAATAGGTCTTCAGCAACCCATGCTTGTGACCCGTGCAGATCTGGGGTAGAATAGGTCTTCAGCAACCCATGCTTGTGACCCGTGCAGATCCGGGGTAGAATAGGTCTTCAGCAACCCATGCTTGTGACCCGTGAAGATCCGGGGTAGAATAGGTCTTCAGCAACCCATGCTTGTGACCCGTGCAGATCCGGGGTAGAATAGGTCTTCAGCAACCCATGCTTGTGACCCGTGCAGATCTGGGGTAGAACAGGTCTTCAGCAACCCATGCTTGCCGTAAAGGGAGACTATGCTTGTCGTAAGAGGCGACTAACGGGATCGGGTGGTCAGGCTCGCTGACATGGTTGATGTATGTCATCGATCCCAATTGCGTGGATCGATGATCATGATATCAGTCACTGGATTGTCTGGTCCAGACTCGATTATTTACTGCCCGCCGTCATAATATTAATTGTAATGCTGCTGAGTGCGGCGTTAAACAATAATCCAACCAACCAATCACCTGATTTGTGGTCCTTGAGCTAAAAACATGACTATGTGTCCTCATAACTGAGTGTTTTGAATCTACCTGGAGGACAGCAAGATAGAAACCTCCTCCTATCAACACGAGTGCAGGGTAAACACGTCCCTGTTGATTCCATTAGCGTCTCCCACCCTGATTACACACAGACCGGGTAGGTCTGGGGGTAGAGGTGACGGAGAGGTCACAGAGACTTATTTATGGTAGTAATTCAGTAATCGCATTGTCTGTATCATACGCGTCGCTCGCTTCAAGTGTGGGGTATACTGATATGAACAAACATTAATGACAGCGCACTATTTTCAAACGCAGCCATATGTATAATCATGTTTATTTTATTCCTGTCTTGTTTGTCCCCAACAAACAGACAGCCTCCCTGATCTTGTGGTAGAGCGTCCGCCAGGAGATCGGAAGGTCCGGGGTTCGATTCCCGGCCGCGTCATACAAAAAGATGTTAAAAGATGGTACTTGTTGTTACTCTGTCTGGTGCTCGGCATTAAGGGGCTAAAACAAGGACTGGTGGGCTCGGAGTCAGTATCCTGTGTCTGAGTGGGGTATTCATGTTAAACTGCGGCATGGTATCTCAGTGGGCTAGCGCTATAAATCGGCATCAGTCCGGACTAGTACAAGCAGCCACACACACACGTACATGCACGTCGCTATATACGTGCACTAATCTTAATAAACCCCATTTTACCTCACCCTAACAAACACGTTGCTTCGGAACGATAAACTGTATTGAGGGAGAAGTCTCTAACTCCGTGGACCATATCTAACACGCTAATGCTCCGTGACAGGGATCCATATTGTTTAACTGTAATACTTCCGACATCTATCAGGATTTGTTTCATTGACTGACGCAAGGGGCGATGTAATATTAAACCATATGATGACGTCATGCTATTGTTGTTGAAGTTGATTCTTAGCCCGGAATTTACAGCCTTTTCATCCTGGCTATGTCAATCTGACGCAACAATAGGTCATTATGCAAAATAATAGAGAAATTATATCGACCATAGCATGATTTAAGTCGAAGAAATTTCTCGAATCTGTTTATTGATCAACAGATGTTCATATTTTGTCCATTACAGAGTACTGAATCATTATGCATGCGAGGACAACGTCAGCATGTGCTGTGGTGCACCACCTCGTTGTCATTAGATGTGACAATATGTCACAGTTCATAAACAATCATTTTATCCCCTCTCTAAGAGTTGGTTTTCTGCCAAATAACATTATAGTGATGTTTTACGCCGCTTTTGGCAATATTCCAGCAGTATCACGGCGGGGGACACCAGAAATGGGCTTCACACATTGTACCCATGTCGGGAATCGAACCCGGGTCTTCGGCGTGACGAGCAAAAGCTTTAACTACTAGGCTACCCGACCGCCCCTAAATTAATTACATTATAGGACGTGGCTTAACGTGTGAAGGAATCAAGGCATTTTTCTTTCACCAACTGTTGGATCAAACCATTTCCAAATAAGTAACAGTTCAAGATTATCTGTGCAATCAGTCACGCCGTTTGATGTTTTAAGCTGTTTGACTAATGGGAGGAAACCGTCTTTGTGACAATGCCATTGATATGACTTCAACTTCTTCCCTTAGAATTAAAATTTCCTGATAAATCAGTCTGGATTATCAGCCGTAACAGATTCCATGGGGCTGAAAGGCAATATAGTTATTACATTTATAAGAATATCTGCGTGTCGCATACATCAAGTTTGGCGTGTTCTGTTAACAGTTCCAGTTCCCCCTAGCGTATCAATTATAAATAAAAAAATGAAATTTATTAAACATGATCAATACCCGCTTCGTCAGGGAACACAGACATTGAACAATGCAAAATATTTGATGTCCTGTTTATTCAGCCATAAACCATTGACATGCTGGGGAAACATTTGGAAATTATTCACGATGTCCCATGGCGTCGGAAATACGGTTGATCCTCTGTTTGACATTCATAACATGCTGAATATATATTACCCTACGCCATGGTGGTATTGACGTTTTCTTGTTTTGATGTCAGTGCCATTATAATACTAAGTTGATTATAGTTGAGTCCAATTTGTCGCCAAAGTCTGCCCCCACAGCGCGACACAGTATAGTTTACAAACACAACCTCAGCACGGACACTTCATAAAGGGGACTATTAGCAAGGTCGGAATGTTTCCCGTCAATGAATGGTTGTGTGAAAGGGCCATGTCTTCTCCGAGGTCCGCGCGGTGAAAAGGGAAATCGTTCTAATGGGATTCACAAGTACCCGACATGCATAGACGTGACAATACGTGACACTCTCGGGTCACAGAGTCACAATGGTACACGACACTGACTTCATAACCAAGAGATCAAGTTAATGCTGTATTGAGGCAGGCGTGGAGCTGTATGGGGAGACATGGCGGTGGCATTCCGTCACAATGCGGCGTTGTGAAGAGAAGCCCATATAGATTCCTCGGGGGGTGATCTCATTGTAATGCCGAGGCAGACAAATAAGATAAATTGGATTTATTTAATCGGTTGAGAAACACGTATCCGTACTGTCGCTGTCAACACAGGGTGGCATGTGGAATTGAAGACAGTCAATACAATGAACAAGGCCAGTGGTTGGATGTACGTGCTGCTGTAGTAGACAATCCGTACTGTCGCTGTCAACACATGGTGGCATGTGGAATTGAAGACAGTCAATACAATGAACAAGGCCAGTGGTTGGATGTACGTGCTGCTGTAGTAGACAATGGGAAGGATAGCCGACAGACATACTCTCACGGAAACATATTACCTGGACTCGTGACCATGTGACAAATAGATTTAGGTTTTAAAATACTGGAGTTAATGTGATTGCACGAAGGAAAACGTACAACTTATGGATTATCGTGAATGCACTGAATGAAGGCCTTGGTGAAGAATTGAAATCACTGGATAAAAACCCTGCTTTGTCATGAGAGCGATCTTTGAGTGATGTTTGAATGATCGATCTTTGAGTGATGTGTGAGTGGTGTGGGATCGATCTCAGAGTGATGGGTTAGTGATGTGGGGTCGAACTTTGAGTGATGGGTGAGTGATGTGGGGTTGATCTTTGAGTGATGGGTGAGTGATGTGGGATCGATCTTTGAGTGATGGGTGAGTGATGTGGGGTTGATCTTTGAGTGATGGGTGAGTGATGTGGGGTCGATCTTTGAGTGATGTTTGAGTGATAGGTGATCGATCTTTGAGTGATGTGTGTGGGATGCGTGATCGATCTTTGAGTGATGTTTGAGTGATGTGGGATCGATCTTTGAGTGATGGATGAGTGATGTGGGGTCGATCTTTGAGTGATGGGTGAGTGATGTGGGGTCGATCTTTGAGTGATGTTTGAGTGATGTGGGATCGATCTTTGAGTGATGGGTGAGTGATGTGGGGTCGATCTTTGAGTGTTGTTTGAGTGATGTGGGATCGATCTTTGAGTGATGTTTGAGTGATGTGTGAGTGATGTGGGGTCGATCTTTGAGTGATGTTTGAGTGATGTGGGATCGATCGTTGAGTGATGTTTGAGGGATGCGTGATCGATCTTTGAGTGATGTGTTGGTGATGTGGGATCGATCTTTGAGTGATGGGTGAGTGATGTGGGATGGATCCTCTAGTGATGTTTGAGTGATAGGTGATCAATCTTTGAGTGATGGTTGATGCGAGATCGATCTTTGGGTGATGTGTGATGCGAGATCGATCGTTGGGTGATGTGTGAGTGATAGACGATCGATCCTCTAGTGATGTGTGAGGGGTATTTGAGAAATGGTTGAGTGATGTTTGGGTAGTATGACATATATGTTAGCGATGCGTGAGTGTTTTGATTGTAATGTGAGAATGATGTACCAGTTGTGTGAGAGCGACGTGTGAGTGATGTGTGAGGCGAGGTGAAATGGAGCTTAACATCGCGTCAAAGTTTATTACACTAACATAGCGGCGTCCACACAAGTGTGTGTGTGGCTGCTTGTACTAGTCAAGACTAATCCCTAGTTTATAGTGCTAGCACACTGACATACCATGCCACAGTTTAACATTAGTTCAGCGCCAATTCCCTCATATACAAAATCAGTAGGACAAGGCATGTCAACTCCTTATGCACCATAGACAGTGACACAATATAACGAAACAGCAAAACACAATTGCTTAACAGCGACACAGTAGAACTAAATGGTGCACTATAGTTTAACAGCAATACACAATTGCTTAACAGCGACACAGTATACCTACATGATGCACTATAGTTTAACAGCAATACACAATTGCTTAACAGAGACACAGTATAACTAAATGATGCATTATAGTTTAACAGGAATACACAATTGCTTAACAGCGACACAGTATAACTACATGATGCACTATAGTGTAACAGCAATAGACAATTGCTTAACAGCGACACGTAGAACTAAATGGTGCACTATAGCTTAACAGCAATACACAATTGCTTAACAGCGACACAGTAGAACTAAATGGTGCACTATAGCTTAACAGCAATACACAATTGCTTAACAGCGACAGAGTAGAACTAAATGGTGCACTATAGCTTAACAGCAATACACAATTGCTTAACAGCGACACAGTAGAACTACATGATGCATCATTGTTTAACAGCAATACACAATTGCTTAACAGCGACACAGTATGACAATGCGATGTCGTATAGTTTAACAACGACGCATAAAGGAAAACGACACGCAGCATCCCACAATACTTTACAGCTACATGATATAACAGCAATATAAACAATATGATTACACTATAGTAAAACATCAACACAGTATTGTATAACAGCAATATAAACAATATGATTACACTATGGTAAAACATCAACACAGTATTGTATAACAGCAATATAAACAATATGATTACACTATGGTAAAACATCAACACAGTATTGTATAACAGCGTCACGAGTAACCGACTTGGGGTCAGCGGGGTAGATCGCTGTCTGATGGTATCTACCCCTAAGTGGTATCCGCGGATCGGATATTGATCTATTGATCAGGTGACGGCAATTGATCTCCATAGCCGTAAACTGTTGGAATGAACTCACTGATCATGTTGAGTGGAGTTGCTCTCTGATTCTCATGGCGCGACACACAGACATGCCTCACTGAGGTCTTGCTGGCATTAGATCAAGTTGCACTGTATTACTGTGTATATCTCAGACCATTTGATTTAGGCGGCGCTCTTGATTCACGTCCAAAATATATTGATATGGACCTAAACTTTGTGGCAAATGAAAGTATACCGAGTGTGTGTTTGTTTTGTAATTGGAAGTGGAAACAACTGTTATTATTATTATTAGTAGTAGTAGTAGTAGTAGTAGTAGTATTGATGATGATGATGATGATGATGATGAAGATGATGATGATGATGAAGAAGAAGAAGAAGATGATGATGATGATGATGATGATTATAATGATGATGATGATGATGATGATGATGATGATGATGATGATGATGAAGAAGAAGAAGAAGATATTCAAAGATAAGATATCGGCAGTTGTGCGTTAGTTTTAAATCAAATACTATTTTAATAAATACAACCATGCAGAAGGTTTCTTTGAGTGTTGACTAAGCACCGGTACAGTTCACTGGTTTGATTCACATCGCTAACGACAGCCTCCGTGGTCTAGTGGTAGAGCGTCAGCCCGGAGAGCGGAAGGTCCGGGGTTCGATCCCCGACCGCGTCATACCAAAAGACGTTAAAAATGGTACTTGTTGTTTCCCTGTCTGGCGCTTGGCATTAAGGGGCTAAAACAAGGACTGGTCGGCTCGGAGTCAGTATACTGTGTCTGAGTGGGGTATTCATGTTAAACTGCGGCATGGTATCTCAGTGTGCTAGCACTATAAATCGGCATCAGTCAGGATTTGAACAAGCCGCCACACAAACACACACACGTACATGCACGTCGCGATATAAGTGCAATAATCTTAGACGCGACGTTAAACCCCACCTCACCTCACATCGCTAACTTAAGATGCTTTCGATTGAAAATCAATCAAATGATTAACATCAACTGAGATGAATAGTTCAATCGGCTTCTCGGTTGAGTTGATTCAAAACTAGATCGACAAACTTACCAAACATTATTTTGGGCAAATGTTTCCTTAACTGTTTCTCTCAGAGGACAGATGTTTCCTGGCTGATTTATGTCAAAGGAAACAATTACTTATAAAATGCATTAGTCGGTACAAATGCTTTGAAACCTGATCAGGTTGCGTTCAACACATAAACACAGGTACATTGTTACACGAACGGGATACTGACTTTCAACAACGAGTTCCACAACGTGTGTTCAGGAGGAGGTATTCCAGGGAGTACATGTTCTTCTGTCATTTAGTTCGTAATGTTTTGTGGTACCCTGATGTAGAATGTATCATGACTTCCACAAAGAAAAAAAGCACCCCTTGTAATAATTAATACTGAAATATCCTCATTCGCAACAACTGCGAATTTCGTTATGCATATGTCAAGAATGGTGTTCCGTCGAAATGTTAGGACAGTATAATGAAAAATGTGACGTCACATCGCAGCACGCCCTGCACGTGCATCATGCCAACCGTGCATTGTTTTAGGGAGGTCGGGTAGCCTAGTGGTTAAAGCGTTCGCTCGTCACGCCGCAGACCCGGGTTCGATTCCCAACATGGGTACAATGTGTGAAGCCCGTTTCTTGTGTCCCCCCGCCGTGATATTGCTGGAATATTGCTAAAAGCGGCTTAAAACCATACTCACTCACTCACTTGTATTGTTTTAAATGTAGAATATGTACACAGGAATTGTGAATATGTAACGCCACTGTCTTGCAATGTTGAAACGTTATGTGTGAATCTGACACGAAGAAGGTTATCAGAGGCTCAAAGATAAAGAGAATCTCACCCGAGTGTCTTTTGATATCAAATATATCAACACGAGTTGAATAAATTAGGAAAACTCCGAGGCTTGCCAAAGATTTTTCTACTTTTATCAACGAGTGTTGATATATTTGATATAAAAAGACACGAGGGTGAGATTTTATTTATCATCCAACATCATTCTTCCAACTTTTTTCAGTTTGTAGACAGTAATAAGCAGTGTCTTAAGTGTAAAAAGTACTGCTAACAGCTTCAGTAGCAGAGCCATTAGTGATGTCATTTGATTGTGACGTCACGGTAACCAATTATGTCACAATGGTCTGCAAAGCATTGTGATGCAATTTTATTGCAGCGATATCTACAGTGTTGATCTCACCCAAGCGATGTCTCCTGTGGGAGCCAGTTTTGGATGATAAGGCGTATTCTTGGTATGCATTCGACAGGCTGACCTACACACGTATATGACGTCTACTTGGTGTCATTATACGGTAATCAGTAGACTAGTACGAAAACACGGGCAAACCAATTTTGTACAGAATCTCCCGTGGTCAGGAAGACCTCACATGACGTCAAGGCGTTAGGGTCCTGCTTCGGCTTGAACGTCTTCAACCATTTGCAACATCTGTTCTGAAGCGCCTATGGTTACCCAACAGACGGATGTCAACCGCAACGAGACGAATCGAAGGAAATCGGCTGCAGTATAGTCCAGAAGGGTAATCAGGCCTCCACATCATCAGAAAACTCATTTAGCATGGTGTTTGGCCCGGTGAGCTTGGAACCTGCGAACATCCATTGGTCGGATGAGAGCAGGGTTCTGTCATGTTACGGATGGTCGATAGAGGGTTATGAGGCATAAAATATGGGCCTACATATCCAGGAACATGAGACGTTCGAGCCCGTATTTTGGAAGGATGATCATGATGGTTTGTAAGCTGGGTCACCATCCAAGGCAACTTCAGTTGTGCCGCATTTGGACAGCCCGCCACTCACCACCGACCTGTGTACCTGGATGACAATGCCAGGCCCATCGTGCTCGAGCAGTATCAGCTTTTCTCCAGAATGACGCTGTGGCGACACTGCCATGAGTCCTGACAAGGGTCCTGTTGTACAAACCGTTCATGGCGCTAAGGTGATCGTAACTCCCATACCTTAACATAGACCAACGACATTCGTAACGCTAAGGCTGTTTTGTACAAGGGCACCCTGAACACGCTTGTGCATATTGGGACATCCTGGGGCGTCAAGTCGGACTCTGGCCAAATTGGAGTCAGCTCTTCGTCGTTAGTTGCTGCAGTTGCCCATTCAAAAGATCGGACGACTTACTGGAGGGATGAGACGAAGGAAGCTGTCGTCCGGGCATGTGGCGGATTTACCAGCTGCTGATGTTTGTGTCATGAATGTCATCTGGGGACTGATAACGACATCTATCATGATGTGAAATGGTGTTCCTGACTCTCATCCTCAAAACTTATTATGACAACCGTTTTTGCCCAAATACAGTACCTTTGAGTTTTTGTTAAAATCATGAATAAATCTAAAAACAGGATAAACATTTATGTTTTCGCATTGACAGAAGTGTCTTGTTGCAAACCACATATATTTTTTTTCTAATATTATGTTATCAGGGTTTCAATGACAATTCTCGTAGGACCAGTCATTGTAAAAATATACAGGGGTGATTAACTTATGTTTTTAATTTGTGTATATTTGCATGAACAGGACATGACACTTTTATATGGACAATAACTCAGTTATTATTCATAACAAAGCAACAAGATGGTACCTATAACGGTGTCATATCCTCCTCTTTAGTGATGAGAAACATGATTTATCTGAATGCATAAAATCAATATCTCATTCGAGTGAAATAACACATTTAATGCTGGATCTATGTTCGATCTGCTTCAATGGTAGCTATACATGAATGATAGAAAAAAACAGTAAGGAAAAACCAATACAATTGGACAATACACCTTTTTGGTCAGACGAACGGGTTATTTGACAAGTAAATACAAAGTCCCTATATGTGTTTATTATCCAAGTTTGATGATTACCTCTAGAGAAGGAACGCTGCATCCTGGCATTGGTAGCAGTGATAGTATGATGATAACAATATCATGCAGTGACGTCAGCCTTTGTGATGTCTGTTGCGAGACAGGATATCCGATCTTTTCGCGAAGACCATTGAGAGTGATTCAAATATGGGACAGGATATGACAATCTTTTTCGCGAACACCTGGTATCATCACTATCTGGTAGTGACTCAAGAACACCTGGTATCATCACTATCTGGTAGTGACTCAAGAACACCTGGTACCATCACTATCTGGTAGTGACTCAAGAACACCTGGTATCAAGAACACCTGGTGTCATCACTATCTGGTAGTGACTCAAGAACACCTGGTATCATCACTATCTGGTAGTGACTCAAGAACACCTGGTATCATCACTATCTGGTAGTGACTCAAGAACACCTGGTATCATCACTATCTGGTAGTGACTCAAGAACACCTGGTATCATTACTATCTGGTAGTGACTCAAGAACACCTGGTATCATCACTATCTGGTAGTGCCTCAAGAACACCTGGTATCATCACTATCTGGTAGTGACTCAAGAACACCTGGCATCATCACTATCTTGTAGTGACTCAAGAACACCTGGTATCATCACTATCTGGTAGTGACTCAAGAACACCTGGCATCATCACTATCTTGTAGTGACTCAAGAACACCTGGTACCATCACTATCTGGTAGTGACTCAAGAACACCTGGTATCAAGAACACCTGGTATCATCACTATCTGGTAGTGACTCAAGAACATCTGGTATCATCACTATCTGGTAGTGACTCAAGAACACCTGGTATCATCACTATCTGGTAGTGACTCAAGAACACCTGGTATCATCACTATCTGGTAGTGACTCAAGAACACCTGGTATCATCACTATCTGGTAGTGACTCAAGAACACCTGGTATCATCACTATCTGGTAGTGACTCAAGAACACCTGGTACCATCACTATCTGGTAGTGACTCAAGAACACCTGGTATCAAGAACACCTGGTGTCATCACTATCTGGTAGTGACTCAAGAACACCTGGTATCATCACTATCTGGTAGTGACTCAAGAACACCTGGTATCATCACTATCTGGTAGTGACTCAAGAACACCTGGTATCATCACTATCTGGTAGTGACTCAAGAACACCTGGTATCATTACTATCTGGTAGTGACTCAAGAACACCTGGTATCATCACTATCTGGTAGTGCCTCAAGAACACCTGGTATCATCACTATCTGGTAGTGACTCAAGAACACCTGGCATCATCACTATCTTGTAGTGACTCAAGAACACCTGGTATCATCACTATCTGGTAGTGACTCAAGAACACCTGGTACCATCACTATCTGGTAGTGACTCAAGAACACCTGGTATCAAGAACACCTGGTATCATCACTATCTGGTAGTGACTCAAGAACATCTGGTATCATCACTATCTGGTAGTGACTCAAGAACACCTGGTATCATCACTATCTGGTAGTGACTCAAGAACACCTGGTATCATCACTATCTGGTAGTGACTCAAGAACACCTGGTACCATCACTATCTGGTAGTGACTCAAGGACACCTGGTATCATCACTATCTGGTAGTGACTCAAGAACACCTGGTATCATCACTATCTGGTAGTGATTCAAGAACACATGGTATCATCACTATCTGGTAGTGACTCAAGAACACCTGGTATCATCACTATCTTGTACTGACTCAAGAACACCTGGTATCATCACTATCTGGTAGTGACTCAAGAACACATGGTATCATCACTATCTGGTAGTGACTCAAGAACACCTGGTATCATCACTATCTGGTTGTGACTCAAGAACACCTGGTATCATCACTATCTGGTAGTGACTCAAGAACACCTGGTATCATCACTATCTGGTTGTGACTCAAGAACACCTGGTATCATCACTATCTGGTAGTGACTCAAGAACACATGGTATCATCGCTATCTGGTTGTGACTCAAGAACACCTGGTATCATCACTATCTGGTAGTGACTCAAGAACACCTGGTATCATCACTATCTGGTAGTGACTCAAGAACACCTGGTAGTGACTCAAGAACACCTGGTATCATCACTATCTTGTAGTGACTCAAGAACACCTGGTATCATCACTATCTGGTAGTGACTCAAGAACACCTGGTATCATCACTATCTGGTAGTGACTCAAGAACACCTGGTATCATCACTATCTGGTAGTGACTCAAGAACACCTGGTATCATCACTATCTGGTAGTGACTCAAGAACACCTGGTACCATCACTATCTGGTAGTGACTCAAGAACACCTGGTATCATCACTATCTGGTAGTGACTCAAGAACACCTGGTATCATCACTATCTGGTAGTGATTCAAGAACACATGGTATCATCACTATCTGGTAGTGACTCAAGAACACCTGGTATCATCACTATCTGGTAGTGACTCAAGAACACCTGGTATCATCACTATCTGGTAGTGACTCAAGAACACCTGGTATCATCACTATCTGGTAGTGACTCTAGAACACCTGGTATCATCACTATCTGGTAGTGACTCAAGAACACCTGGTACCATCACTATCTGGTAGTGACTCAAGAACACCTGGTATCAAGAACACCTGGTATCATCACTATCTGGTAGTGACTCAAGAACATCTGGTATCATCACTATCTGGTAGTGACTCAAGAACACCTGGTATCATCACTATCTGGTAGTGACTCAAGAACACCTGGTATCATCACTATCTGGTAGTGACTCAAGAACACCTGGTACCATCACTATCTGGTAGTGACTCAAGAACACCTGGTATCATCACTATCTGGTAGTGACTCAAGAACACCTGGTATCATCACTATCTGGTAGTGATTCAAGAACACATGGTATCATCACTATCTGGTAGTGACTCAAGAACACCTGGTATCATCACTATCTTGTACTGACTCAAGAACACCTGGTATCATCACTATCTGGTAGTGACTCAAGAACATCTGGTATCATCACTATCTGGTAGTGACTCAAGAACACCTGGTATCATCACTATCTGGTAGTGACTCAAGAACACCTGGTATCATCACTATCTGGTAGTGACTCAAGAACACCTGGTATCATCGCTATCTGGTAGTGACTCAAGAACACCTGGTAGTGACTCAAGAACACCTGGTATCATCACTATCTTGTAGTGACTCAAGAACACCTGGTATCATCACTATCTGGTAGTGACTCAAGAACACCTGGTATCATCACTATCTGGTAGTGACTCAAGAACACCTGGTATCATCACTATCTGGTAGTGACTCAAGAACACCTGGTATCATCACTATCTGGTAGTGATTCAAGAACACATGGTATCATCACTATCTGGTAGTGACTCAAGAACACCTGGTATCATCACTATCTTGTACTGACTCAAGAACACCTGGTATCATCACTATCTGGTAGTGACTCAAGAACATCTGGTATCATCACTATCTGGTAGTGACTCAAGAACACCTGGTATCATCACTATCTGGTAGTGACTCAAGAACACCTGGTATCATCACTATCTGGTAGTGACTCAAGAACACCTGGTATCATCACTATCTGGTAGTGATTCAAGAACACCTGGCATCATCACTATCTTGTAGTGACTCAAGAACACCTGGTATCATCACTATCTGGTAGTGACTCAAGAACACCTGGTATCATCACTATCTGGTAGTGACTCAAGAACACCTGGCATCATCACTATCTTGTAGTGACTCAAGAACACCTGGTACCATCACTATCTGGTAGTGACTCAAGAACACCTGGTATCATCGCTATCTGGTTGTGACTCAAGAACACCTGGTATCATCACTATCTGGTAGTGACTCAAGAACACCTGGTATCATCACTATCTGGTAGTGACTCAAGAACACCTGGTAGTGACTCAAGAACACCTGGTATCATCACTATCTTGTACTGACTCAAGAACACCTGGTATCATCACTATCTGGTAGTGACTCAAGAACACCTGGTATCATCACTATCTGGTAGTGACTCTAGAACACCTGGTATCATCACTATCTGGTAGTGACTCAAGAACACCTGGTACCATCACTATCTGGTAGTGACTCAAGAACACCTGGTATCAAGAACACCTGGTATCATCACTATCTGGTAGTGACTCAAGAACATCTGGTATCATCACTATCTGGTAGTGACTCAAGAACACCTGGTATCATCACTATCTGGTAGTGACTCAAGAACACCTGGTATCATCACTATCTGGTAGTGATTCAAGAACACCTGGTACCATCACTATCTGGTAGTGACTCAAGAACACCTGGTATCATCACTATCTGGTAGTGACTCAAGAACACCTGGTATCATCACTATCTGGTAGTGATTCAAGAACACATGGTATCATCACTATCTGGTAGTGACTCAAGAACACCTGGTATCATCACTATCTTGTACTGACTCAAGAACACCTGGTATCATCACTATCTGGTAGTGACTCAAGAACATCTGGTATCATCACTATCTGGTAGTGACTCAAGAACACCTGGTATCATCACTATCTGGTAGTGACTCAAGAACACCTGGTATCATCGCTATCTGGTAGTGACTCAAGAACACCTGGTAGTGACTCAAGAACACCTGGTATCATCACTATCTTGTAGTGACTCAAGAACACCTGGTACCATCACTATCTGGTAGTGACTCAAGAACACCTGGTATCATCACTATCTGGTAGTGACTCAAGAACACCTGGTATCATCACTATCTGGTAGTGACTCAAGAACACCTGGTATCATCACTATCTGGTAGTGATTCAAGAACACATGGTATCATCACTATCTGGTAGTGACTCAAGAACACCTGGTATCATCACTATCTTGTACTGACTCAAGAACACCTGGTATCATCACTATCTGGTAGTGACTCAAGAACATCTGGTATCATCACTATCTGGTAGTGACTCAAGAACACCTGGTATCATCACTATCTGGTAGTGACTCAAGAACACCTGGTATCATCACTATCTGGTAGTGACTCAAGAACACCTGGTATCATCACTATCTGGTAGTGATTCAAGAACACCTGGCATCATCACTATCTTGTAGTGACTCAAGAACACCTGGTATCATCACTATCTGGTAGTGACTCAAGAACACCTGGCATCATCACTATCTTGTAGTGACTCAAGAACACCTGGTACCATCACTATCTGGTAGTGACTCAAGAACACCTGGTATCATCGCTATCTGGTTGTGACTCAAGAACACCTGGTATCATCACTATCTGGTAGTGACTCAAGAACACCTGGTATCATCACTATCTGGTAGTGACTCAAGAACACCTGGTAGTGACTCAAGAACACCTGGTATCATCACTATCTGGTAGTGACTCAAGAACACCTGGTATCATCACTATCTGGTAGTGACTCAAGAACACCTGGTCTAGGTACAGTCAGAATCGTACAATCGACTTTGCTTTCAGCAGGGCGGTTCAGTCGCTTTGCTTTCAGCAGGGCGGTTCAGTCGCTTTGCTTTCAGCAGGGCGGTTCAGTCGCTTTGCTTTCACCAGGGTGGTTCAGTCGCTTTGCTTTCACCAGGGTGGTTCAATCGCTTTGCTTTCACCAGGGTGGTTCAGTCGCTTTGCTTTCACAAGGGTGGTTCAGTCGCTTTGCTTTCAGCAGGGCGGTTCAGTCGCTTTGCTTTCAGCAGGGCGGTTCAATCGCTTTGCTTTCAGCAGGGCGGTTCAGTCGCTTTGCTTTCACCAGGGTGGTTCAGTCGCTTTGCTTTCACCAGGGTGGTTCAATCGCTTTGCTTTCACCAGGGTGGTTCAGTCGCTTTGCTTTCACCAGGGTGGTTCAGTCGCTTTGCTTTCACCAGGGCGGTTCAGTCGCTTTGCTTTCAGCAGGGCGGTTCAGTCGCTTTGCTTTCAGCAGGGCGGTTCAGTCGCTTTGCTTTCAACAGGGTGGTTCAGTCGCTTTGCTTTCAGCAGGGCGGTTCAGTCGCTTTGCTTTCACCAGGGTGGTTCAATCGCTTTGCTTTCACCAGGGTGGTTCAGTCGCTTTGCTTTCACCAGGGTGGTTCAGTCGCTTTGCTTTCACCAGGGTGGTTCAGTCGCTTTGCTTTCAGCAGGGCGGTTCAGTCGCTTTGCTTTCAGCAGGGTGGTTCAGTCGCTTTGCTTTCACCAGGGCGGTTCAGTCGCTTTGCTTTCACCAGGGCGGTTCAGTCGCTTTGCTTTCAGCAGGGTGGTTCAGTCGCTTTGCTTTCAGCAGGGTGGTTCAGTCGCCCTGCTTTCACCAGGGCGGTTCAGTCGCTTTGCTTTCAGCAGGGTGGTTCAGTCGCTTTGCTTTCAGCAGGGTGGTTCAGTCGCTTTGCTTTCAGCAGGGCGGTTCAGTCGCTTTGCTTTCACCAGGGCGGTTCAGTCGCTTTGCTTTCAGCAGGGTGGTTCAGTCGCTTTGCTTTGCATCCACAATGTGTAGGGCATTATAAAATCCTTATAACATGTGTGCTTTGTGTGGACGTTTCCTGAACCACAGCGTATATAAGAAGGATTGTGTCTGTTCATTGCGTTGACTGTTTGTATAACACACTAGGTAGTGGTACACTGTAGACATTATACCCGTTTGTTTACAAACACGCTACTAAACTCATACCTTTGACAATAAGCAGCAACATAAAGGCACGAGTTACAATATGTAGTAAACTTGATGTGTTTACTGCCAGAACGACACTGGCAGGTGTGCGGTGGTTAAACACATTGATGTCAATATTTGACCTGGGCTAGTTATGTTTTCATAATCAAATGGTCTGTGGCAAAGGACGGACACACTGGACAGACAAGAAAACGGACAATTAGACAGACAAGTAGACAGGCAAGTAGACAGGCAAGTAGACAGACAAGTAGACAGGCAAGTAGACAAACATGTAGACAGGCAAGTAGACAGACATGTAGACAGGCGAGTAGACAGACATGTAGACAGACAAGTAGACAGACAAGTAGACAGACATGTAGACAGACATGTAGACAGACATGTAGACAGGCAAGTAGACAGACATGTAGACAGACATGTAGACAGACATGTAGACAGGCAAGTAGACAGACATGTAGACAGACATGTAGACAGACAAGTAGACAGGCAAGTAGACATACAAGTAGACAGACAAGTAGACAGGCAAGTAGACAGGCAAGTAGACAGACAAGTAGACAGACATGTAGACAGACAAGTAGACAGACAAGTAGACAGGCAAGTAGACAGGCAAGTAGACAGACAAGTAGACAGGCAAGTAGCCGGGCAAGTAGACATACAAGTAGACAGGCTTCCCTCTGATGTTACTTCTGAACGTGGTGCAATACAATGTGTCTTAATGGATCAATCAAGGTGTGTGTTTATGAAACAAAACTGCGGTCATTGGTACCAGGTTGTATGCGTCAAAAGAACGGAATCATCCTGTCTTATGTTAATACACGCCACATATAATGTCCTGATGTACGAAAGATTACGAAGCACAAATACTAATACATAGCACACAGACCGTTTTATTCATTTCAACCCATGTCGCTTTGTTGACGTGTGGTTTGTGTCAATGGAGGCACCCAGAGAACAATACAGCAGTGAAACAGGATTAATTCAATCGTGTGTGCGTGCGTGTATGTGTGTGAGTGCGTGTGTGTGTGTGCGTGCGTGCGAGCGTGCGTGTGCGTGTGCGTGTGCGTGTGTATGTGTGTGTATAGGCTTGTATATGTGAATGTGTGTGTGTGTATGTATGTGTATGTGTCTGTGTGTATGTATGTGTATGTGTCTGTGTGTATGTGTGTGTATGTGTCTGTGTGTATGTATGTGTATATGTGTGTATATGCTTGTGAATGTGTATGTGTGTTTGTGTGTTTATGTATGTGTGTGTATGTATATGTACGTATATGTATGCCTGTATGTATTTGCACGTATGTATGTGTACGTGTGTGTATGTACGCAATGGTGTTCTCAGACTATACATTCTACATTTGAAAGTTTTAAAGGCGACAATGCGTACCACATGCAAGCGTTATATAACACATCTAACTGGCGAAATGATTTCAACAACATAAACAAAACAATACACCTGTATGTGAACAGGAAAACACAAACTCCATCCTTCACCTTCAAAACGTGGTTTACGAGTTTGCTTGTATTGACATTAAGTACTTAACGACCTGGAGGCAAGTCTATACCAGCAAACACCTTCAAACGTTTGGCTGTGCACTTAGGCGTTCAATTAGCCCTTGGACACTGTGTTTGTCGCGTAACTCCCCAGTCGCGGGCTGGTTCTAAATGCCCATTGTCGTCTCTCTGTGATCACATAAAACATAGGGTATTACGTTCGTTACAAGTAACTGCTTCTATTGTGTGATGAGTATTGATTCAACACGCAACGTGGACTCCGTGTAAAACATACCCCACTCCGTGCCAAGTCTCCGGGTGTTATATTATTGGGTTAAATGATCTAATGACTGGTGTTTGTTAAACGTTGCCCGGCGCACGGGGTCCGCGATTTACACGGCAGGTTATCTTCATATCGCTGCGCGCGTCACAGGGCGACACTAATCGAAAAAAAAGTAATAAGCTGGAGAAAGACTTCACAGACTGACAAACTGAGCCAATAGACTACCCCGGTCGATACGTCAACACAGGGGTGTATGCTATTCGACGAGGCAGTCCGCGCGGGGATATGCCACGTTTGGTGTTTTGGGGAATAGTGAGTGAGTATGGTTTTACG
The DNA here is from genome assembly GCF_023055435.1 of Haliotis rufescens. Lineage (NCBI taxonomy): Eukaryota > Metazoa > Mollusca > Gastropoda > Lepetellida > Haliotidae > Haliotis > Haliotis rufescens. The sequence goes on from NW_025963824.1 coordinate 580,097, forward strand.
CCGCTTTCAGCAACATTTAGCACAGTAAGGGGCGTCAGACATTGTACATACATATTCTGTAGGAATTAATACAATGGTTTGGCATGAAGACTGAACGCTTTTAAAGTTAGGCTGCATGGCATCACCTGTATTAGAATAACACTTGAGATAGATATAGATGCTATATTTGTCTTTATTATGGTACTAGCTTCAGACACGGATGTTATTCTAATGGCGGAGTGCTCTTCCGACTGGTATTCCCACTTTGGTGGACTGTCGCGACGTCAACAGCGTAAATTGGTTAACATTATTACGTTAACGTAGAAGAGTATTCAAATATCGAGAAAACAAAATGGCTTATATACGCGCAAATATTAAGAATTTTAAGACATCGGAAATTACCATATGACCTGTGATTGGTGCATATATTGCTGTTTTTAATGACATTTCCTGTTTATGTAGATATAAATATTGATTGATATTGTGTCATTGGTCAGTAAACTGATGATAATTTGATTATTTATAAACCTTGTATATCGCAGCTGATACATAAACTACTCACATAGATCTCAATTGCGTGGATAGATGCTCATGTTGTCAATCACTGGATTGTCTGGTCTAGACTCGATTATTTACAGACCGCCGTCACAAAGCTGGCTTATTGCTGAGGGCGGCATTAAACAACAAACAAAGAAACAAAACATGTTTGGAACTGAAATGCTTCTTAGTTTAACTTTCGAATCCCGGTTCGCCCCGATTATGTTTCTAGGTTTGTCAGCACCATACCCGTGCTCGTGGGTTTCACCGAAGTGGTAAACGTCTGAGCCCTGCATCACTTCGGGCTTTCCTCCCACATTAAGCTGACACGCCGCGATATGACTGGAATACTGTTAAAAGCAGCGTTAAACCCAACTCACTTTGTTTATCTATGTTGTGGAGAGTGTAAGTAACACTGTGCCTGTGTCTGTGTTCCAGGGGGATGAGGTAACCGGCTGGCAGAGACACAAGAGCAGATAATGGCAGGGGACAAGCACGACCACCACGGCAAGAAGCCCGTGAAGGGGGGACGGGTCCAGCCCACGCACCACGGTCATCACCGCAGACCCAGTGGTTCCAAAACAAAATCAACCAAAGCGAACAAAACCGAGACTGAACCAAACCTTAAACCAAAGGCCCCACAGATCGAGACTCCCCCAGACAATGGAGTCGGCAACGTTGACAATGACGCCGATTCCCGGCAGGAGGAACAGGTGTTTCAGAACGGGGAGGAACGAATCCTTCTTGCTCGCAACGATGACAGCAATATGGACGATGACGTCATGTCCACTAAGAGCGCAGACGACAGGCCGACTTCCGGTGTGAGCCTGGCGGTGGAGGATGAGACTGGGCGCACGACCCCGTATCACCACAGGTATAACGATAACTTTGATATCAAGTCCTTCAACAGCAGCATCGGGGACTTCTTGGAGGTGTTTTCCGAGCCACGGTACCAGGAGGTGGATTCCGACTACCCCGTGGACGACCTCATCTCCGTCGTGTCCATGGTGTCAGCCAGTATCGAGGAGTTCAAGACGTACACGTCGGACTCACAGCGGCAGCTGGAGGATCTGCGGGACAAGATGAGGACGGTGAAGGAGAACATCCACATGAGCGTCACCAGGCAGGCCTTCGACATCAAGTCAGGTCAGTCTCGTGTCTCCTTTACTGTGCTCATGTCTGTATCCTGTCTGCCTAACTCTGGTACTGTCAGTTGAAGTCAGTATCATGTTCTGCCTAAATCTGGTACTGTCAGTTGAAGTCAGTATCATGTTCTGCCTAACTCTGGTACTGTCAGTTGAAGTCAGTATCATGTTCTGCCTAAATCTGGTACTGTCAGTTGAAGTCATTATCATGTTCTGCCTAACTCTGGTACTGTCAGTTGAAGTCAGTATCATGTCCTGCCGAATTATCAAGCTGTGGTACTCTGTCAGGTCATGTGAGTCTCATAATTATCAAGCTGTGGTACTCTGTCAGGTCATGTGAGTCTCATAATTATCAAGCTGTGGTACTCTGTCAGGTCATGTGAGTCTCATAATTATCAAGCTGTGGTACTCTGTCAGGTCATGTGAGTCTCATAATTATCAAGCTGTGGTACTCTGTCAGGTCATGTGAGTCTCATAATTATCAAGCTGTGGAACTCTGTCAGGCCATGTGAGTCTCATAATTATCAAGCTGTGGTACTCTGTCAGGCCATGTGAGTCTCATAATTATCAAGCTGTGGTACTCTGTCAGGTCATGTGAGTCTCATAATTATCAAGCTGTGGTACTCCGTCAGGTCATGTGAGTCTCATAATTATCAAGCTGTGGTACTCCGTCAGGTCATGTGAGTCTCATAATTATCAAGCTGTGGTACTCTGTCAGGTCATGTGAGTCTCATAATTATCAAGCTGTGGTACTCTGTCAGGTCATGTGAGTCTCATAATTATCAAGCTGTGGTACTCTGTCAGGTCATGTGAGTCTCATAATTATCAAGCTGTGGTACTCTGTCAGGCCATGTGAGTCTCATAATTATCAAGCTGCGGTACTCTGTCAGGTCATGTGAGTCTCATAATTATCAACCTGTGGTACTCCGTCAGGTCATGTGAGTCTCATAATTATCAAGCTGTGGAACTCTGTCAGATGAAATCAGTATCATGTCCTGCCTAACTCTGGTACTCTATCAGGTCATCTGAGTCCCATGTTTATCAAACTATGGCACTGTGCCACGTCAACTCGCATTCTTCTTAAATTCTCAAAATATGTTTGAAGAGATACGAGTATACATTGTCCGATCCTTAAAGCACAACGTATCCGTGTGTATCTCGAACATTCTTGGGGCAATCTTCCAAATACATAGGCAGGAATGGTGTGGCACTCTCCTTTGTTGAGAACAATTCAGAAGTCCTCTGTCATGGCGTTTGTTATCTACGGGCTTGTGTCGCGTACACGACCGATAAATAGAACCGACAGATAAATATAGAATACTAAACGAGCTCCCGTGTAATACCAATTTTATGAAATGAGTGAATAGTTGTGGTATCTGACGAGCGAAAGCGAGTCAGATACCACAACTATTCACGAGTTTCATAAAGTTGGTTTTACACGGGAGCGAGTTTAGTATTTTATTTATTACTTGCAATTTATAACGTTTTTTGAATTATACTGTTGAGTATGAATAGGCTGACACCTTCATGATCCACGACATAGTCCAATTGAATTTAACAGAATAATACTTCAAACACGTCAAAAGTTGAAACGTATGAATTTCATACCATACAACGGGCCTACCTTTAGAATTCACAAAATTATCGTAGGGCTAAAACTTTCGCATCTCACATACTTTAACTTAGACCAACGACTGTCGTTGCGCTACAATATGATCGCCTTGTGGAACGGGCCTTGCACCTCAAAGTTTTCAATAACGTCTCAATACCCGATGACGTAATTTGGGGAATTTTGATGCAAGATCCATCGGCTAAACAATGCCATGTGACGTCAGCATAGCAACAAGGTTGCTGGGGTCATCGAGTGTGCATAAGCTCCTTTCAGTGATCTATCAACTCCACACGCAATGTCGTTGAATAAGCCAAGGGATGTTGAGAGCTTTCAATATTTGTTCGTGAAACGTGTTCCGAGAGTACATAAGCACGCGTTTTGGTATTACACAATGTGTAATAAAGCTGTATGTTTATTAAACGGGTGATCTCTTCACGGGCAAGTAATAAAATCACGTTTATTGGTCAGTTAGAAATATGAGTTAGAGTTTCATTGTAATATTGTAGAGAGAAAGTTCGATGCGACCAATCTGCCAACAGAGGGCTCTGGCATAACCAGTTTTGTTTTGTTTTATCCGGGCTTGGCGGAAGTAGTCGAACGTGAGATTGCGTTATGACATCATCATTTGTTCATGACGTCATCAGTGCATCGTTTGACGTCATCGGAACATCTGATTGTCTTCACTGACGTTTATCACTCTTCTACCCAGAGTTCCATGCGACCAACATTGTACCTCACACTCCGGCCGCATGGAACTCTGGGTAGGAGAGTGATTGTACCTCTGCCACAGGCCAGCGCCATGTGACGATTCGTCACTTCTTACACCGTCCATTCAAGATATTGAATATGTTTTTCATCTGTTTCTTTTTGACAAGTCTACACATCTAGAAAACATATGTCATAGAATGGTTAACTTTCATTTCGAAAATATCCTCAATCGTTAAAAACCATTTCCACTTGCGTAGTTATCTTTTGTTTACATTGGTTGTACGGCTCCACGTGCTGTCATGGAAGGCCTACGGAGAGCTAGCGATGCGGTCACTTTGATGTGTAAATGTGTATTGTCATGCAACTCACTGTCGCAGTAGTAGTGGCATATCTTTATAATTATGCAACACAACATGTAAATCTCCCCCAGATACTTGCATTAGTCCGTTCTATTCTGATTTGTGAAAAAGCGCGTTTGTTTATAAAGAGGAGAAAAGTCCGGTCACGTGATATGCAAATTAGCCTGTTGCAGTGCTGTTATGCTAGGTCACCAACTGCGCCGTGTGTGACGTTTATCTCCAAAGCAGACATGTCTAACAGTTTATTTCAATATAATTAAATTTTCGCAGTGTTCATTGTAATTACCGCATTCTGATAAGCTGAATTGGTCACGTGTTATTGCATTCATTTCCCAATGAATGTAACAAATTAAGCCACGCTTACCGAAGCGGACTAATTTCATTACTACGGAATGTCGGGGAATCCCAATATTACAGTCTAGGGAATGGCCATTCTGCTCACGTGTATCGTCATGCACAGGACATGTTGCGAAGTGCATGCATATTTATTATCCAAACAACCCTTTGAGCCCAAAGACCGAGAAGGAATGAAACAGCAAACGTGCAGGTTCTCTCGCCTGCTTTTTTCCGCTAGCCTGGGTTCCACAAATTTCCCGGATTCATAGTTTGCACATCGGTATTTCGATTCATACCTCCATGAACCGGAAAAAACGGCAGTCAATCCTTAAGTACATAGGGGACATGGTGAGACTTGACCTTACACCATAGTATGGGTGTCTGAACAATCCACAGGTTCTTAACAGATAGTCGCTAATTCGTCGTAGCTCGTGCATTCTGAGACTTTCTTTCGGGAACAACACACACGGGACACAATGTTCCGGAGGGGAGTCAGAAATCAACACCGAGGTTGCTAAAGATGGTACAAACGAGTGATACACTGTTTCCGTCGTTTAGGTACTGCACTGACGTATTCCCGTGACGTGACACATGTTCATACTGAACGTGAGTGAGTGAGTATGGTTTTACGCCGCTTTTAGCAATATTCCAACAATATCACAGCGGGGGACACCAGAAATGGGCTTCACACATTGTACCCATGTCGGGAATCGAACCCGGGTCATTGGCGTGACGAGCGAACGCTTTAACCACTAGGCTACCCGACCGCCCCTCATACTGAAAGAAAGTACTAAGTACTACTACTAAAGACATTTTAATACTGTATCAACGTATTAATGTATTCTCTCTAGATGTTGTTTAAGACATGTATTATATGAGGATAAAGAGTACCTAAGTGAGTTGTCAGTGCTGTGACAATGGCATTAAAGTATCGCACGCTTATTGTAATTCAGCCATGAACGTTCTGTGAGGAAGTAATGTGTTATGCAACTTTTAAAGTTTGGCATTGACGTGTTTTGCACGTGTGTTATTGAAGTACATAACACACTGCAGTGTTCCGCTATTCATATAGTCAGTGCAGTGTACAGTGCTCTTGTGTGGTCGGTGGTAGTCAGGGCGTGGCTTCATTCAGTACCTGCAGACCACATATGTTACGTAAATAAGCGCGACAAAACCTGTTTCATAATCATAAGAAACCTCTGCTAAAAGCAGTGCTCACTGTAAGATTCCGTCATGCATACACGTGTGTGTATGAATCACTACGAAGGCTGTCATGAAAACAAGATAACATGATAAAACATGACATAATACCAAACATGACTCATATTTAAACGTTAAAAACAAATATCATTTACTATATTTATATGAAAGTATAAACGTGATTTATTATTTCACACGGGAGATATAACATGTTTTGCATAAAAGAGTTTAATGAGAAAATACATCCATAAATAAAACATTTGGCTTCTATTCTCAATTAATTTATGACCAGACCAGCGTTTCTCGGAAATATGAATGGTGGTAGGTCACTCGATGACGTCATATTAAACGTCATAGCCAGAGAACAGCCAGCCTTGATTATCCGCCGAAACAGATTCCACTGGGTGTAAAAGGCCAAACACTGATGGTGAGGTGAGGTGAAATGGGGTTTAACGTCGCGTCCAAGATTATTGCACTTATATAGCGACGTGCATGCACGTATAGTGTGTGTGTGGCTGCTTGTACTAGTCCGGACTGATGCCGATTTATAGTGCTAGCTCACTGAGATACCATGCCGCAGTTTAACATGAATACCCCACTCAGACACAGTATACCTTGTTTTAGCCCCTTAATGCCGAACGCCAGACATGGTAACAACAAGTACAATCTTTTAACGTCTTTGTGTATGACGTGGCCGGGATCGAACCCTGGACCTTCCGCTCTCCGGGCGGACGCTCTACCACTAGACCACGGAGGCGGTCTCAAACAGCGATGGACACCATATGAATGGACCACTGAAAAAACAGCGATAATACCAGGGGATCGCGACAGGGGTAAGCATGTCCTGCCCCAGCGGTAATCACATTATTGTCAAGAAAATCGGAGTATCACCGATATAGTTCCCCCTCTCAAATATACTGTTCTGTAACACACACGACACAACAAGTCGTAGCTAGGTGATAGGTGAGATATAGGACGTGTTTAGACCCCCGCAGCCCCTTCTATCTTCTACTATCAGCCAAGATAATTACACACGCATACACGTGGACCACGCCCATCACACAGATCACCCCGCCCCTTTGGCGACTCCGAACTAAGCTCCGAACTTTAGGCTGCATTCACAAACTTTAAAAGACATTCCATCGATCGACAGGGTAAGCTCCTTACATCGCGTATGGCTAATTCATTACCACGAGAGCTCCGCGTGACCTGAACAAACAGAGATAAGAGTAATTTGTGGTTTAACTTCTCTTTAGCTGGCATGAATTACGACACGCCATGCAGGTTATCTGGGGAGCGTGCGTGGCGCTCCTCTAGAACTGGTTAGTGACCATGCACGGAGCCCAGTTACGGCCAGCAAACAGCGTCAGTCTGACACTGTACTATCCAGCTGACCTTGGTTTAAAGTATTTGCTAGTAACGAGAGTTAAAGATCGATATCTTGTGAATGAATGAGTGTGGGTGTGTTTTTTAACACTGCTTCCCAAGTCAGCGAGTGTTGCTTCCCTCGGTTCCCATCGTTGGGGAAGGTTTGGTAGCCTAGCGGTTTAAGCATTCGTCGTCACGCCGAATACTCGGGTTCGATTCCCACATGGTAACAAAGTGTGAAGCCCATGTCTGTGTCCCCCGAGGTGATTTTACTTGAATATTGCTAAAAGGCGGCGTAAAACCATACTCATTTACTTTTTCGACACATAGTTTGAGATTCTGAATTTCTAGCGAGTTGGTCATCACAGCACCCGTTGATTTAGGAGATGGGGATTGGCGTCACAGTATGCTTGATACATCGTGTCAGCCAAAAAGATGTAGATCGTTCAACCTTGATAAACCCGAGCAGGGGATGCTCCTGACAAAGCCAGGGTGACAATCAGGGAGATTGTGATCCGCGGATCCTGCCACGTTACGTTACGTAACTCACTAGTTACACATTGCTCCTCCCCATACAGGACATGATGTGTGACTTGCCGCTGCTTTGAACATAATGTCAGCTTCGTGAATGAGGGTCGTAGTCAACAGGAAGATGTGTAAATGATCATAATAGGTTCTAACTTATCAGTGGAAACGAAATATCTATAAATAAAGGCGACAAAACTCTTTCCATAATCATAAAACCTATCTTCTATAAGCTATAATCGTAACAAATTGACTTGCAATAGTCGTAACACATTGACTTGCGATAGTCGTACCACACTGACTTGCGATAGTCGTAACACACTGACTTGCGATAGTCGTAACACACTGACTTGCAATAGTCGTAACACACTGACTTGCGATAGTCGTAACATATTGACTTGCGATAGTCGTAACACATTGACTTGCGATAGTCGTAACACATTGACTTGCGATGGTCGTAACACACTGACCTGCGATAGTCGTAACATATTGACTTGCGATAGTCGTAACACATTGACTTGCGATAACCGCAACACATCGACTTGCGATAGTCGTAACACACTGACTTGCGATAGTCGTAACACACTGACTTGCGATAGTCGTAACACATCGACTTGCGATAGTCGTAACACACTGACTTGCGATAGTCGTAACGCATTGACTTGCGATAGTCGTAACACACTGACTTGCGATAGTCGTAAATCTGAGGTCACTTTGTGATCGATAATATGAAATTATAATAATAACAGCATCCCTGGATACAGAGTCAGCGCGGCACCCCTGTGACTAGGTTACCCTGGGGGAGACATTGTGACCATCCGATTCCCACTCAACTATGACAAACACGGCCGACGACTGTGAAGCCATTGCTAGGATAACACGCTGGACTAGCTAGACACAATGAGCATTCAATTCACGTTTCATGAGCGTATCAACCAAGGGGTCAATTATATCCCTAATTACACCCAGATAATATCTCAGTTCGACACGTAGGATTCCATGCACTATCTTGATCACGCCCGGCCGTGGTCTTTGTTCCTCTTTCATTAGTAATTAAGGTGTAGAACAATACTCCAGCAGTATAAGATACGACGTACGCTTCACCGGGTCGTGTTTATAACACAGATAACAATAGCCTCAGCAATACAGGCTGCTAAACAACAACATCAAGTATAATGCGATAACAGGTATAAACACAATAACTATAAGCGACAAAACCATGTCAATAATCGTTGGAAATCTCTGCTAAAAGCAGAGTCGATTGTACAATTCCGACTACATCATAAGTATGTGTTTATGAATCCCTATCAAAGTTGGTTGTTGGTTGGTTTGTTGTTTAACGCCGCACTCAGCAATATTCCAGCTATATGACGGCGGTCTGTAAATAATCGAGTCTGGACCAGACAATCCAGTTATTGATTTCATGAGCATCGATCCGCGAAATTGGGATTGATGACATGCTTCAACCAAGTCAGCGAGCCCGACCACCCGATCCCGTTAGTCGCCTTTTACGACAAGCATGGTCGCCTTTTACAACAAGCATGGGTTCCTGAAGACCTATTCTTCCCCGAATCTTCACGGATTCACCATCAAAGAGTGATGATACCAAGAGTTCGCAACTCGTCACAAACACACGCAAAGGCAAGTCAAAGGTTCAAGTAATAAAATGAATTGCTTCTGATATGATTTTGGGGTTCGTTCCCCGGCCGCGTCATACCAAAAGACGTTAAAAGATGGTACTTGTTGTTACCCTGTCTGGCGCTCATCATTGAGGGGCTACGTTCAAACCTGTATGGTGGTGGGGCGTTGTGAATTGAGGTGTTACACCTGGTCTCTCAGCGTTACTGGTCCTTCCATAGTCATAACGGACGGCGGGGTAGCCTAGTGGTTAAAGCGTTCGCTCGTCACGCCTAAGACCCGGGTTCGATTCCCCAAACGGGTTAAATGTGCTGAGCCCATTTCTGACGTCCCCCGCCGTGATATTGCTGGAATATTGCTAAATACGGCTAAAACCATACTCACTCATCATAGGTCAATAACACCAGCATTAGAATATGGAAAGGATTTTGTCGCTTTATTAAAGGGGAAGTGTACACGCAAAAATCACTTTCTTTCTTTTTCTAAACAAAACGCAATTTTAGAATTAATTAGTATCTGTGTTTGAAAATATACACTCATTTTTTTCACAGTGAACGTAGGAAGCTCACAATAGTGTGAAAATGATATGCCGTTATGAGGCCTTCGTTTTTCGAGCTAAACAGGCCTGAGTTATCCCCCTTAGATTATGACGTAATTGGTGCCAATTCAACTGGATCCCTGTCTATTCTCAACGCAAAAGATATCAAGTACCAGTTTGCGGTAAAACAACATGGCCTACGACACACTCCGGCGCAGTGGTGACTCAGCATAACACTATGCTGGCTGGCATCTGAGACGCTAGAATCACACACCTGGACCTACACCACGTGAAGCGGCTCTAACAAAGCATGATGACGTCATAATGTTTATCAATTGGCACCAATGACGTCATATTGCAAGGGGCATAAGCCATGGTGTTTTTGTTGTGGAAATAGAACACTTGGTAAATGTGAAAAATATAAATCGTTTTAATGCGAAAAATATGTTAATTAATTGTGATATTTTTATATTTTTGTCTATGACACTTCTAGGTTAACACTTTTAATGTGGAAAAAGTACAAGAAAAATAGGTTCATTTCCGTGTGAACTTGCCCTTTAAAGGAATCGTGGATACAGAGAAAATAGCGTCATATATTGATGAGAAATGAATGAACATAAGTAACACTTAATCGCGTTTGTTTGAACAAAGATCAAGTACAGACAATGTAATGGGTATTAGTCACTTCCTGGTTGAAAGGGGGTTACCTGGGACATTAGCACACAGGAGAAGCCACTGACATTACCGCAGGTTGTTAGGTCATACTAGGGGCGGTCGGGTAGCCTAGTGGTTAAAGCGTTCAGTCGTCACGCCGAATACCCGGGTTCGATTCCCGACATGGGTACAATGTGTGAAGCCCATTTCTGGTGTTCCCCGCCGTGATAGTGCTGGAATATTGCTAAAAGCGTCGTAAAACCATACTCACTCACTCACTCACTCACTCACTCACTCACGCACGCACGCACGCACGCACGCACGCACTCACTCACTCACTCACTCACCCACTCACTCACTCACTCACTCACTCACCCACTCACTCACGCACGCACGCACGCACGCACGCACGCACGCACGCACGCACGCACTCACTCACCCACTCACTCACTCACCCACTCACTTAGGTCATACTGAACAAATGACATTATGACATAAAACATATTTTTTTTAAATTACGCATCAGAAACCAAAATCATATCCGATGCAATTTATTTTATTACTTGAAGCATTGACTTACCTTTGCGTGTGTTTGTTATAGGGGCCACCGGTGTGTCAAGGAACGCTCATCTTTTCGCGAACACCTGTTATCATCACTATTTCATAGTTATTCATAAATACATGCTTTTATTTAGCATACAGTCGAATGTACATCGCTGATATTACAGCAGGGTCTGAACAGTTTAAGAAACTTACATACAACTTTCAAGAATATATAAAAGTAGTAATATCATTTTTTTTTAAATTATTGTTCTTAAGTGGACAATATGATGCGTGCACGGTCGGATGCACATACTCCTTAGAACCAAAGCCTGTCCACAGTGAACTCAGACCTGTCGATATTTTACATTCACTTCAGTCAATACAGCTGCTAGAGACGGATCGATTCCGTGTGGGACTCCTGCGGCCACCCATCTGCAAACGGAAGACTCGTTATGTGCTTGACTTCACTGCATTAACACATAAATAAAAGCCACAAAACCCTCTCCATATTCATAAGCAATCACTGCTAAAATCACAGTCGGTCGCACGAGTCTGACTGTCATGAGCAAGTGTTTATGAATCACTATCAGATATATGATGCCAGGTTTCATGATACTAAGAAGGAGCGGTGAGCAGTGTACATGGCAGGGATATGTAAGGGTGATATCGACCGCTAGCCTGTCGCCGTCACTACCCGCTTGACATGAAAGGTCGGCCGTCTTACTGTCCCGGAAGTGGCGGCTATACGATTCAAACCCGTTTGTAGATCTTCCGGAAGTTCCTGCGTCAAACAGCCCGCGGTACAACTGCATTGCTAAGATTTATCTGATCTTGAAATATACCAGTGGAGTGTGTTCGTTGTTGCTTGTAAGACTAAACAGTCAGGCAACATAAGATATCTTATTTAGTGAGTGAGTTGGGTTTAACGCCGCTTTTAACAGTATTCCAGTTATATCACGGCGTGTCAGCTTAATGTGGGAGGAAAGCCCGAAGTGATGCAGGTCTCAGACGTTTACCACTTCGGTGAAACCAACGAGCACGGGTATGGTGCTGACAAACCTAGAAACATAATCGGGAATATTAAAACTAAAAATACAGGTTAAAAGAACGGCGGACCTCAAATATCAAATCATAGGTTGTAGGATGAGCGTTGCCTGCTTGAATACGACTATCGATTTGAGTTGAAACACAAAATATAAACGGAAGATCCTAACCAGTGGAAATCGCATCATCTTGAGACTGGCATGAAGTATGTGAATACACACACTATTATTACCCCGGTCAGTGGATCAGTGTGCACAGCTCCCTGGGGAGTATACAATGCAAGCTGCTGGGTGAACAGAGGCACATTGCCTAGGGAGACATCACATGTGTTGCATGTGCTTCTGTAGGGGGCAGAATCGAAGCCCTAGAAACTCTGGGTTACCGAAACTTTGTGGTCACCCATCCAACTACTCTCCGCCATCGACATTACTTAACTTCGCCTGATTTGTGAGGGACCGCCTCCGTGGTCTAATTGAAGAGCGTCCGCCCGGAGAGCGGAAGGTCCGGGGTTCGATCCCCGGCCGCGTCATACCAAAAGACGTTAAAAGATGGTACTTGTTGTTACCCTGTCTGACGTTCAGCATTAAGGGGCTAAAACAAGGACTGGTCGGCTCGGAGTCAGTTTACTGTGTCTGAGTGGGGTATTCATGTTAAACTGCGGCATGGTATCTCAGTGAGGTAGCACTATAAATCGGACTAGTACAAGTAGCCACACAAACACACACACGTACATGCACGTCGCTATATAAGTGCAATAATCTTGGACGCGACGTTAAACCCAATTTCACCTCACCTGATTTGTGACCTGTGCGCTGTGCATAGGACCACGAGCCACCACACATGTGCTCTACATGGCTACCTGGGTCACCACCGGAACAGAGGAAGTGCGTGCCACGCCCCGATTTCATTCACGTGATTGAAAGTGCCAGACAATTTTCACAGGGCAATTGCCTCCATAATGAATTAATCAAATATCGGTTCCAGACAATCGATGTTCTCTGTATCAGGTGTGGGCTTGTGTTGCTGGCTGTAGCGAGATGGAGATGAGGCTTAGGAAGCCCCACGGATGCTGTGTGTGTGCAGTTAGATAAACACCAGGGATCTGTCAAGTCACACAGCAACTTAAGCAAGATAAGGTCTACACCGACTGAACTGATAGCCCCACGAAGGTGATGATTTGCAGGGTAGGGCGGGGGAACACATGTTGGGGACGGGTCACCTTGGTACGTGGGGTGTCGAACACGACCATATGTCAACAAACGTCAAGTCAATTTGACAATGTGATTAACCGTCGAAGAGGTGAGGTGAGGTGAAATTGGGTTTAACGTCGCGTCCAAGATTATTGCACTTATATAGCGACGTGCATGCACGTGTATGTGTGTGTGTGGCTGCTTGTACTAGTCCGGACTGATGCCGATTTATAGTGCTAGCTCACTGAGATACCATGCCACAGTTTAACATGAATACCCCACTCAGACACAGTATACTGACTCCGAGCCGACCAGTCCTTGTTTTAGCCCCTTAATGCCGAGCGCCAGACAGGGTAACAACAAGTACCATCTTTTAACGTCTTTTGGTATGACGCGGCCGGGGATCGAACCCTGGACCTTCCGCTCTCCGGGCGGACGCTAACCGTCGAAGAACATGCAACAGATGATATATTTGGGATAACACTTTCTTAGTAAGGTACAGACTCTGGGGTAACACTGTCTTAGTAAAGTACATATCCTTGGATAACACTGTCTTAGTAAGAACGCAGTTGAAGAACAAGTATATGTCTGTGATTGGATGCTTTAAGGAAACTGGCTAGATGGACAACAACTATTAAAAACAAAGAAAAGTGCAAGATTGAAGGTGATTGAAAAAAGCTACCGCAACACACGTTTAAACGTGGCCAGTGGTTTATGCCATTCACGTGCGATACGTGACAAGTAACAGTGCATTTGCGGTCTAGGAGGAATACAGCCTCGGGTTTTTCTCACTAATAAGTATTTCACTACTAACGTCCAGGAAAAGACAAAATGGGTGTAGATCCAGCACAACAATATGTTTCTTTCATATTATGGATGCCTTGAAGCAATAAAAATGAACCTATATTTTTCAACCGAAGTCCGGTACTCATCCACTAACACAATCCCTCTTTTATTGTTCACTAATGTTCCCCTTTGGAATGTAGTCTTAAACTAAAGCCTTTGACTAAATAGCTTTTCCAGTAAATTACACACCGTGGCCTACCCCTTGCATGGTCGCAATGACGTCTTAGAAACGTATCCGTTTGAGTTACCCCAATACTGCGCTTGGCTTACCCTCCCTTATCCTGCTATTTACCCGGGTATGTGGGTGGGAACGGGTAGATTTTCCATACAACCATTCACATCCGTTAACGTAAACACGACCGTGTTCAGTATTGTATCGATCACAAATACAGAAACATTACTGCCACAGGCCATTGAACACCCGTGTACATTCCTCCCCGGGTAGAACCACAAGCTGGTGAAGTAGAAAGGCTATTGTGACAACATGCCCATTGCATTGTATACGCTGCTGCATTTACCGTTATAAATAACGGTATTCAACACAAGGCTAGCCCTCTGAGTTGAGTATGTGAGGGTAGAGAACGGGAGTATATTGTTTGCCGTGTGGGTCAGTTCCACAAAGTCGGGCATAAAGCGTTGTGTGTACAATACACTGATACAATGTACAACAAACTTCGTACAACACTTTTCAGTGTAGCAGGCGTGTCCCGTCTCAAGGCAATGGACCTGACACACTACCTGCATGGGAAGCTTGCTGGATGGCAGTCAAATTATAATACAGTAGACTACGGTTAAAACGAACACGCTTATAACAAACTGACGGATATACATCACTTTGTGGTCCCGACTATTTGCTGTAGTTATGCTGTATATATGCTTATAACGAACTACGGTTATAACGAACTAAAATTAGTAGTCCCTTTGAGTTCGTTATAACCGTAGTTTACTGTATATGTTTAATATGATGCTAACCATGCCATGATCATAACCGGCAGAAAACTGCCTTATCTCAACGCGGCACTAACATCATAAATCACATCACAGTCATTCCACTCATAATAACGTCAAATGAAGACATCAGGCTTATGAATATCGGAATCATGTCACACTTATTGTCACCTCGAGGTCAGTTCAGTGACCCTGCAGTTCAAGCCGAAGGGCACGCGAGAGTGGCCGAGCCGTCAGCGGCTCCCCTACACACTCCATCTAGTTGCGTCACTTGGGTAGTCTGGAAACCTAGGATCGTAGGTTCGAATCCTGGTTCGCCCGATTATATTTTCTAGATTTATCAACATATCCGTGGTCGTGGGTTTCGCAAAGCCGTAAGCGTCTGAGATCTGCATCACTTCCGTACCACATGAAGCAGACACGCCGTGACTGGAATACTGTTCAAAGCGGCGTCAACGCAATTCACTCACTCACTCAACTCGAAAGATTAGTTAATTCACTTCAGGAGACACCCTGCAAACCTAGGTACTAACAGACTGACGTTCGCATCTTACCAACAGTTATGTCCACATTATGACGTGGTTATGTCCCAGTCAAGTCATAATCATGTTATAATCATTCCACATTATTTAAATCACGTCACGCTCGTACGTGACCATCAGGAGACAATTCCGAATAACGAATGTAGTGTTACGCCGCTTTTAGCAGTATTCCAGCAATATCACGGCGGGGACATCAGAAATGGGTTTCACACATTAGAAACCCGGGACTTCGGCGTGACGAACAAACGCTTTATCCACTGAGCCACCCCACCGCCCGGCTAAGTTAGAAAAAAACTTGTTTTGAAATAACACGCCGAACGCTCAACAGAAAATGTCGGGGCGTTTAAAGATAGGAAAAACGCAGGTGCATATTGACTCGGGAGCGACGTATACTGCAACGAGAGTCATCTGTAGACCGCTTGTTTCAAGTGATGTATCAGATGTATCGAGTAGGTAGATATGAGATTTATACCCAAGTCTTATCAGCATCAATGTCACCTGACCGAGGATTTAAACCCGTCAACCGCCGAACTTGGCCTTGGTATTTCCGAGATTATTTATGAAGGCAATAATACAAGCGCCATGATGTAGCGGGATTTATCTGGGGTATGTCAGGGAGCATTATTCCTACCCACCTACTTCATGCACTTACACGTACATTCCTCCACACGCTTTAGAATTAAAGGGGGAGTATGCTTTGCCTTTGTCCAATCAATTTAAACTTCATTTTTTGTCTGCTGAGGGACTGGCCACAAAAAACCCTGGGGACCTGAAATTTTGTTTGGGGGCCGGATATTTTTGCAGCTACAGCAACAACAACAGATATTGTTGAGTTGATTGTTTTCATGAGTGTAAATAATACAAAAGAAACATCTTGAAACAATGTATTTTTTGTGTCTGACACTATTTCAACAGCCTGACGGCCTCCAACACAAGTTGTGTTGTGAATATCTATCTTAGAGTCAGTGATTGCACACAGACAATGGCACTTTTCACATAGGACATTAATTACTAATATTGAGCTGAACCCCCCTCTAAGTGACCAGTGATAGTTTATTGCCTACTTTGTTAGAGTCAGTGAGTGAGTTGTTTTTTACGCCGCTATTAGCAACAATCCCGCAATATCACGGCGGGGAACACCCGAAATGTCATTCTGTTAGATTGACGCCGTGATTTCGATACAATGCAAAGTTAAAGCATGCAGTGTTTGGCTCTGGGTATTCGTATCGTTAATTGTAAAGAAAATAATTATCTTAGAGCAGGCGGGTTTCCATCAATAGTCACACACAGACACGCCTGGTCTACGAGACAATTCTTTATCTCAAATACCAAATGTATGTATGAACTCATTAATATCACAAACGTTTAATCATTTATCATATGACCTAGATTTGTCAACTCAACCCGAATTCAAGGTTGACATTTATAAAGACTTTCAATTACAATATCAATATTGTATCAGGAAACCATCTGACTGGTGAAGTGACGTGATAGGGAGTTGAGGTATGGATAAGGGAGATAACTGGTGCAGAGGGAAATGCTAGGAGAGAAACACTTTCAAGTGAACTGTTTGTATCTATCGCTTAACAGTGTGACGTTGCCTAGTCAGACTATACAGGTGCCCGGTGTGTCCGCAACTGACCACTACAGTACAGTAGCCACTGGTCATCCAGTGGCCTTCCGGGATATAACTGTGTTAAGGATGTTCTGTCATTAAGGTAGGTTATCAGGTGAAGTCAGCGTTTGACGCCAAATCTTCTACCACCGCCATTGTAAGCGTGTCGTGCATGATCAATCACTTACTACTTCATATGATAACCGTTTAACCATCACACAGTGTGACAAAGTTACTTTTGGGTTGAATATGTGGGTTTTGTAGGATGTTGGTACATTTGATTTGGCGTAAGAAATTGCGATTTATCTTTTCATATGCCAGTATAAAGATACCCCCCACCCCCTATCCCCACCCCCTACCCTCACCCCCTACCCTCACCCCCTACCCCCACCCCCTACCCCCACCCCCTACCCCCACCCCCTACCCTCACCCCCTACCCCCACCCCCTACCCCCACCCCCTACCCTCACCCTTGAAACCAGAGACTAAACATAATTATATTGAAATGATGTCATTATTCACTGAGAATCCCAATGTCGGTTGTTCGTTGACACAGCTATTTCATAAAGCAGGGCTAGAGGAAGAAGTGTTAGCTTGTTAAAGCCCGGTTCTGTTTCCGCTAGTAATAGACCGTCTGCCCGGAGAGCGAAAGGTCGGAGTTCGATGCCCGGCAACGTACTTGTTGTTACCCTGCCTGGCGCTCGGCATTAAGGGGCTCAAACAAGGACTGGCCGATCCGGAGTCAGTATGATGTGTCTGAGTGGGGTATGCATGTTAAAACTGCGGCAGTGGGGCAGTAATCTGGACGAATACAAACAGCCACACAGACACACACACACGCACGCACGCACACACACACACACACACACACACACACACACACACACACACACACACACACACACACACACACACACACACACACTCATACACACTCTCACACACACACACACGCTCACACACACGCACGCGCACGCACGCACACACTCACACTCACACTCACACTCACTCACTCACTCTCTCACACACACACAAACACAAACACACACACACACACACACACACTCGTGCATGCACGTCGCTACATCAGTGCAATAACCTTTAACGCGACGGTAAACCCAATTTCACCTCACCTCTCCAAGGCAAGCACTGTTGTACTTGCGTTGATGGTTTGCGTCGCAACGAATATAATGATAACATGGTTACTTTCAATATCGTAAACCTGCGTCAGGTGGCATATTCACCATATTAATAATAAACCCGCTTATTTTTAAATATTGATTTCATCGAATATGATTAGATAAAAAAAATGTCATCACTCATGGTTAAGTCGTCTATATGATGTATTGTTATAATCTGCATAAATCAATCAGCTGTATCGATCCCTGGCACATCGGGTGCCGCTACTGCAACAACCGACCAACATGCATGCAACAGACTGGCAGTCAGGACAATGTGACGTCACTGGTTACCATGACGTCACAATCAAATGACATCACTAATGGCTCTGCTACTGAAGCTATTACCAGTACTTTTTACACTGAAGACACTGCTTGTTACTGTCTACAAATTCAAAAAGTTGGAAGAATGATGTTAGATGATAAATAAAATCTCACCCTCGTGTCTTTTGATATCAAATATATCAACACTCGTTGATAAAAATGGCAAAAATCCTCGGCAAGCCTCAGAATGTTTCCACTTTTATCAACTCGTGTTGATATATTTCATATCAAAGACACTCGGGTGAGATTCTCTATATACCTCAGAAGTAAATCAGCGAGTGTCATGTGTATCGGGGGTCAGCTGTGTTGTTGTGTAGTATGTCGCCGGCTGGAATTCACGTCTTTGTAAGTCCATTATACGATTCCGACTATATCCTGAGCGTGTTTCCGCCACCCGTCACACACACTGACATGCAGACACTGGTTGATAGGATAACAACGACACGGTACGATGACACTCAATCAGACAGTTCCCACAGTGTGACAACCCGCTTCTCCTATTCGTCGTATTTTAAGCCAGACAGAGGCTGCACAAACCTGCTCTGCCCCTAATCCCACTAGCCTTAATGGTTGGTTTGTTTGTTGTTGAACGCCGCACTCAGCAATATTCCAGCTATATGACGGCGGTCTGTAAATAATCGAGTCTGGACCAGACAATCCAGTGATTAATATCATGAGCATCGATCCACGCAATTCGGATTGATGACATGCATCAACCAAGTCAGCGAGCCTGACCACCCGATCCCGTTAGTCGCCTTTTACGACAAGCAAAGTCACCTTTTACGGCAAGTATGGGTTGCTGAAGACCTATTCTACCCCGGAATCTTCACGGGTCTCTTAATGACTAAATAGACATGATATAGGCGAACAAGTTGACGTAAACCTTGTACTATGTATAAACTTTACAAAAACAACAACAAAAAACACATCGACATTGCAAGTACGTGTTACCCGACGCTAGGTGTCGCCACCGATTTGCAGTGGTCCTCCCATATAACGTTCACAGACAGTCTCTCCTTTACGCCAAATGGAATCTGTTTCGGCGAATATTCTAGACAGGTTATTTTATCTTGCATTGCCAATTTAGATTGTATTACATTTTCCTCAGTTACCATTACGAAGACCTCCCCTTGGTAAGGTGACATAAACTATCCCTGCGGTTGGAGCGATTTAATTACAGATACTGTGCCTTCTCGGCTGCATAAAGACTTCCACCGACATGACGTGACCCGCGGGCTTCACCGTTAAAAATGTAGAGGCATTAGCATGTATTAAATCCCGTCAGTGATTGGAAGGCAACGTTTGACAGCTGTTGGTGTTGGAAACTGTTGGCTTCTGAAGTCTTGTGTCAAAATAACGAAAGTAAACAACGTTGGTTTGTGTGTACGTGTTGCCCTTGACGACCAACGTTGGTTTGTGTGTACGTCTGGCCCTTGACGACGGGATGCAGGACCTGCAAGGTCAGGTCAGCATCACGTATGTCCGCATCACGTACGTCAGGGCATCTTTGTTGAATCATGATGTGGCACTGTTGGATAACCACGCCGACGGTAGTGTCCCATGCCAGCCACTTGCTTCCTATTTACTTCTTTGACTGTTCTGTTTGTGTGGGGTTTGAAATATTCTGTTTACCGGCCATTTACCCGGTTGCCTGATTTTGGTAGTTGTAGTGGTGTGTTCACATCTGTCAGCCTGATACGGGTAGTTGTAGTTGTGTGTTCACATCTGTCTGCCTGATACTGGTAGTCGTGTGTTCACATCTGTCTGCCTGATACTGGTAGTTGTAGTTGTGTGTTCACATCTGTCTGCCTGATACTGGTAGTCGTGTGTTCACATCTGTCTGCCTGATACTGGTAGTTGTAGTGGTGTGTTCACATCTGTCTGACTGATACTGTAGTTGTATTTATGTGTTCACATCTGTCTGCCTGATACTGGTAGTTGTAGTGGTGTATTCACATCTGTCTGCCTGATACTGGTAGTTGTAGTGGTGTATTCACATCTGTCTGCCTGATACTGGTAGTTGTAGTTGTGTGTTCACATCTGTCTGATACTGTAGTTGTAGTGGTGTATTCACATCTGTCTGCCTGATACTGGTAGTTGTAGTTGTGTGTTCACATCTGTCTGATACTGGTAGTTGTAGTGGTGTATTCACATCTGTCTGCCTGATACGGGTAGTTGTAGTTGTGTGTTCACATCTGTCTGCCTGATACTGTAGTTGTAGTGGTGTGTTCACATCTGTCTGCCTGATACTGGTAGTTGTAGTGGTGTGTTCACATCTGTCTGCCTGATACTGGTAGTTGTAGTGGTGTGTTCACATCTGTCTGCCTGATACGGGTAGTTGTAGTTGTGTGTTCACATCTGTCTGCCTGATACTGTAGTTGTAGTGGTGTGTTCACATTTGTCTGCCTGATACTGGTAGTTGTAGTTGTGTGTTCACATCTGTCTGCCTGATACTGGTAGTTGTAGTGGTGTGTTCACATCTGTCTGCCTGATACGGGTAGTTGTAGTTGTGTGTTCACATCTGTCTGCCTGATACTGGTAGTTGTAGTTGTGTGTTCACATCTGTCTGCCTGATACTGGTAGTTGTAGTTGTGCGTTCACATCTGTCTGCCTGATAATGGTAGTTGTAGTTGTGTGTTCACATCTGTCTGCCTGATACTGGTAGTTGTAGTTGTGTGTTCACATCTGTCTGCCTGATACTGGTAGTTGTAGTTGTGTGTTCACATCTGTCTGCCTGACACTGGTAGTTGTAGTGGTGTGTTCACATCTGTCTGCCTGATACTGGTAGTTGTAGTTGTGTGTTCACATCTGTCTGCCTGATAATGGTAGTTGTAGTTGTGTGTTCACATCTGTCTGCCTGATACTGGTAGTTGTAGTTGTGTGTTCACATCTGTCTGCCTGATACTGGTAGTTGTAGTTGTGTGTTCACATCTGTCTGCCTGATACTGGTAGTTGTAGTTGTGTATTCACATCTGCCTGATACTGGTAGTTGTAGTGGTGTATTCACATCTGTCTGCCTGATACTGGTAGTTGTAGTTGTGTGTTCACATCTGTCTGCCGGATACTGGTAGTTGTAGTTGTGTGTTCACATCTGTCTGCCTGATACTGGTAGTTGTAGTTGTGTGTTCACATCTGTCTGCCTGATAATGGTAGTTGTAGTTGTGTGTTCACATCTGCCTGATACTGGTAGTTGTAGTTGTGTGTTCACATCTGCCTGATACTGGTACTTGTAGTTGTGTATTCACATCTGTCTGCCTGATACTGGTAGTTGTAGTTGTGTGTTGACATCTGTCTGCCTGATACTGGTAGTTGTAGTTGTGTGTTCACATCTGCCTGATACTGGTAGTTGTAGTTGTGTATTCACATCTGTCTGCCTGATACTGGTAGTTGTAGTGGTGTATTCACATCTGTCTGCCTGATACTGGTAGTTGTAGTTGTGTGTTCACATCTGTCTGCCTGATACTGGTAGTTGTGTGTTCACATCTGCCTGATACTGGTAGTTGTAGTGGTGTATTCACATCTGTCTGCCTGATACTGGTAGTTGTAGTGGTGTGTTCACATCTGTCTGCCTGATACTGGTAGTTGTAGTTGTGTGTTCACATCTGTCTGCCTGATAATGGTAGTTGTAGTTGTGTGTTCACATCTGTCTGCCTGATACTGGTAGTTGTAGTTGTGTGTTCACATCTGTCTGCCTGATACTAGTAGTTGTAGTTGTGTGTTCACATCTGTCTGCCTGATACTGGTAGTTGTAGTTGTGTGTTCACATCTGTCTGCCTGATACTGGTAGTTGTAGTTGTGTGTTCACATCTGTCTGCCTGATACTAGTAGTTGTAGTTGTGTGTTCACATCTGTCTGCCTGATAATGGTAGTTGTAGTTGTGTGTTCACATCTGTCTGCCTGATACTGGTAGTTGTAGTTGTGTGTTCACATCTGTCTGCCTGATACTGGTAGTTGTAGTTGTGTATTCACATCTGTCTGCCTGATACTGGTAGTTGTAGTTGTGTGTTCACATCTGTCTGCCTGATACTGGTAGTTGTAGTTGTGTATTCACATCTGTCTGCCTGATACTGGTAGTTGTAGTTGTGTGTTCACATCTGTCTGCCTGATACTGGTAGTTGTAGTTGTGTATTCACATCTGTCTGCCTGATACTGGTAGTTGTAGTTGTGTATTCACATCTGTCTGCCTGATAATGGTAGTTGTAGTTGTGTGTTCACATCTGTCTGCCTGATACTGGTAGTTGTAGTTGTGTGTTCACATCTGTCTGCCTGATACTGGTAGTTGTAGTTGTGTATTCACATCTGTCTGCCTGATACTGGTAGTTGTAGTTGTGTATTCACATCTGTCTGCCTGATAATGGTAGTTGTAGTTGTGTATTCACATCTGTCTGCCTGATACTGGTAGTTGTAGTTGTGTATTCACATCTGTCTGCCTGATACTGGTAGTTGTAGTTGTGTGTTCACATCTGTCTGCCTGATACTGGTAGTTGTAGTTGTGTATTCACATCTGTCTGCCTGATAATGGTAGTTGTAGTTGTGTGTTCACATCTGTCTGCCTGATAATGGTAGTTGTAGTTGTGTATTCACATCTGTCTGCCTGATACTGGTAGTTGTAGTTGTGTGTTCACATCTGTCTGCCTGATACTGGTAGTTGTAGTTGTGTATTCACATCTGTCTGCCTGATAATGGTAGTTGTAGTGGTGTGTTCACATCTGTCTGCCTGATAATGGTAGTTGTAGTTGTGTATTCACATCTGGCTGATACTGGTTTGTCTACTCCACTATTTTCTGTCTGCTCTGTTGATAACATTGCGTCTACTAGAGTCTACTGTCTCCCTCTGCAGAATGCTTGATAAAATTGTGACTACAAGACGTTTACTGCCCCCCTCTGCAGAATGCTTGATAATACTGTGTCTACTAGACGTTTACTGTCTGTCTTGTCTAGATGAAGAGTTACAGACTGTTGAAGAGAAGGAACTGAGCCACAAACTCACGTCACTTAACGCCGCCGTTGCCAAGGCCAACGCGGAGGTAGCGGAGGCTGTGCGTCTTTCCGCCGAGACTGAAAGTACCGCAGTGAAGGCTGGGATAGCTGCTGATAGGGCCAGAGAGGAGGCCAAGAGGTGAGTGAGTGAGTGAGTGAATGAGTGAATGAGTGACTGAGTGAGTGAGAGACTTAGTGACTGAGTGAGTGACTGAGTGACTGATTGAGTGATTGAGTGATTGAGTGAGTGAGTGAGTGAGTGAGTAGTGAGTGACTGAGTAACTGATTGAGTGATTGAGTGATTGAGTGAGTGAGTAGTGAGTGACTGAGTCACTGAGTAATTGATTGAGTGATTGAGTGAGTGATTGAGTGATTGAGTGATTGAGTGATTGAGTGAGTGAGTGAGTAGTGAGTGACTGAGTCACTGAGTGAGTGAGTGAGTGAGTGAGTGAGTGAGTGAGTGAGTGAGTGCAATAATTCATGCATATGACTGGAGGCATCAAGACAGGGCCTCACACATAGACCAGAGTCGAACCGTTTTAATGGCGTGACGAGCGAACGCCTCAACTACTCGCCTACCCAGGGGACAGTTTCGCCATAGCTCTCACCCTGCCCACTCCACGGTGCAGCGCTCTAGGGGCAGGGGCGAGGGTGGTGGTTCCACACGCTTAACGAACATATTGCCATTGCTGTGTTATCCCTTCGCATAAAGCTCAAGGCCTAGATACATTATATCTGTAGCGACATGAAACCAAATTTGTCTCTTCCAGAATACAAGAAGAAATAGAGTTGCGCGCACGGATGGAGGCTGAGAAGAAGGCCGAGGAAGAGAAGAGGAAGGAGGAAGAAGAGAGGAAGCGGGAGGAGGAGGAGAGACTGGCGGAGGAGGAGAAGCGGGCCAAGGAGGCGGAGTGGAGGAAGAGGGAAGCCAGCAATCTGGAGAAGAACCCCTGGGAGAAGTGGCCAGTGAATGAGTGAGTAGACGTCACGTACATGCAGCAGTGTAGCGCTGTAGTCTTGTAACACTGTAGCTGTAGAACCGTAGTAGCTGTATCACTGTAGCTGTAGCTCTGTAACATTGTAGCTGTGTAGCTGTAACACTGTAGCTGAAGCTCTGTAACATTGTAGCTGTGTAGCTTAGCCACTGTTGTTGAAGCTTTGTAACAGTGTAGCTGTGTAGCTGTAACACTGTAGCTGAAGCTCTGTAACAGTGTAGCTGAAGCTCTGTAACATTGTAGCTGAAGCTTTGTAACATTGTAGCTGTGTAGCTGTAACACTGTAGCTGAAGCTCTGTAACATTGTAGCTGAAGCTTTGTAACATTGTAGCTGTGTAGCTGTAACACTGTAGCTGAAGCTTTGTAACAGTGTAGCTGTGTAGCTGTAACACTGTAGCTGAAGCTCTGTAACATTGTAGCTGAAGCTTTGTAACATTGTAGCTGTGTAGCTGTAACACTGTAGCTGAAGCTTTGTAACAGTGTAGCTGTGTAGCTGTAACACTGTAGCTGAAGCTCTGTAACATTGTAGCTGAAGCTCTGTAACATTGTAGCTGTGTAGCTTAGCCACTGTTGTTGAAGCTTTGTTACATTGTAGTTGTGTAGCTGTAACATTGTAGCTGTAGCTCTGTAACACTGTAGCACTGTAGCTCTGTAGCTGTAACAATATACCTATGTAGCTGTAGCACTGTACTGTAATACTGTAGCACTGTAGCCTTGTACTTATGGAGCTGTAGCATTGTAACTATGTAGCTCTGTAGCACTGCGTGTGTGTCACTGTACATGTAGCTATGTAGCTCAGTAGAACTGTATGTGTAGTTCTGTAGCAATGTATGTGTAGTTCTGTAGCAATGTAGCATGCGTCTCAGCAGTAGGTCTCTCTATTTGATTTATTTCAATACATTCCATTTTATGTCTCAGCAAACGGGGGGCACGTGTGGCCCAGTCGTCCAAGGCGCCGCGATTCGCTGTGCAGAGTTGCGGCCCTTAGGCACGCCAGAAATCTATGATTGTTGGTTCGAACCCCGGTTCGCCACGATTATGTTTCTAGGTTTGTCAGCACCATACCCGTGCTCGTGGGTTTCACCGAAGTGGTAAACGTCTGAGACCTGCATCACTTCGGACTTCCCTCCCACATTAAGCTGACACGCCGTGATGTAACTGGAATACTGTTAAAAGCGGCGTTAAACCCAACTCACTCACTCACTCTCAACAAACACCAAAGGAGGAAGTTGAGATTTGGTCATATCAATAGTGCATTTTAAAGTGACGTGAATTTCAATTAGCCGCTACATTCTTATCAAAGGAAATCAAATGTGTGAAATCATTGCTTTGAATGGCGTGGATTCTGATGTGATCAGGTCCTGGTAATCTAGACCCGTGAAGATCAGGGGTAGAATAGATCTTCAGCAACCCATGCTTGCTGTAAAAGGCGACTATGCTTGTCGTAAAAGGCGACTAACGGGATCGGGTGGTCAGGCTCGCCGACTTGGTTGATGCATGTCATCGATCCCAATTGCGTGGATCGATGCTCATGATGTCAATCACTGGATTGTCTGGTCCAGACTCGATTATTTACAGACGCCGTCCTATATCTGGAATATTGCTGAGTGCGGCGTTAAACAACAAACCAAGCAACAACCTGGCAATCTATACTTGGTGTGAAAGGCGACTACACGGATCTGATGGTCAGGCTTTGGCTGCTGCCATGTCATAGACACGTTTCTCAGTCTACAGATATGGATGTCTAGAAATTAAGCACGCTTCTCGTTGTATAGATGTCTTCACTGATTGTATCGGCCGCGTTCCGCCGAACTGGTGGAGCTTCTTTCAAGCTACCAATCACACTGCGCACAAACAAATCTCGGGCCCTAAACATTTGATCATGTCAAGGACATTCTTGTTTATGCTGTTAAAGAGGTGTGTGTATTTTACATATACTGGTCTGTTATGTCCGTCCAACACAACAGCTGTCACTTACTATGCGTGGATAACTAAATGACATTAACACAACAGATCTCACCAACACAACAGCTGTCACTTACTATGCGTGGATAACCATATGACATTAACACAACAGATCTCACCAACACAACAACAGTGTTGTGTGAATGTACTTGACAACATGTCGGCATTGAGG
Source organism: Haliotis rufescens (assembly GCF_023055435.1). Lineage (NCBI taxonomy): Eukaryota > Metazoa > Mollusca > Gastropoda > Lepetellida > Haliotidae > Haliotis > Haliotis rufescens. The sequence goes on from NW_025963824.1 coordinate 607,037, forward strand.
ACGTCGGGTCGGTATGTAATGTCCGTTTTGCAAACGGGACCAAAGGTTGACAAGCATACACCGCCCTCATAAATAACAATAGAATATCGTTATATGTGTCAGTGTGTGGACATAGCGTCATTTACTACCGCGTACCTCTGATGTTATACAAAGCCGTGTGTGTATTGGGAAATACTATACAAGTCATTATCTACTCTAGACAGTCATGGCTCTATATCACAGACTGGCCTAAAACTCAACCCAGGTGAAGTAGCGGCAGTTAACTGTCTTTCATTGTTTGGTTTACCCTTTCTGTTTTTTGTTTAAAGCCGCGCTCAGCAATATTCCAACAATATGAAGGCGATCTGTGGATAATCGAATATGTACCAAACAATCCAGTGATTGCCACAATGTGCACTGATTTGTTTGTTTGTTTGTTATTTAACGCCGCACTCAGCAATATTCCAGATATAGGACGGCGGTCTGTAAGTAATCAAGTCTGGACCAGACAATCCAGTGATTGACATCATGAGCATCGATCTACGCAATTGGGATACGATGACATGCATCAGCCAAGTCAGCGAGCCTGACCACCCGATCCCGTTAGTTGTCTCTTACGACAAGCATAGTCGCCTTTTACAGCACGCGTGTGTTGCTTAAGACCAATTCTACCCCGGATCTTCAATTGTTTTCCCACACTGAATGCCGTCTCGGTGAACATGAAAACTAGAAAATGTACAAATCGCTCTATTGCCAAACAGTTGCCAGACAGTGTACACTGTGCATACGTAAGCTACTCTTCCTCCATAGCATGTAGACTGAGAGTAGTATACTACACGTGCTATAGGAACCAGGGTTGTGAGTTTTAACGTATACCCAACTGTATCACATCCGCTTTCTCGGAGTTGCCTCCCTTGGTCACGCCAGGAACCTATGATCGTGGGTTCGAATGCCGGTTCGCCCCGATTATGTTTCTAGGTTTGTCAGCACCATACCCGTGCTCGTGGGTTTCACCGACCTGCATCACTTCGGGCTTTCCTCCCACATTAAGCTGACACGCCGCGATATAACTGGAATACTGTTAAAAACGGCGTTAAATCACTCGCCCAATCACACACGTACAAATCTCTACTGGAGCGGAGATACAGGATGGGGATAAGGTGAGGTGAGGTGAGGTGAGGTGAAGTGAGGTGAGGTGAGGTGAGGTGAAATGGGGTTTAACGTCGCGTCCAAGATTATTGCACTTATATAGAGACGTGCATGCACGTGTGTGTTTGTGTGGCTGTTTGTACTAGTCCGGACTGATGACGATTTATAGTGCTAGCTCACTGAGATACCATGCCGCAGTTTAATATGAATATCCCACTCAGACACAGTATACCGACTCCGAGCCGAACTTGTTTTAGTCCCTTAATGCTGAGCGCCAGACAGGGTGGCAACAAGTACCATTTTTTAACGTCTTTTGGTATGACGCGGCCGGGGATCAAACCCCGGACCTTCCGCTCTCCGGGCGGACGCTCTACCACTAGACCACGGAGGCGGTCGGATGGGAATAAAATATTGTGCTGGAACGATACAGCACAATCATCAGAGTGAGTGAGTGACTTAGGTTGAGCAACATTTCAGGATATCACGGCGTGTCAGCTTGATGTGGGAGAAAAGCCCGAAGTAGTGCAGGTCTCAGACATTCAGAAACATTATCTGCTTAAACAGGGATTTGAACCCATGACCATAATTTCCTGGCTCGCATAAGGGACGCAACTGCGCAATTGATTGCGGCGTCTTAACCGAATGGGCCCCCATATTCCCGGTCAGCGTGTTAGAGGGTTCAAGTGTATGAGTAATCATCAATAGCGCTCATGCTTATTCACACCAAGGCACAATCAGAGTTCACATGTAATCTATCAATTTCACATTTAATGTTTTCTACATGTTAATCCGCCTGGGAGAACAGTACGTACGTTTTACACGTCTCCACTCAGCACGGAATTCCGTGACTCAAGTCACGTCCCGCAGATCCCTCCGCGGCTATACTGGCTTTACAAAAACTCCACCCCGGTCATTACTGTTAGAATACACTGGAGCAGGCAGGTGCCCGTGAGGAGGGTGGGGTGTGAAGAATGTTTTAATTGCTCAATACTTTTCTCATTTCCCCAGAACACCTGGCTTCATATAACGCAAGCCGCGGTATAGCGAGGTCGATAGGGCAGGTAAACATGCATTGTCAATACCCACACACAGGCTTACAGCTGTGTTTACTGTGCACTGTAGTTACTATGTGTGGATGACCGCCAGGTGCAGAATGGTTATTATCGTAAATCATTTGCAAGTAAGAAATATATTTAAGAGGGAATAGGTTCATGCGAATTGCGAACCATAATTGTGTCTGGTAATCATATTTAGGGATGAGAATCATATGAAATTAATAGCTACCCTCGATGCACAGCCCCAAGGACTGAGTTTTCTATAATAATACCTCGTATATTGGTCTCAGGCAGTGACTGTTTAAAATGTGACTTTTGTCCCTCAGCAGCTGACGGGTACCCGATAGGATGGGATGGTAGCGTGAATGCATAACGTTTTGTTGCCTGACAGTCAGTGTCGGTTGTATTCCCCCTCTCAATGTTGTTTATGAATGTCAGACATCTGAATAATACAAGTACAATGTGTTCCTGAGGAAATGGTAGATAAAGGTTTTGCCAACCGAACGCTCGGCGTTTCCGTGGAAGAATATATGTTTGTAAGAGGCGAGTGACTGGATCGTGTGGTCAGGCTCGGTGATTTGTTGTTTGCGTGTCATCGGTGAGATCGATGCTCATGGTGTATGTTGGTAGGCGAGTGACTGGATCGTGTGGTCAGGCTCGGTGATTTGTTGTTTGCGTGTCATCGGTGAGATCGATGTTCATGGTGTATGTTGGTAGGCGAGTGACTGGATCGTGTGGTCAGGCTCGGTGATTTGTTGTTTGCGTGTCATCGGTGAGATCGATGCTCATGGTGTATGTTGGTAGGCGAGTGACTGGATCGTGTGGTCAGGCTCGGTGATTTGTTGTTTGCGTGTCATCGGTGAGATCGATGCTCATGGTGTCTGTCACTGGACTGCCTTGTCCTGCGATTATTTACAGACCGCCGTCAGATAAACATTTTGACTGGCATTTTAGTTAGTAAGTTTAGTAGGTTGTTAAAGAAAAGTAGAGACAATATATTTATGAATGAAAAATTCGTTATTTTATTAATATTGATCATATAGATCCTTGGACTCTTGCTTGACAACTGTATAAGGATCCTAACGTAACCGCCACTCATACTTGACAACGATATAACGATCTATACGGACACGTCACTCTTGCTCGCCAACCGCATAAGGATCTATACCAGAACGTCGTATCATAATAGAATAAAGATCCACAAATATCATGTCTCTGACGACATAAAGCTTGAATATTACTGAGTGCGGCCTTAAATAACAAACCAACCAGCCAACTATTGTTTTCAAATAAAAAGGGTAAACCAAACAACCGAAGACAGCGAAGAAAAAACATCTTCACCTGTGTTGAGTTTAAGGTCAGTCTGTGATATAGAGCAGAGGTTGTTTTGATGAGGTAATGACTTAGTATTTCCCAATACACACACGGCTTTGTATAACATCAGAGAAACGCGGTAGTAAATGACGCTATGTCCACATACTGACACACACACGGCTTTGTATAACATCAGAGAAACGCGGTAGTAAATGACGCTATGTCCACACACTGACACACACACGGCTTTGTATAACATCAGAGAAACGCGGTAGTAAATGACGCTATGTCCACACACTGACACACACACGGCTTTGTATAACATCAGAGAAACGCGGTAGTAAATGACGCTATGTCCACATACTGACACACACACGGCTTTGTATAACATCAGAGAAACGCGGTAGTAAATGACGCTATGTCCACATACTGACACACACACGGCTTTGTTTAACATCAGAGAAACGCGGTAGTAAATGACGCTATGTCCACACACTGACACACACACGGCTTTGTATAACATCAGAGAAACGCGGTAGTAAATGACGCTATGTCCACATACTGACACACACACGGCTGTGAATAACATCAGAGAAACGCGGTAGTAAATGACGCTATGTCCACATACTGACACACACACGGCTTTGTATAACATCAGAGAAACGCGGTAGTAAATGACGCTATGTCCACATACTGACACACATAACGCTATTCTATTGTTTCTTACGAGGCGCCTTCGATGCTTACGATGTCAACCACAGGATGGTCTGGTGCAGACTCGATAACTTCCCGTCATTTATCTGCGACGTTACAAAGAACAAACACGCACACCTTGTTTGTTTGTTGTTTAACGCCGCACCGCAATATTCCACCTATATGACGGCGGTCTGTAAATAATCGAGTCTGGACCAGACAATCCAGTAATTGACATCATGAGCATCGATCCACGCAATTGGGATTGATGACATGCATCAACCAAGTCAGCGAGCCGGACCACCCGATCCCGACAAGCTTGGTTGCTGAAGACCTATTCTACCCCGGATCTTCAGGCGTCAACATCCTCTCACATGGACGGACGGAATACAGAATGTCGCTACATTTATCCCCACATAGCGGGTCTATTTCTCCAGGTTACAATACTTTTTTTTTAAAATAAATTTTAAAAAAACGCTGTACACTTAGTGTGTGACAATCTAGTCACGTGTTGATGATCTTTTCAGGTACGACGTCGGTAACTCCCCAAGTGACATCTCCGTGGAGTGTATCATTCGGGGTCATCCGGCCCGCTTTGACCGGAATGACGTAACACTTGACCTGGTTGACCTGGACAATCTGGACGTCACATACGGGCCACATGAGGAGCTGATTAGTCACGTGGTCAAGCTGAAGTCACCCAAGGGCGACGACAACGACTTGGAGGTAGGACTTTGTGGCGTCACTGTGCGCCAACACTTAGACGTCACTTGTCTTGACATTATTCAGAGAGGGGTAGGATTACCGAAACTGGGACTGGCTGTGTAATAATGTTGTTTGCATGCTTATACAGTCATATATTACCACCTCAATAAATCTTTGAATATTGCAGAATACGCCATTCCCACCTCTAAATCGACGAACACTTACCGCGTTGTTTAACTGTTCTCACTGAAATAAACACACAATTAAAAGTGTGAGTGAGTATGATTTTACGCCGCTTTTAGCAATATTCCAGCAATATCACGGCGGGGGAGACCGGGAAATGGGCTTCACACATTGTACCCATGTTGGGAATTGAATCCAGGTCCTCGTCGGTTACGAGCGAACGCTTTAACCACTAGGCTACCCGGCCGCCCCGCTCATAGGGAAGACATTAAACAAAGGTATCAACCATCGACAACGCTGTTCTTTATCTATGTAGTTCTAAGGTATTTACAGAATGTACACACACCTTTCATAGCTCTATCGAACGTTAATGTTTAATAACACCCCACTCCAGGCATATTTACAGAACTCATTGAGCAGTTCGTGTACACACTAGACTCGAGGAAGGATACGACCCAGGGCTATAGCAGTGGAGTGTTAGGCAATACTCCTATCAAACCACTTAACACACATCAGAACTAGACTCGAGGAAGGATACGACCCAGGGCTATAGCAGTGGAGTGTTAGGCAATACTCCCACCAAACTACTTAACACACATCAGAACCCCTCCGTTCACCACGGGCCTTACCGACACCACTTCCATCTTATTCGTTACAACAGTGTTGATATTGGTCGTCAATGGCAACGCAGAGAGGCCTCGAGACATATTAGTGAGATCCCAGGTTAGGTCAAAATGATGATTATTCATTTGGGATCATAAATATGTTGATCTGCACATATGAAAGCCGCAGTGAAATGACGTTACTTGTTTAATGATGTGAGATATTATTGTACTCCTTTTTGAATTATTAATGAATGCTGGACCTTTGTTGTGTGTCAGGTTCAAACGGCAATGATTGTGTTTTAAGTCAGATGTTAGATGCAAAATATCAGTTATATCTACAAGTCATAATTACTCTCAAACGTAAAACTGATATTTCCGTTAAACAATATCTGACTGGTTAGTCATCGCCTTGTGGAAATCTAGGAAAGTCCATCAGTCTCCCATGACGTCACATAATTAATGGTACGTAACTGGCAAAATATGCAGACATATATCTAGGAAGGCATTTAACATAGTCTGTCATTGCAGCAGGTTTGCAGATGTAGAAAGGGACTTGTTTTAGCGCGGTTCCATTTCAGTTTCAGCTCTGACTGACATTGTCAAAATGGTATTGTGTTTTAGCGCGGCTCCTGTCCAGTTTCAGCTCTGACTGACATTGTCAAAATGGTATAGTGTTTCAGCGCGGCTCCTGTCCAGTTTCAGCTCTGACTGACATTGTCAAAATGGTATTGTGTTTCAGCGCGGCTCCTGTCCAGTTTCAGCTCTGACTGACATTGTCAAAATGGTATAGTGTTTCAGCGCGGCTCCTGTCCAGTTTCAGCTCTGACTGACATTGTCAAAATGGTATAGTGTTTCAGCGCGGCTCCTGTCCAGTTTCAGCTCTGACTGACATTGTCAAAATGGTATAGTGTTTCAGCGCGGCTCCTGTCCAGTTTCAGCTCTGACTGACATTGTCAAAATGGTATAGTGTTTCAGCGCGGCTCCTGTCCAGTTTCAGCTCTGACTGACATTGTCAAAATGGTATAGTGTTTCAGCGCGGCTCCTGTCCAGTTTCAGCTCTGACTGACATTGTCAAAATGGTATAGTGTTTCAGCGCGGCTCCTGTCCAGTTTCAGCTCTGACTGACATTGTCAAAATGGTATAGTGTTTCAGCGCGGCTCCTGTCCAGTTTCAGCTCTGACTGACATTGTCAAAATGGTATAGTGTTTCAGCGCGGCTCCTGTCCAGTTTCAGCTCTGACTGACATTGTCAAAATGGTATAGTGTTTCAGCGCGGCTCCTGTCCAGTTTCAGCTCTGACTGACATTGTCAAAATGGTATTGTGTTTCAGCGCGGCTCCTGTCCAGTTTCAGCTCTGACTGACATTGTCAAAATGGTATAGTGTTTCAGCGCGGCTCCTGTCCAGTTTCAGCTCTGACTGACATTGTCAAAATGGTATAGTGTTTCAGCGCGGCTCCTGTCCAGTTTCAGCTCTGACTGACATTGTCAAAATGGTATAGTGTTTCAGCGCGGCTCCTGTCCAGTTTCAGCTCTGACTGACATTGTCAAAATGGTATAGTGTTTCAGCGCGGCTCCTGTCCAGTTTCAGCTCTGACTGACATTGTCAAAATGGTATAGTGTTTCAGCGCGGCTCCTGTCCAGTTTCAGCTCTGACTGACATTGTCAAAATGGTATAGTGTTTCAGCGCGGCTCCTGTCCAGTTTCAGCTCTGACTGACATTGTCAAAATGGTTTTGTGTTTTCTTCAAGTGCCATGGTAGGAGATACCCTGAATTTTGTTCTAATAAGATAAGAGTACAAGAACACATTTCCATCGATCAGTTCGTGCGGGATACATCGTTGCGGTAATTTCTTGGAACATAGAGTAGTAGTATTTCTTTCAAAACACAATTTTGGCACTCGACGCTACCGTTCTTCAGTCCGCCGCCATGGAACTGACATTGCTGTTGAACCCAAAGCACTCTCTCACACACTTAATCTTCGCAACCATGGGAAGCGTGAATGAAATGAAACATTGCTCGGTCCTACAGCCATGATGGTCACACACAACCAAATGCTTTCCCAAAGTATATAGTAACGTTATACAAAGTAAGTATTGAACAGCTATTACCTATATGTGTGTGCACAGCAGCAATGAAATACATGATTAGCCTTGCCATCTCCGTTTCCCTATACAGGAAGCTAAACACACCACCCCCAGTTCCGCACCAAATGTCATTTGCTTGAAAATATAATTATTCATCATGTTGAAAATGACAGCACTAAATATATGTATAAAACAAAAACAAAAAAAACAAAAAAACATGGGCAGTTTTGATTATTGAATGGGTGTACATTTTAAAAATATAAAATTCTTACACAAAATCATCCAATCACAGCTGCCAAATGATTCAATCTGCACTGAAGACAACCGTTTTTTGAACGACTGATTGTGATTTGTCGATTAGAACCTGATGCTTGTATGACGTCAGTTGTTTATCATCTCCCTTGCCCACCAGGAGGCGCTGTACGTTGCCCTGCCGCACCTGTTGACCCGAGCGTCGGCTGCGTCACGAGAGGCCGTCATCAAGGCGGAGATAGACGGCCAGTGGCGGGAACTCCCGACAAGGGAGGTAACCTTTGAAAACCATAAGGTGAGTCGATGCATTCAAGGTTACATATGCTAACAAGGATAAGTTAATTGTTTATCAATCTGAACAACGAAACCCGGCACCTTTCATGTTTATGGTGTCACAGATAAAGATAGGAATACATTGCAAGTTATTCCATGCAACTAGTTTTTCCTTCAGGCTTCCATAGCTGAACAATATTTAGGCTACACCCACTACAGTTTCCTGACCAGCTGATAATGAAGTGGGCGGAACTTTTGTATTCTTGCTCTAAACGACGTCACTAGTTTAGTTGCGTTGATTACAGTTTTTTTAGTAACTGATTAAATAAACAGTTTGTGAAGTTATCATTCTTAACTTATTTATTGTTTAGCATTCAATATATATAGTTTTTATATAGATTTACTGAAAGTGTGAAAGTCAGCACCGGGTTTACTATTTTTCCTTCACAAACGCAGTTGTATTAATTAAAGTCAAGTCTGAAATAAGATAGAAAAATTCCCCTCATTGTGTAACAGGTATTCTAGAGCAAAATACAACGTTTATGAAATACCTAATATCTTGATCACATAACATGACGATTGTTATGGTAATTGGATTATCCTGTAGGTTTCTGCGCATGTCCCGAATGCGTATTTACTGAAGCTAATAAAACTATTACAGGATCTGAAGTTCTCTCAAGCTGAAGTGAAAAATCTTACGACGCTTCTCGTAATGTCACGATTCAAACGAGACTTTGTGACGTTAACAAAGCGGTCAGCAAAAGTGATGTCATCGTACGACCATCGGGTAACAATGGTCATACCACGTGACACCTTCTTTGGCAAGGAACATTTCTTAATGCAGGTAGGTGATTAACTTTATGACATCCCAATCCAATTTTGAGTTGATTGTTTCTGTTGAACTTGAAGTACATATTATTCATATTAAATATATTTTACCTGATGATGTTTTGGAGTTTCGCAACAACAAGCTGTGCTATCGTTTGTGATTGTACCCTGCCTGTTATTCACGGTGTATGGAGTTTCACTGTCATCTGGTACAGGTTCAGCCAGTAGATTCTGCCTCAGTTCATGACTTCCGGTTGCGGGATGCGCGTGCGAAGGGTTTGCTGACATCCAGTCCGGTCGTATACATGGACTGGGAGACGAACGAGCTGCAGAAACCCATCTCTGTAAGTTCCACATCCTTCACTTTTCAATCCTGGACACAGAAACCCATCTCTGTAAGTTCCCCTTCCTTCACATCCAAGTCCTGAACACAAAAACCCATCTCTGTAAGTTCCCCATCCTTCACATCCAAGTCCTGAACACAGAAACCCATCTCTGTAAGTTCCCCATCCTTTACAACCAAGTCCTGAACACAGAAACCCATCTCTGTAAGATCCCCATCCTTTACAACCTAGTCCTGAACACAGAAACCCATCTCTGTAAGTTCCCCATCCTTCACATCCAAGTCCTGAACACAGAAACCCATCTCTGTAAGTTCCCCATCCTTCACATCCAAGTCCTGAACACAGAAACCCATCTCTGTAAGTTCCCCATCCTTCACATCCAAGTCCTGAACACAGAAACCCATCTCTGTAAGTTCCCCATCCTTCACATCCAAGTCCTGAACACAGAAACCTATCTCTGTAAGATCCCCATCCTCCACATCCAAGTCCCGAACACAGAAACCCATCTCTGTAAGTTCCCCATCCTTCACATCCAAGTCCTGAACACAGAAACTCATCTCTGTAAGTTCCCCATCCTTCACATCCAAGTCCTGGACACAGAAACCCACCTCTGTAAGTTCCCCATCCTTCACATCCAAGTCCTGAACACAGAAACCCATCTCTGTAAGTTTACCATCCTTCACATCCAAGTCCTGGACACAGAAACCCATCTCTGTAAGTTCCCCATCCTTCCCAACCAAGTCCTGAACACAGAAACCCATCTCTGTAAGTTCCCCATCCTTCACATCCAAGTCCTGGACACAGAAACCCATCTCTGTAAGTTCCCCATCCTTCACATCCAAGTCCTGGACACAGAAACCCATCTCTGTAAGTTCCCCATCCTCCACATCCAAGTCCTGAACACAGAAACCCATCTCTGTAAGTTCCCCATCCTTCACATCCAAGTCCTGAACACAGAAACCCATCTCTGTAAGTTCCCCATCCTTCACATCCAAGTCCTGAACACAGAAACCCATCTCTGTAAGTTCCCCATCCTTCACATCCAAGTCCTGAACACAGAAACCCATCTCTGTAAGTTCCCCATCCTTCACATCCAAGTCCTGAACACAGAAACCTATCTCTGTAAGTTCCCCATCCTCCACATCCAAGTCCTGAAACACAGAAACCCACCTCTGTAAGTTCCCCATCCCTCACATCCAAGTCCTGAACACAGAAACCCATCTCTGTAAGTTCCCCATCCTTCACATCCAAGTCCTGAACACAGAAACTCATCTCTGTAAGTTCCCCATCCTTCACATCCAAGTCCTGGACACAGAAACCCACCTCTGTAAGTTCCCCATCCTTCACATCCAAGTCCTGAACACAGAAACCCATCTCTGTAAGTTTACCATCCTTCACATCCAAGTCCTGGACACACAAACCCATCTCTGTAAGTTCCCCATCCTTCACATCCAAGTCCTCAACACAGAAACCCATCTCTGTAAGTTCCCCATCCTCCACATCCAAGTCCTGAACACAGAAACCCATCTCTGTAAGTTCCCCATCCTTCACATCCAAGTCCTGGACACAGAAACCCATCTCTGTAAGTTCCCCATCCTTCACATCCAAGTCCTGAACACAAAAACCCATCTCTGTAAGTTCCCCATCCTTCATATCCAAGTCCTGGACACAGAAACCCATCTCTGTAAGTTCCCCATCCTTCACATCCAAGTCCTGAACGCAGAAACCCATCTCTGTAAGTTCCCCATCCTTCACATCCAAGTCCTGAACACAGAAACCTATCTCTGTAAGTACCACATCCTTCACATCCAAGTCCTGAACACAAACCATCTCTCTAAGTTCCCCATCCTTGACATCTAAGTCCTGAACACAGAAACCCATCTCTGTAAGTACCACATTCTTTACATCCAAGTCCTGGACACAGAAACCCACCTCTGTAAGTTCCCCATCCTTCACATCCAAGTCCTGAACACAGAAACCCATCTCTGTAAGTTCCCCATCCTTCACATCCAAGTCCTGAACGCAGAAACCCATCTCTGTAAGTTCCCCATCCTTCACATCGAAGTCCTGGACAACCGAAACCCATCTCTGTAAGTTCCCCATCCTTCACATCCAAGTCCTGAACACAAACCATCTCTGTAAGTTCCCCATCCTTCACATCCAAGTCCTGAACACAGAAACCCATCTCTGTAAGTTCCCCATCCTTCACATCCAAGTCCTGAACGCAGAAACCCATCTCTGTAAGTTCCCCATCCTTCACATCGAAGTCCTGGACAACCGAAACCCATCTCTGTAAGTTTACCATCCTTCACATCCAAGTCCTGAACACAAACCATCTCTGTAAGTTCCCCATCCTTCACATCCAAGTCCTGAACGCAGAAACCCATCTCTGTAAGTTCCCCATCCTTCACAACCAAGTCCTGAACACAGAAACCCATCTCTGTAAGTACCACATCCTTCACATCCAAGTCCTGAACACAGAAACCCACCTCTGTAAGTTCCCCATCCTCCACATCCAAGTCCTGAACACAGAAACCAATCTCTGTAAGTTCCCCATCCTTCACATCCAAGTCCTGAACGCAGAAACCCATCTCTGTAAGTTCCCCATCCTTCACATCCAAGTCCTGGACAATCGAAACCCATCTCTGTAAGTTCCCCATCCTTCACATCCAAGTCCTGAACACAGAAACCAATCTCTGTAAGTTCCCCATCCTCCACATCCAAGTCCTGAACACAGAAACCCATCTCTGTAAGTTCCCCATCCTTCACATCCAAGTCCTGAACACAGAAACCCATCTCTGTAAGTTCCCCATCCTTCACATCCAAGTCTTCAACACAGAAACCCATCTCTGTAAGTTCCCCATCCTTCACATCCAAGTCCTGAACACATAAACCCATCTCTGTAAGTACCACATCCTTCACATCCAAGTCCTGAACACAAACCATCTCTCTAAGTTCCCCATCCTTCACATCCAAGTCCTGAACACAGAAACCCATCTCTGTAAGTTCCCCATCCTTCACATCCAAGTCCTGGACACAGAAACCCATCTCTGTAAGTTCCCCATCCTTCACATCCGAGTCCTGAACACAGAAACCCATCTCTGTAAGTTCCCCATCCTTCACATCCAAGTCCTGGACAAGAGAAACCCATCTCTGTAAGTTCCCCATCCTTCACATCCAAGTCCTGAACACAGAAACCAATCTCTGTAAGTTCCCCATCCTTCACATCCAAGTCCTGAACACAGAAACCCATCTCTGTAAGTTCCCCATCCTTCACATCCAAGTCCTGAACACAGAAACCAATCTCTGTAAGTTCCCCATCCTTCACATCCAAGTCCTGAACACAGAATCCAATCTCTGTAAGTTCCCCATCCTTCACATCCAAGTCCTGAACACAGAAACCCATCTCTGTAAGTTCCCCATCCTCCACATCCAAGTCCTCAACACAGAAACCAATCTCTGTAAGTTCCCCATCCTTCACATCCAAGTCCTGGACACAGAAACCATCTCTGTAAGTTCCCCATCCTTCACATCCAAGTCCTGAACGCAGAAACCCATCTCTGTAAGTTCCCCATCCTTCACATCCAAGTCCTCAACACAGAAACCAATCTCTGTAAGTTCCCCATCCTTCACATCCAAGTCCTGGACACAGAAACCATCTCTGTAAGTTCCCCATCCTTCACATCCCTGTTTTGAAACCAATCTCTGTCAGCTTGCCCTGTCCCCCCAGCATTATATACCCATGTTTTAGGTCAGCTTGCCCTGTCCCCCCAGCATTATATACCTATGTTTTAGGTCAGCTTGCCCTGTCCCCCCAGCATTATATACCCATGTTTTAGGTCAGCTTGCCCTGTCCCCCCAGCTTTATATACCCATGTTTTAGGTCAGCTTGCCCTGTCCCCCCAGCATTATATACCCATGTTTTAGGTCAGCTTGCCCTGTCCCCCCAGCATTATATACCCATGTTTTAGGTCAGCTTGCCCTGTCCCCCCAGCATTATATACCCATGTTTTAGGTCAGCTTGCCCTGTCCCCCCAGCATTATATACCCATGTTTTAGGTCAGCTTGCCCTGTCCTCCCAGCATTACATACCCATGTTTTAGGTCAGCTTGCCCTGTCCCCCCAGCATTATATACCCATGTTTTAGGTCAGCTTGCCCTGTCCCCCCAGCATTATATACCCATGTTTTAGGTCAGCTTGCCCTGTCCCCCCAGCATTATATACCCATGTTTTAGGTCAGCTTGCCCTGTCCTCCCAGCATTATATACCCATGTTTTAGGTCAGCTTGCCCTGTCCCCCCAGCATTATATACCCATGTTTTAGGTCAGCTTGCCCTGTCCCCCCAGCATTATATACCCATGTTTTAGGTCAGCTTGCCCTGTCCCCCCAGCATTATATACCCATGTTTTAGGTCAGCTTGCCCTGTCCCCCCAGCATTATATACCCATGTTTTAGGTCAGCTTGCCCTGTCCCCCCAGCATTATATACCCATGTTTTAGGTCAGCTTGCCCTGTCCCCCCAGCATTATATACCCATGTTTTAGGTCAGCTTGCCCTGTCCCCCCAGCATTATATACCCATGTTTTAGGTCAGCTTGCCCTGTCCCCCCAGCATTATATACCCATGTTTTAGGTCAGCTTGCCCTGTCCCCCCAGCATTATATACCCATGTTTTAGGTCAGCTTGCCCTGTCCCCCCAGCATTATATACCCATGTTTTAGGTCAGCTTGCCCTGTCCTCCCAGCATTATATACCCATGTTTTAGGTCAGCTTGCCCTGTCCTCCCAACCCCGCCAAGGCGAAGAAACTCGCCCAGATCCGGAAGCTGAAGGAGGAGAAGATGAAAAACCCTGTCCGCGTCGTCCCTGTCACCATCGAGGAGGAAGAGAGGGAGAAGGAGAGGAAGAGGCTGCAGATGGCCGATGGGGAGGAGAAGAAACAGGGCCACAACAAATGGTACATGGGCGAGTACGGAGCTTCAGATGGTACGTGGTAGTTTGGGGTGCCAACCAGATCCCCATCCTTTGTCACAGCGCACTATACACGATATGTCTGTTGGTGTTACAAACCCTTAACAAACTGTAATAGAAAATAAGGTCAATATGTGTCGAGCTGTATGATCGTGTAAGGTGTGGGTGTGGCTGTTGATAGTGTCGATTCCCTTTGTCACAGCGCACTATACACGATATGTCTGTTGGTGTTACAAACCCTTAACAAATTGTAAAAAACAACAACGTCAATATGTATCGAGCTGTTTGATCGTGTAAGGTATGGGTGTGGCTGTTGTTACGTGTCGATTCTCAAAGTGAAACGATATGTTCATCCAGAAATCTATACGTAAAAGAACAAGTGGTATACAAGTAGGAATTGTATTACAAACTTAGCTAGGTTAACACATCAATACAAATTACTGCACATCAATTACAATGGCAATACACAATAAAGTGGTAAAACAAAAGTCAGTGACAGTATAATATAAGGGTAACGCTATTTTTCAGGGCATTATCATTTGCAGAAGCCCGATGTCTCCTGCGTCGGGCAGTTGAAAAGACCGAGGGTTTCTGCAAATGATAATGCCCTGAAAAATAGCATTACCGTTATTATAGCTGAAATGGATGGAATTTGGTTTTGAAACATTTACTGCAACCAACACGACTGACCCACTTTTACAAATATGGAACGTCATAGAATAAACCAGATGACGACACTATTGAACGTGACGTCGCCTATCCCTATCCTATGACCTCACCTAACAACGGGCGTGATAATGACCCGTCGTCAAGCAATATGAGGGCATTATCAAGTTACAGTTGCCCGCTATCTATCCATTTTAGCTATAAAATATGATAGTAGTGGTCAGTATCAAATAAATAAATACATTGGTGATATCTCAGTTATCGACGTAGGTCAAGCTTCCGAGAAAGGCCCAGGTTGGGAATCAGGGGTGATGAGTGATCTTCCCACGAAAGTTGACCTTGATTAGAGACGAAATGTGTCAGAGACACGTTAGCACGCTCTTGTCCCGTTAGGTACAGTCCAGCTAGCTACTCGAAATGTCCACACAGTGCCATCACCAGACATGTTTCTGTAACCCTTAGGTACAGTCCAGCTAGCTACTCGAAATGTCCACACAGTGCCATCACCAGACATGTTTCTGTAACCCTAAGAAATAGTCCAGCTAGCTACTCGAAATGTCCACACAGTGCCATCACCAGACATGTTTCTGTAACCCTTAGGTACAGTCCAGCTAGCTACTCGAAATGTCCACACAGTGCCATCACCAGACATGTTTCTGTAACCCTTAGGTACAGTCCAGCTAGCTACTCGAAATGTCCACACAGTGCCATCACCAGACATGTTTCTGTAACCCTAAGATATAGTCCAGCTAGCTACTCGAAATGTCCACACAGGGCCATCACCAGACATGTTTCTGTAACCCTTAGATACAGTCCAGCTAGCATCTCGAAATGTCCACACAGTGCCATCTCCAGACATGTTTCTGTAACCCTTAGATACAGTCCAGCTAGCATCTCGAAATGTCCACACAGTGCCATCTCCAGACATGTTTCTGTAACCCTTAGGTACAGTCCAGCTAGCTACTCGAAATGTCCACACAGTGCCATCACCAGACATGTTTCTGTAACCCTTAGGTACAGTCCAGCTAGCTACTCGAAATGTCCACACAGGGCCATCACCAGACATGTTTCTGTAACCCTTAGATACAGTCCAGCTAGCATCTCGAAATGTCCACACAGTGCCATCTCCAGACATGTTTCTGTAACCCTAAGATACAGTCCAGCTAGCTACTCGAAATGTCCACACAGGGCCATCACCAGACATGTTTCTGTAACCCTAAGATATAGTCCAGCTAGCATCTCGAAATGTCCACACAGTGCCATCACCAGACATGTTTCTCTAACCCTTAGGTACAGTCCAGCTAGCTACTCGAAATGTCCACACAGGGCCATCACCAGACATGTTTCTGTAACCCTTAGATACAGTCCAGCTAGCATCTCGAAATGTCCACACAGTGCCATCTCCAGACATGTTTCTGTAACCCTAAGATACAGTCCAGCTAGCTACTCGAAATGTCCACACAGTGCCATCACCAGACATGTTTCTGTAACCCTAAGATATAGTCCAGCTAGCATCTCGAAATGTCCACACAGTGCCATCACCAGACATGTTTCTCTAACCCTTAGGTACAGTCCAGCTAGCTACTCGAAATGTCCACACAGGGCCATCACCAGACATGTTTCTGTAACCCTTAGATACAGTCCAGGTAGCTACTCGAAATGTCCACACAGGGCCATCACCAGACATGTTTCTGTAACCCTTAGGTACAGTCCAGCTAGCTACTCGAAATGTCCACACAGTGTCATCACCAGACATGTTTCTGTAACCCTTTAGATACAGTCCAGCTAGCTACTCGAAATGTCCACACAGTGCCATCACCAGACATGTTTCTGTAACCCTTAGGTACAGTCCAGCTAGCATCTCGAAATGTCCACACAGGGCCATCACCAGACATGTTTCTGTAACCCTTAGATACAGTCCAGCTAGCTACTCGAAATGTCCACACAGTGCCATCACCAGACATGTTTCTGTAACCCTTAGATACAGTCCAGCTAGCTACTCGAAATGTCCACACAGTGCCATCACCAGACATGTTTCTGTAACCCTTAGATACAGTCCAGCTAGCATCTCGAAATGTCCACACAGTGCCATCACCAGACATGTTTCTGTAACCCTTAGATACAGTCCAGCTAGCTACTCGAAATGTCCACACAGTGCCATCACCAGACATGTTTCTGTAACCCTTAGATACAGTCCAGCTAGCTACTCGAAATGTCCACACAGTGCCATCAACAGACATGTTTCTGTAACCCTCAGGTACAGTCCAGCTAGCTACTCGAAATGTCCACACAGGGCCATCACCAGACATGTTTCTGTAACCCTTAGATACAGTCCAGCTAGCTACTCGAAATGTCCACACAGTGCCATCACCAGACATGTTTCTGTAACCCTTAGGTACAGTCCAGCTAGCTACTCGAAATGTCCACACAGTGCCATCACCAGACATGTTTCTGTAACTCGTAGTCCACCGTATTCCGGAAGTTTACATAGCACACTTGCATCTAAATATAGAAGCTCCCTCAAAAGTGCTAACATGAAACAACACTACATTCCTGAGAACTAATCACTATGCAAAGGCAATGCAATGAGCGTCTACCGAATCTCAACAGAAACAATATAAAATAACTTACAATCACTGTTCAGCAATAAAATACGCTGTCATATAACACTGTTGTGTACTATATTGATGAGGCTATTGTTTTGAATATGTTAGTGACTGTAGTATCTGATATGTATATGTTTTCGATGTGACTGTTGTATGTGTATGCGAGATATTGACTGTTGTATCCGACATGGATGTGACTGTTGTATTGTGTACAGATGTGACTGTCGTATTGTGCACAGATGTCACTGTTGTATGTGGCTGTAGTGTGAGATATTGACTGTTGTATCCGACATGGATGTGACTGTTGTATTGTGTACAGATGTCACTGTCGTATTGTGCACAGATGTGACTGTTGTATGTGGCTGTAATGTGAGATATTGACTGTTGTATCCGACATGGATGTGACTGTCGTATTGTGCACAGATGTGACTGTTGTATGTGGCTGTAATGTGAGATATTGACTGTTGTATCCGACATGGATGTGACTGTTGTATTGTGTACAGGTGTCACTGTTGTATGTGGCTGTAATGTGAGATATTGACTGTTGTATCCGACATGGATGTGACTGTTGTATTGTGTACAGATGTCACTGTTGTATGTGGCTGTAATGTGAGATATTGACTGTTGTATCCGACATGGATGTGACTGTTGTATTGTGTACAGATGTCACTGTTGTATGTGGCTGTAATGTGAGATATTGACTGTTGTATCCGACATGGATGTGACTGTTGTATTGTGTACAGATGTCACTGTTGTATGTGGCTGTAATGTGAGATATTGACTGTTGTATCCGACATGGATGTGACTGTTGTATTGTGTACAGATGTCACTGTTGTATGTGGCTGTAGTGTGAGATATTGACTGTTGTATCCAACATGGATGTGACTGTTGTATTGTGTACAGATGTGACTGTTGTATGTGTATGCGAGATATTGACTGTTGTATCCGACATGGATGTGACTGTTGTATTGTGTACAGATGTCACTGTTGTATGTGGCTGTAATGCGAGATATTTACTGTTGTATCCGACATGGATGTGACTGTTGTATTGTGTACAGATGTCACTGTTGTATGTGGCTGTAATGTGAGATATTGACTGTTGTATCCGACATGGATGTGACTGTTGTATCCGACATGGATGTGACTGTTGTATGTGGCTGTAATGTGAGATATTGACTGTTGTATCCGACATGGATGTGACTGTTGTATTGTGTACAGATGTGACTGTTGTTCGTGGCTGTAATGTGAGATATTGACTGTTGTATCCGACATGGATGTGACTGTTGTATTGTGTACAGATGTGACTGTTGTATTGTGTACAGATGTCACTGTTGTATGTGGCTGTAATGTGAGATATTGACTGTTGTATCTGACATGGATGTGACTGTTGTATTGTGTACAGATGTGACTGTTGTATGTGGCTGTAATGTGAGATATTGACTGTTGTATCCGACATGGATGTGACTGTTGTATTGTGTACAGATGTGACTGTTGTATTGTGTACAGATGTCACTGTTGTATGTGGCTGTAATGTGAGATATTGACTGTTGTATCTGACATGGATGTGACTGTTGTATTGTGTACAGATGTCACTGTTGTATGTGGCTGTAATGTGAGATATTGACTGTTGTATCCGACATGGATGTGACTGTTGTATTGTGTACAGATGTCACTGTTGTATGTGGCTGTAATGTGAGATATTGACTGTTGTATCCGACATGGATGTGACTGTTGTATTGTGTACATATGTGACTGTTGTATGTGGCTGTAATGTGATATATTGACTGTTGTATCCGACATGGATGTGACTGTTGTATTGTGTACAGATGTGACTGTTGTATTGTGTACAGATGTCACTGTTGTATGTGGCTGTAATGTGAGATATTGACTGTTGTATCCGACATGGATGTGACTGTTGTATTGTGTACAGATGTGACTGTTGTATGTGGCTGTAATGTGAGATATTGACTGTTGTATCCGACATGGATGTGACTGTTGTATTGTGTACAGATGTGACTGTTGTATGTGGCTGTAATGTGAGATATTGACTGTTGTATCCGACATGGATGTGACTGTTGTATTGTGTACAGATGTGACTGTTGTATGTGGCTGTAATGTGAGATATTGACTGTTGTATCCGACATGGATGTGACTGTTGTATTGTGTACAGATGTGACTGTTGTATTGTGTACAGATGTCACTGTTGTATGTGGCTGTAATGTGAGATATTGACTGTTGTATCCGACATGGATGTGACTGTTGTATTGTGTACAGATGTCACTGTTGTATGTGGCTGTAATGTGAGATATTGACTGTTGTATCCGACATGGATGTGACTGTTGTATTGTGTACAGATGTCACTGTTGTATGTGGCTGTAATGTGAGATATTGACTGTTGTATCCGACATGGATGTCACTGTTGTATTGTGTACAGATGTGACTGTTGTATGTGGCTGTAATGTGAGATATTGACTGTTGTATCCGACATGGATGTGACTGTTGTATTGTGTACAGATGTGACTGTTGTATGTGGCTGTAATGTGAGATATTGACTGTTGTATCCGACATGGATGTGACTGTTGTATTGTGTACAGATGTCACTGTTGTATGTGGCTGTGATGTGAGATATTGACTGTTGTATCCGACATGGATGTGACTGTTGTATTGTGTACAGATGTGACTGTTGTATGTGGCTGTAATGTGAGATATTGACTGTTGTATCCGACATGGATGTGACTGTTGTATTGTGTACAGATGTGACTGTTGTATGTGGCTGTAATGTGAGATATTGACTGTTGTATCCGACATGGATGTGACTGTTGTATTGTGTACAGATGTGACTGTTGTATTGTGTACAGATGTGACTGTTGTATGTGGCTGTAATGTGAGATATTGACTGTTGTATCCGACATGGATGTGACTGTTGTATTGTGTACAGATGTCACTGTTGTATGTGGCTGAAATGTGATATATTGACTGTTGTATCCGACATGGATGTGACTGTTGTATTGTGTACAGATGTCACTGTTGTATGTGGCTGTAATGTGAGATATTGACCGTTGTCCAGATGACGAGAATGACCTGCTGTTCTTCCTGTCCCACGCTTACGGACGATGGTCAGTGCAACCAGACGTCGCCATATCCCAGGCTAAACTTGACCTGTTGACCTTTGCCATTACCAAGCCATACGACAGGTAAACAACTCACACCCATCAGGGAACCAATTATCTTCATCACAACAATTATTCTCACCCAACTGATTACACTCATTATAGGGAAAATCAATGTCCCCATTCCATGTAAACTGTGTAACGAAGCCTGACGCTAGTACCCCCTGCATGGGTCGGTATGCTTAGTTTGTGAACAATACTCACATTGATGCAGGTCATAGAGGGTCAGCACTCACATTGATGCAGGTCATAGAGGGTCAGCACTCACATTGATGCAGGTCATAGAGGGTCGGCACTCACATTGATGCAGGTCATAGAGGGTCAGCACTCACATTGATGCAGGTCATAGAGGGTCAGCACTCACATTGATGCAGGTCATAGAGGGTCGGCACTCACATTGATGCAGGTCATAGAGGGTCAGCACTCACATTGATGCAGGTCATAGAGGGTCAGCACTCACATTGATGCGGGTCATAGAGGGTCGGCACTCACATTGATGCAGGTCATAGAGGGTCAGCACTCACATTGATGCAGGTCATAGAGGGTCAGCACTCACATTGATGCAGGTCATAGAGGGTCAGCACTCACATTGATGCAGGTCATAGAGGGTCAGCACTCACATTGATGCAGGTCATAGAGGTTTAGCACTTGAGATAAATTCACAAACGCGTGAAAGATGGTTATAAACCAAGCACATAAACCAGGACGGCTTTGGGATTCGAACTCCATCAGTGGATCCTGGCACAGTTGCTGCTTGATTAACAAACTGCGTCACCTCAGACCAGCCTCACCCCCGATCGCTTGGCGTTCGAACCGGCAACAGGACGTTGTAGCCAAGTGGACGTTATAACGATCGTGGTAAAGGCGTTGTAACAACAAGAACATATGTGATCAGACTCCAGACTGACTGAGTGAGTATGGTTTTATGCCGCTTTTAGCAATATTCGAGCAATATCACGGCGGGGACTCCAGAAATGGGCTTCACACATTGTACCCATGTCAAGAATCGATCCCGGGTTTCAGGATGACGAGCGAACGCTTTAACTACAAGGCTACCCTACCGCCCCTGAGAGTACATGATCTCATATTCATTGAGTAGCATTACGTTGATGACGTGTCGGGGCTTGAGGAACATTTCTACTGTATGCTCCATAACAAACCGGCATGAACAGACACGGTTTAGAACAACGCGGGGGGGCACGGGTGGCCAAGTCGTCTAAGGCGCCGCCATTCGCTGTGCAGAGTTGCGTCCCTTGGGCACGCCAGAAACCTATGATTGTGGTTTCGAATCCCGGTTCGCCCCGATTATGTTTCTAGGTTTGTCAGCACCAGACCCGTACTCGTGGGTTTCACCGAAGTGGTAAACGTCTAAGACCTGCATCACTTCGGGCTTTCCTCCCACATTAAGCTGACATGCCGTGATATGACTGGAATAAAAGCGGCGTTAAACCCAACTCACTCACTCACTCACTAGTACAACGCGAGCTCATTGCATGGATATCGGATAATATTTGTGACATTTATTTTCTCCTTCTGTTTAAAGGTTCATGGTGATCCGGACCAGAGCCAATATTGTGGATGAGATGGCTGTTTCCATAGCAACAGGACTCCACGACTACCTCTCAAAGAGATATGTCCAGATCGTGATGAAACAAAGGTATTGTCTGGCGTGATCCCGCTTAACACCGCCCGACAAGAGGGGGACTGGGAGGGAGGGGATGTGTGAATGGGGAGGAAGAGATATGTCCAGATCGTGATGAAACAAAGGTATTGTCTGGCATGATCTCGCTTCAACACCGACCGACAAGAGGGGGACTGGGAGGGAGGGGATGTGTGAATGGGGAGGAAGAGATACGTCCAGATCGTGATGAAACAAAGGTATTGTCTGATCTCGCTTAAACACCGCCCGACAAGAGGGGGACTGGGAAGGAGGGGATGTGTGAATGGGGAGGAAGAGATATGTCCAGATCGTGATGAAACAAAGGTATTGTCTGATCTCGCTTAAACACCGCCCGACAAGAGGGGGACTGGGAGGGAGGGGATGTGTGAATGGGGAGGAGGAGGGTCTGGGATTGTTTTGAAACACAGTTTTGTTTTGTCCTCAGACTCTACCACCAAAATAATTTGTAAACTCGACATCCTGGGTCTTGTAAACAACATAGGCTCATCCTTCCTTAAACGTTTAGACGCTTTTTTTGAATCAGTAAAACCGGTAAAAAAATACCTGGCTCTGAACAAACTTCCTAGCCAGCCTAAGCACCTCCGCCATCGCCCAGACCCTCGTCTCAATACCGATTAGTGCGTCCCTTAATAAACACCGAATTCAGACGTTCTTGCAAACGATATGTACTTCAAAAATATATTAAAGAACTAGGGCATGTTACTATGGCATGATGGATTAACTATGGTCAAATGTGCAAATTGGGTGTTATTTAACTTAATCTGAGTGGTATAGTATTCATTCCAGCTTATGACTGAGTGAGAAAGTATGGTTTTACGCCGCTTTAACAATATTTCAGTATTATCATGCTGTATAAGGAAAGAAATGGGTTTCACACATAATACCCATGTGGGGAATCGAACCCGGGGTTTCGGCATGACGGCGAACGCTTTAACCATTAGGCTACACTACGCCTGTTCCAGCTTGTGACTTGTGGTCAATATCTATCTTTGTCAAGCTAATATGGCCGAGGTTGTATGTCTCGCGTATATCATGTTCCTTTATGGTTCTGTATCCCTTCCTTCTATTTCTGAAGTGTGAATGTCACACACCTTCCACATTGCAGTCAAGGCAGAGATCAGAAGACCTGGTCAGACGTCATTTCGTCTGTTGTATAAAGTCAGATGTTTTGTGATTTTACGTGTGATTCAAATATGAATTCTCGCCTGCAGATCAGAGGACGCCTTTGACGCCGTGCTGCACGTGACCCCTGTCAACAAGGTGGACAAACTGTTGACCAAGCTGGGCGACGAGGGGTTCGGGGAGGGACCGACTGCCAGCCAAGTCCTCAGCATCTCTGAGGGCGACACTGTCGAGGTCACATTTCGCGGCAACATCACCTCCAGCGACGACCGACCTCTCGAGGTCCAGTTTAACTCCAATGTATCGTCACACGTGCAGTTCACACTGACGGAGGTGGACAAGTACCTTCAGAAGAACTTCCCCGTGTATAGGGGCGTAGTGCAGGTGTACCGGAAGTACACGGTAGTTCCGGCGGAAGTCCGGTCCATCACGCGGAAGGTTTCTGACGACGAAGCGAAACAGGGACCGGAGGTGAAGAGGGATCTGCTGTGCGAGCTGCTGATAAGCATTCCGAAGGTGAACATTTTGTGAAGTGATTGTGAAGTGTAAGAAAGGAATATGCAATAGGATTTATACTTTCATTAATTATCCAAAATGTCACGATGACTGAGTGAGTGAGATAGAATTCACGCCCCTTTTAACAGTATTCCAGTATTTCACATCTTTTGCCACTTAAGTAAAAACACAAATAACGGGTATGAAACATTACTGTGGCTTACCCGGAGACAGACCGCCTCCATGGTCTAGTGGTAGAGCGTCCGCCCGGAGAGCAGAAGGTCCGGGGTTCGATCCCAGGCCGCGTCATACCAAAAGACGTTAAAAGATGGTACTTGTTGTTACCCTGTCTGGCTCTCGTGATTAAGGGGCTAAAACAAGGACTGGTCGACTCGGAACCATTAGTGGGGTATTCATGTTAAACTGTGGCATGGTATCTCAGTGAGCTAGCACTATAAATCGGCATCGGTCCGGACTAGTACAAGCAGCCACACAAACACACACACGTGCAATAATCTTGGACGCGACGTTAAACCCAATTCCATCTCACCTTACCGGGAGACAAACCCACAATCATTGGTGTTCGCGTGTCCAAGGGACGTAACTCTGCACAGCTTTTTTTGGATGCCTCAGACGAAGATCAGGTTATTAATTTGAATATTTTTGGTAAATAGATTGGTTAATAAGAGATAGCAAGATAAGGCACCAGCGTCAGTGGCACTGTACAGTTACCTCCCTTAGCCATGCCTGGATCCGCTGATCGTGTTTCAAATGCCATAGTCCCAATGTACATGTTCCCTAACCACCATACACGCGTGTTTGCCACGGTACAAGCCACTGAACTACATCACTTTGCCCTTTACTCCCACATCAAGCTGACGTGATAGAAATTAAATACTATTTAAAGTAGTATATCATTTCTCAAGCGGTGTGTAACTTAAGTTACTCACATTACCTCGAAACATCACCTCACTCAAACTTCAACATTCAAATGGTATTAGGAAATAAGCACTTTACTTTATTCGTATTGTCACTTTTGTCCTTTCATCAATATATTACGAGTTCTTACAAAATACTGACAATTCTCAGTAGGGAGTGAGGTGGGTTTAGCGCCGCTTTGAACACTATTTCAGTTTTATCTCAGCGCGTCAGCTTAATGTAGGAGGAAGGCCTTGGACAGTTTAGTGAAACCCACGAGCACGGGTGTGGTGCTGACAAACCTAGAAACATAATCGCGGCGAACCGGGATTCGAACCCACAATCATAGGATTCTGACCTGCCCAAGGGAAACAACTCTGCACAGCGAATTGCGGTGCCTGGGACGACTGGGCCACCCGTGCCCGCGACATTTCTCCGTGACCATTGATTTGTACAGGAGCACGAACACGTGACGACTTCCGTAAAACACCACGGTAATGACATAACTAAACTCAATTATAACGTTTCAGTACCACATTGAGCCGTGTCCATTGCCAGTCAAAGCTCCAATCACAATCCACAACACACGTGACCCAGTGAACGAGGACTACATGCACAGCCTGGCGGCAGAGCTGGGCGAGGAGTGGCGGAAGGTGGCGCACTATCTGAACGTGCAGCGCGTGCGGATCCAGGCAATACTGCGCCACATGCAGCTCGGGGAGAGGTCGGACGCGGACGCCAAGTTCGACATGCTGATGACGTGGCTGAAGAGAGCGCCAAAGTCGAGTGACAAGGTGAGCTAAATCGGATTTGTAGTCAGGAGATAAATTAAGTAAACGATGTTAGAGGCGATGGGGAGTTGAGTTGAACACCGCTTAGGGCAATAGTCTATACATAGCATAGTGTGTCACTTCTAGGAGAGCCAAACTATGTATGAATATTTAAATGTATTACGTGACAGATTGCATAACGTGGTGTGAGGGTAACATGGACCTTGGTCCGGCTGTGTGACGTGACTGATTGCATGACAGTGTCACAATAACGTAGACCTTGATCCGTGTGTAGGACGTGACTGATTGCATGGCAGTGTCACAATAACGTGGACCTTGATCCGTGTGTATGACGTGACTGATTGCATGACAGTGTCACAATAACGTAGACCTTGATCCGTGTGTATGACGTGACTGATTGCATGACAGTGTCACAATAACGTGGACCTTGATCCGTGTGTATGACGTGACTGATTGCATGACAGTGTCACAATAACGTGGACCTTGGTCCGGCTGTATGACGTGACTGATTGCATGACAGTGTCACAATAACGTAGACCTTGATCCGTGTGTAGGACGTGACTGACTACGTGACAGTGTCACAATAACGTAGACCTTGATCCGTGTGTAGGGCGTGACTGATTGCATGACAGTGTCACAATAACGTGGACCTTGAACCTTGACCCCTGTGTAGGACGTGACTGATTACGTGACAGTGTCACAATAACGTGGACCTTGAACCTTGACCCCTGTGTAGGACGTGACTGATTACGTGACAGTGTCACGGAAGCGTGAACAGTTGTTCCTGTATTCAGACATTAGCTTCTTGAACAACACTCAATTACCTCCGGTCGTTTTGACACAATATCACGAACTCACACTGTTACCCTCAACAGGTGGCCATATTGTCAACGGCGTTGATCAAGAGCGGAAGGGAGGACCTGTCAGACCAGATCCGCACCCGCCAGAGGGAGTACCGGGAACAACAGATTGGAAGCCGCTGATTGGTCGGCTCCGTGACGTCATACATAACAACGCCCACGCACTCGGAAGAACCAATCACAGCACCATTTATTCATGCGGGACTGGAAGATGATATAATTGACACCATTGTGACAAGCTACACATATACTCTTATTTATATTTTGCTGATAGTTCCACAGACTGTATGTCAACAGAATCACCGGATCCTGTTTAGGACACCGGATCCTGTTTAGGACACCTGGTGGTCAGCACTTTCAGTACATACATTTACCCCATACCGACGTAGCTCAACGTTCAGACAGTCAACCTCCTGTATGAAGCCTGGTATTATCTAACGTCATTGATGTAGTGTACAACAATATATAGTAGAGATTACAGGTTGATATTGACGAATGAAGCAATATTCTATGTCCAGGTGCCTTGTAACTGTTTAGGTTATTCCCACTAACCTGTCCCGCAATAACAACCTTGTGATATACGCCCTTCAGTATATTCTGAGCCAAAACTTAGGGTCAGCACACATTTACGGAAACAGTCTTCACAACAAAAACAGTATCACCCAAAATATATATGATCCCTTTTTTTGTGTGTTCAGTATCACTCTTTCGTAAATGTGGCTCTAACACATTAATACCACCAATTATTTATAAAAGCATTAAATCTAAATGGATGTGAAGGATCCAAATGGATGGATGTGTCTCCGAATGCACATGCAGTTGCATAACACGGAGTATATTATGTCAATTTACATACAAAACGAGCCCGCCAATTATTCCAAACATTAAGCGTACAGACAGTCAGGATGTTGTGTACAGCCACCACACTGTACAGAGTAACAGGGACGAACGCTGTACGAAACTTTTGTAGGACTAAATTATTAGCAACATACCTAATGCTACTCAAAATCCATTATGTTGGCGACTGCTAATGTGAAATGCTATTCGTGGCATTGATTGATTGTAGATGTGTAGTCAGGGTTAACTCTCTGATCCTGCCTGTATTTATATTACCAACATATCATATATCAGTATTTCCTTTGAATATAACTTTATTTGCATGGATCGGAGACGTAATATTCGTGTTATCCAGCTGTATGAATACTGTCTTTGTGTAGTCGTAGTGTACAGGATTACGGTGGTGTGTCTCTACGTATTATAAACTGACGGGCACTGATACAAGCTGGAACATTGACATGAATGTCTAAAGTTTATTACATAATATTATATTACCGTTCCTGATGAAACACCAACGCTTAAATCGAAGACTCATTCCGACAAAACAACCATTGGTGTAAACATACACACATGTACACGTCGACTACATCCCCGATACACCAAGACACCCGCCCTGAACTGTGTCCGACACGCACACGACACTTACACCTTCATCTAGAATTCCGTCCTAAACTATGTCCGACACACACACAACACTTACACCGTCATCTAGAATTCCGCCCTGAACTGTGTCCGACACACACCTGACACTTACACCGTCATCTAGAATTCCGTCCTGAACTGTGTCCGACACACACACAACACTTACACCTTCATCTAGAATTCCGCCCTAAACTATGTCCGACACACACACAACACTTACACCGTCATCTAGAATTCCGTTCTCAACTGCGTCCAACACACACAAGACACTTACACCGTCATCTAGAATTCCGTTCTCAACTGCGTCCGACACGCACACGACACTTACACCGTCATCTAGAATTTTATCAACTGTGTCCGACACACACACAACACTTACACCGTCATCTAGAATTCCGTTCTCAACTGCGTCCGACACACACATGACTTTTACACCGTCATCTAGAACTCCGTTCTCAACTGTGTCCGACACACACACAACACTTACACCGTCATCTAGAATTTTATCAACTGTGTCCGACACACACACGACACTTACACCGTCATCTAGAATTCCGTCCTGAACTGTGTCCGACACGCACACGACACTTACACCGTCATCCAGAATTCCGTCCTCAACTGTGTCCGACACACACACGACACTTACACCGTCATCTAGAATTCCGTCCTGAACTGTGTCCGACACACACACAACATTTACACCGTCATCCAGAATTCCGTCCTCAACTGTGTCCGACACACACACAACACTTACACCGTCATCTAGAATTCCGTCCTGAACTGTGTCCGACACACACACAACATTTACACCGTCATCTAGAATTCCGTCCTGAACTATGTCCGACACACACACGACACTTACACCGTCATCTAGAATTCCGTCCTGAACTGTGTCCGACACACACACAACACTTACACCGTCATCTAGAATTCCGCCCTGAACTGTGTCCGACACGCACACGACACTTACACCGTCATCCAGAATTCCGTCCTTAACTATATCCGACACACAGACAACACTTACACCGTCATCTAGAATTCCGTCCTGAACTGTGTCCGACACACACACAACACTTACACCGTCATCTAGAATTCCGTCCTGAACTGTGTCCGACACACACACAACACTTACACCGTCATCTAGAATTCCGCCCTGAACTGTGTCCGACACACACACGACACTTACACCGTCATCTAGAATTCCGTCCTGAACTGTGTCCGACACGCACACGACACTTACACCGTCATCCAGAATTCCGTCCTGAACTGTGTCCGACACGCACACGACACTTACACCGTCATCCAGAATTCCGTCCTGAACTATGTCCGACACGCACACAACACTTACACCGTCATCTGCCTGTCCACACTCACTGTATTACAACATCAAGGCTTTCTGTGATCCGTCTTTATCATTGACATATGCAATAAACTGTTAATGCATCACAAGCCGTGTGGGAGTCCTGTGTCCACCCTGTCCGAGGATAATGTGTCAACATATGCAGCAGATACACGTGTTCATTAAAACTCCACGTCAAGACGATCATGTGCCAATGTCACTCCTGTCTATCTCCTGAATGTATACCTGATCCTCTCTCAAAAGCAAGCCAGAAACTTGTGGTCGTTGCTTCGAATTCGACTACATGTATGTGTAGATGGCGCTTATGGGTTGTCGTGGAGCACTTTAAGTTGACTGTAACGTTGATATGAATGCTAGAAATTCACATATCAGCCAACTATTTAACTCAAGTCACTCAGTCAACTGTTGCCTATACTCTGTGTTACCAGTAAGAAATAACACCACCGAGGCCACCAAACCCGACATACAGGGTTGTTGAGCACCGGAGAATACATTATTGACATTGTCAAGTACATATCATCTTACACATGCGAGGGGTCGCGGGGCTATAAATCTAACATGAGATGCAAATATCAAAGGTCAAGTATGGACTACTTTCACTGTTTATAAACAAACATGGCGTCACCCTCGTCATTCGGCGATCGAGTCAGAATTAACCATCGGTAATCTGGATAAACTACAGGCATAATTGCTTTCTCTATTAAAAGAACAGTCTAATATACTGAAAATCATAGTCTAAATGTGACGTAGCTGAGGCATTTTATAAGTTTTGGCAACTTTGGCGATATGAATTTCAAAACAATTTTACGAGGGCACGAGGCCTAGCCAAGCGAGATCAGTAGCCATATCTATGCTTGTAGACCTCTGCGGCTTGAAACCTGCTCCACAAATTAAAATAGTTGGATTTGGCCGAAATATGTTTGAATTGTTACCTTGTTTCGTTTTTCGCTGTGTGTACATCGATACAAAATCCCAGCTTTACCCGTAATGATACTTACCACCAACCTTTAATTCTAGGGAGCGGAGGGGTAGACTAGTGGTTAAAGCGTTCGCCCGTCATGCTGAAGACCCGGGTTCGATTCCCGCCATGGGTACAACATGTGAAGCCCAGTAATGGTGCCTCCCACCATGATATTGCTGGAATATCGCATCCAAAAGATGAGGTGAAATCGTCACAAAGGTGACACGTCTTGTTATAATCCTAGAAATATCCAAAGTCGTAGAGTGTGAAAATATACATCATTGGCAAGACATCTTTTGGAAGACATCGTTAGTTTGTGCAACATGAAAGCGGTATTGTTTGTTATCCTCAGTGAAGCGACCGCTGACACAAAGACACAGTCGATCGTGGAGGTAACAGATGAGTTGACCGCATGTACGCCTTCACCAGAACATCTTCAACTAGTGACACAACTATAGTACAGAAGCTTCTGCTAGTGACACAACTATAGTACAGAAGCTTCTGCTAGTGACACAACTATAGTACAGAAGCTTCTGCTAGTGACACAACTATAGTACAGAAGCTTCTGCTAGTGACACAACTATAGTACATAAGCTTCTGCTAGTGACACAACTATAGTACATAAGCTTCTGCTAGTGACACAACTATAGTACAGAAGCTTCTGCTAGTGACACAACTATAGTACAGAAGCTTCTGCTAGTGACACAACTATGGTACAGAAGCTTCTGCTAGTGACACAACTATAGTACAGAAGCTTCTGCTATTGACACAACTATAGTACAGAAGCTTCTGCTAGTGACACAACTATACTTCAGAAGCTTCTGCTATTGACACAACTATAGTACAGAAGCTTCTGCTAGTGACACAACTATAGTACAGAAGCTTCTGCTAGTGACACAACTATAGTACAGAAGCTTCTGCTAGTGACACAACTATAGTACCGAAGCTTCTGCTAGTGACACAACTATAGTACAGAAGCTTCTGCTAGTGACACAACTTTGCTACAGAAGCTTCTGCTATTGACACAACTATAGTACAGAAGCTTCTGCTATTGACACAACTATAGTACAGTAGCTTCTGCTAGTGACACAACTATAGTACAGAAGCTTCTGCTAGTGACACAACTATAGTACAGAAGCTTCTGCTATTGACACAACTATAGTACAGAAGCTTCTGCTATTGACACAACTATAGTACAGAAGCTTCTGCTATTGACACAACTATAGTACAGAAGCTTCTGCTATTGACACAACTATAGTACAGAAGCTTCTGCTATTGACACAACTATAGTACAGAAGCTTCTGCTAGTGACACAACTATAGTACAGAAGCTTCTGCTATTGACACAACTATAGTACAGAAGCTTCTGCTATTGACACAACTATAGTACAGAAGCTTCTGCTATTGACACAACTATATTACAGAAGCTTCTGCTATTGACACAACTATAGTACAGAAACTTCAACTAGTGACACAACTATAGTACAGAAGCTTCTGCTATTGACACAACTATAGTACAGAAGCTTCTGCTATTGACACAACTATAGTACAGAAGCTTCTGCTATTGACACAACTATAGTACAGAAGCTTCTGCTAGTGACACAACTATAGTACAGAAGCTTCTGCTATTGACACAACTATAGTAGAGAAGCTTCTGCTAGTGACACAACTATAGTACAGAAGCTTCTGCTAGTGACACAACTATAGTACAGAAGCTTCTGCTAGTGACACAACTTTGGTACAGAAGCTTCTGCTATTGACACAACTATAGTACAGAAGCTTCTGCTAGTGACACAACTATAGTACAGAAGCTTCTGCTAGTGACACAACTATAGTACAGATTCTGCTAGTGACACAACTATAGTACAGAAGCTTCTGCTATTGACACAACTATAGTACAGAAGCTTCTGCTATTGACACAACTATAGTACAGAAGCTTCAACTAGTGACACAACTATAGTACAGAAGCTTCTGCTAGTGACACAACTATAGTACAGAAGCTTCTGCTATTGACACAACTATAGTACAGAAGCTTCTGCTAGTGACACAACTATAGTACAGAAGCTTCTGCTAGTGACACAACTATAGTACAGAAGCTTCTGCTAGTGACACAACTTTGGTACAGAAGCTTCTGCTAGTGACACAACTATAGTACAGAAGCTTCTGCTAGTGACACAACTATAGTACAGAAGCTTCTGCTAGTGACACAACTATAGTACAGAAGCTTCTGCTAGTGACACAACTATAGTACAGAAGCTTCTGCTATTGACACAACTATAGTACAGAAGCTTCTGCTATTGACACAACTATCGTAGAGAAGCTTCTGCTATTGACACAACTGTAGTACAGAAGCTTCTGCTATTGACTTTAGGGCTTACAACAAGCAAATGTAACACACTGATCCCGATACGTGACGCTCTCCTTAATTACACTGAATGAATAAATAAATGTTCTCAATTTGTTAAGGGGAAATTGGTATGAAAGTATTGTGAGTCTACACAACGCCAATATTAACCAAGATATTCATCATCACACCATACCAGTATGTTCTGGCTAATGGTCTGTGTTCTGGCTAATGGTCTGTGTTCTGGCTAATGGTCTGTGTTCTGGCCAATGGTCTGTGTTCTGGCTAATGGTCTGTGTTCTGGCTAATGGTCTGTGTTCTGGCTAATGGTCTGTGTTCTTGCTAATGGTCTGTGTTCTGGCCAATGGTCTGTGTTCTGGCTAATGGTCTGTGTTCTGGCTAATGGTCTGTGTTCTGGCTAATGGTCTGTGTTCTGGCTAATGGTCTGTGTTCTGGCTAAAGGTCTGTGTTCTGGCTAATGGCCTGTGTTCTGGCCAATGGTCTGTGTTCTGGCTAATGGTCTGTGTTCTGGCTAATGGTCTGTGTTCTGGCTAATGGTCTGTGTTCTGGTCAATGGTCTGTGTTCTGGCTAATGGTCTGTGTTCTGGCCAATGGTCTGTGTTCTGGCTAATGGTCTGTGTTCTGGTGTTCATCGTCCATGTTGGCCTTGTTTAAGTGAAGTTTGTACAAACATGATAGCATCTTCATCTCTCGTAACAGCAGCAACATCTACATAACATGGATCTGTCTCCAAAGTGAGATTCAAGTGAGTTGTTGACGATGCCAGTGGAAGCGTTCTTCCCTGACCTAAACTCACAACATCAACAGTAGATATCTTTCCTAGCATTACATTCTCTCGTGTCATATACATACGCAGCAGTTCGTGTCCATTATAAGAGGCGACTAAATGGATTGGGTGGTCAGTCGAGATGACTTGGTCATGTCATCATATCCCAATTGCGTGTATCGATGCTCATTATGTCAATCACTGGAATACCATGTCCTGAATGTATCATTATTGACCATGGTCAAAAACCGGAATATTGCTCAGCGCTGCGTGTACAAAAAATGAGAACAAACTAAACAAACACCAGCATTGAAAACAAAGAGCTTGGTAAAAGAGTGAGTGAGTGAGTGAGTATGGTTTTACCGCTTTTAGCAATATTCCAGCACTATCACGGCGGGGGACACCAGAAATGGGCTTCACACATTGTACCCATGCCGGGAATCGAACCCGGGTCTTCTGCGTGACGAGCGAACGCTTTAACCACTAGGCTACCCGGCCGCCCCGCAGTAGCAGCATTCACGGCTACCACCCAGTACGACGATGTTTCCTGCAGCCTGTGGTCACCGTGTGTCCATCACATGTCCGTTTACGTTTTGTGTACAGTAAGGACAGTTGCACCAATGGGACATTCCACAGAAGGTCTGAGATGGACGATCTGGTGTTTGCCGGGAGTCTGATGGAAGAGATCAACTAGGTGGACGTGAGGTCTGAGATGGACGATCTGGTGTTTGCCGGGAGTCTGATGGAAGAGATCAACCAGGTGGACATGAGGTCTGAGTGCTTCGCTCAGTGTCAGTGTGGATATGGCTGAGAACTTCTGAGCGTATCTAAGAACGATCAATATATAATATAACCTCAGCAGTTTGCATGATTAAAGTACAACTTTTTCTATAATTACTGGCGGCATTTGATAACAGAATGGGACAAGGTTATTTTATCTGTTGGAAGAAGGTGGACAGTATTGTGTCACTAACTGACAGGGCTCCAACAGTGTCATCAAGTATCTCTAACTGACAGGGCTCCGACAGTGTCATCAAGTATCTCTAACTGACAGGGCTCCAACAGTGTCATCAAGTATCTCTAACTGACAGGGCTCCAACAGTGTCATCAAGTATCTCTAACTGACAGGGCTCCGACACTGTCATCAAGTATCTCTAACTGACAAGGCCTCAACAGTGTCATCAAGTATCTCTAACTGACAGGGCTCCAACATTGTCATCAAGTATCTCTAACTGACAGGGCTCCAACAGTGTCATCAAGTATCACTAACTGACAGGGCTCCAACAGTGTCATCAAGTATCTCTAACTGACAGGGCTCCAACAGTGTCATCAAGTATCTCTAACTGACAGGGCTCCGACACTGTCATCAAGTATCTCTAACTGACAAGGCCTCAACAGTGTCATCAAGTATCTCTAACTGACAGGGCTCCAACAGTGTCATCAAGTATCTCTAACTGACAAGGCCTCAACAGTGTCATCAAGTATCTCTAACTGACAGGGCTCCAACAGTGTCATCAAGTATCTCTAACTGACAGGGCTCCAACAGTGTCATCAAGTATCACTAACTGACAGGGCTCCAACAGTGTCATCAAGTATCTCTAACTGACAGGGCTTCAACAGTGTCATCAAATATCTCTAACTGACAGGGCTCCAACAGTGTCATCAAGTATCTCTAACTGACAGGGCTCCAACAGTGTCATCAAGTATCTCTAACTGACAGGGCTCCAACAGTGTCATCAAGTATCTCTAACTGACAGGGCTCCAACAGTGTCATCAAGTATATCTAACTGACAGGGCTCCAACAGTGTCATCAAGTATCTCTAACTGACAGGGCTACAACAGTGTCATCAAGTATCTCTAACTGACAGGGCTCCAACAGTGTCATCAAGTATCTCTAACTGACAGGGCTCCAACAGTGTCATCAAGTATCTCTAACTGACAGGGCTCCAACAGTGTCATCAAATATCTCTAACTGACAGGGCTCCAACAGTGTCATCAAGTATCTCTAACTGACAGGGCTCCAACAGTGTCATCAATTATCTCTAACTGACAGGGCTCCAACAGTGTCATCAAGTATCTCTAACTGACAGGGCTCCAACACTGTCATCAAGTATCACTAACTGACAGGGCTCCAACAGTGTCATCAAGTATCACTAACTGACAGGGCTCCAACAGTGTCATCAAGTATCTCTAACTGACAGGGCTCCAACATTGTCATCAAGTATCTCTAACTGACAGGGCTCCAACAGTGTCATCAAGTATCTCTAACTGACAGGGCTCCAACAGTGTCATCAAGTATCTCTAACTGACAGGGCTCCAACAGTGTCATCAAATATCTCTAACTGACAGGGCTCCAACAGTGTCATCAAGTATCTCTAACTGACAGGGCTCCAACAGTGTCATCAAGTATCTCTAACTGACAGGGCTCCAACAGTGTCATCAAATATCTCTAACTGACAGGGCTCCAACAGTGTCATCAAGTATCTCTAACTGACAGGGCTCCGACAGTGTCATCAAGTATCTCTAACTGACAAGGCCTCAACAGTGTCATCAAGTATCTCTAACTGACAGGGCTCCAACAGTGTCATCAAGTATCTCTAACTGACAGGGCTCCAACAGTGTCATCAAGTATCACTAACTGACAGGGCTCCAACAGTGTCATCAAGTATCTCTAACTGACAGGGCTCCAACAGTGTCATCAAGTATCTCTAACTGACAGGGCTCCGACACTGTCATCAAGTATCTCTAACTGACAGGGCTCCAACAGTGTCATCAAGTATCACTAACTGACAGGGCTCCAACAGTGTCATCAAGTATCTCTAACTGACAGGGCTCCAACAGTGTCATCAAGTATCTCTAACTGACAGGGCTCCAACAGTGTCATCAAGTATCTCTAACTGACAGGGCTCCAAACAGTGTCATCAAGTATCTCTAACTGACAGGGCTCCAACAGTGTCATCAAGTATCTCTAACTGACAGGGCTCCAACAGTGTCATCAAGTATCTCTAACTGACAGGGCTCCAACAGTGTCATCAAGTATCTCTAACTGACAGGGCTCCAACAGTGTCATCAAATATCTCTAACTGACAGGGCTCCAACAGTGTCATCAAGTATCTCTAACTGACAGGGCTCCGACACTGTCATCAAGTATCTCTAACTGACAAGGCCTCAACAGTGTCATCAAGTATCTCTAACTGACAGGGCTCCAACAGTGTCATCAAGTATCTCTAACTGACAGGGCTCCAACAGTGTCATCAAGTATCACTAACTGACAGGGCTCCAACAGTGTCATCAAGTATCTCTAACTGACAGGGCTCCAACAGTGTCATCAAGTATCTCTAACTGACAGGACTCCGACACTGTCATCAAGTATCTCTAACTGACAAGGCCTCAACAGTGTCATCAAGTATCTCTAACTGACAGGGCACCAACAGTGTCATCAAGTATCACTAACTGACAGGGCTCCAACAGTGTCATCAAGTATCTCTAACTGACAGGGCTCCAACAGTGTCATCAAATATCTCTAACTGACAGGGCTACAACAGTGTCATCAAGTATCTCTAACTGACAGGGCTACAACAGTGTCATAAAGTATCTCTAACTGACAGGGCTCCAACAGTGTCTTCAAATATCTCTAACTGACAGGGCTCCAACAGTGTCATCAAGTATCTCTAACTGACAGGGCTCCGACACTGTCATCAAGTATCTCTAACTGACAAGGCCTCAACAGTGTCATCAAGTATCTCTAACTGACAGGTCTCCAACAGTGTCATCAAGTATCTCTAACTGACAGGGCTCCAACAGTGTCATCAAGTATCACTAACTGACAGGGCTCCAACAGTGTCATCAAGTATCTCTAACTGACAGGGCTCCAACAGTGTCATCAAGTATCTCTAACTGACAGGGCTCCAACAGTGTCATCAAGTATCTCTAACTGACAGGGCTCCAACAGTGTCATCAAATATCTCTAACTGACAGGGCTCCAACAGTGTCATCAAGTATCTCTAACTGACAGGGCTCCGACACTGTCATCAAGTATCTCTAACTGATAAGGCCTCAACAGTGTCATCAAGTATCTCTAACTGACAGGGCTCCAACAGTGTCATCAAGTATCACTAACTGACAGGGCTCCAACAGTGTCATCAAGTATCTCTAACTGACAGGGCTCCAACAGTGTCATCAAATATCTCTAACTGACAGGGCTCCAACAGTGTCATCAAGTATCTCTAACTGACAGGGCTCCAACAGTGTCATCAAGTATCTCTAACTGACAGGGCTCCAACAGTGTCATCAAATATCTCTAACTGACAGGGCTCCAACAGTGTCATCAAGTATCTCTAACTGACAGGGCTCCGACACTGTCATCAAGTATCTCTAACTGACAAGGCCTCAACAGTGTCATCAAGTATCTCTAACTGACAGGGCTCCAACAGTGTCATCAAGTATCTCTAACTGACAGGGCTCCAACAGTGTCATCAAGTATCACTAACTGACAGGGCTCCAACAGTGTCATCAAGTATCTCTAACTGACAGGGCTCCAACAGTGTCATCAAGTATTTCTAACTGACAGGGCTCCGACAGTGTCATCAAGTATTACTAACTGACAGGGCTCCAACAGTGTCATCAAGTATCACTAACTGACAGGGCTACAACAGTGTCATCAAGTATCTCTAACTGACAGGGCTCCAACAGTGTCATCAAGTATCTCTAACTGACAGGGCTCCAACAGTGTCATCAAGTATATCTAACTGACAGGGCTCCAACAGTGTCATCAAGTATCTCTAACTGACAGGGCTCCAACAGTGTCATCAAGTATCTCTAACTGACAGGGCTCCGACAGTGTCATCAAGTATCTCTAACTGACAGGGCTTCAACAGTGTCATCAAGTATCTCTAACTGACAGGGCTCCAACAGTGTCATCAAGTATCTCTAACTGACAGGGCTCCGACAGTGTCATCAAGTATCACTAACTGACAGGGCTCCAACAGTGTCATCAAGTATCTCTAACTGACAGGGCTCCAACAGCGTCATCAAGTATCTCTAACTGACAGGGCTACAACAGTGTCATCAAGTATCTCTAACTGACAGGGCTCCAACAGTGTCATCAAGTATCTCTAACTGACAGGGCTCCAACAGTGTCATCAAGTATCTCTAACTGACAGGGCTACAACAGTGTCATCAAGTATCTCTAACTGACAGGGCTACAACAGTGTCATCAAGTATCTCTAACTGACAGGGCTCCAACAGTGTCATCAAGTATCTCTAACTGACAGGGCTCCAACAGTGTCATCAAGTATCTCTAACTGACAGGGCTACAACAGTGTCATCAAGTATCTCTAACTGACAGGGCTCCAACAGTGTCATCAAGTATCTCTAACTGACAGGGCTCCAACAGTGTCATCAAGTATCTCTAACTGACAGGGCTCCAACATTGTCATCAAGTATCTCTAACTGACAGGGCTCCAACAGTGTCATCAAGTATCTCTAACTGACAGGGCTACAACAGTGTCATCAAGTATCTCTAACTGACAGGGCTTCAACAGTGTCATCAAGTATCTCTAACTGACAGGGCTCCAACAGTGTCATCAAGTATCACTAACTGACAGGGCTCCAACAGTGTCATCAAGTATCTCTAACTGACAGGGCTCCGACACTGTCATCAAGTATCACTAACTGACAGGGCTCCAACAGTGTCATCAAGTATCACTAACTGACAGGGCTACAACAGTGTCATCAAGTATCTCTAACTGACAGGGCTCCAACAGTGTCATCAAGTATCTCTAACTGACAGGGCTCCAACAGTGTCATCAAGTATCTCTAACTGACAGGGCTCCAACAGTGTCATCAAGTATCTCTAACTGACAGGGCTCCAACAGTGTCATCAAGTATCTCTAACTGACAGGGCTCCAACAGTGTCATCAAGTATCTCTAACTGACAGGGCTCCGACAGTGTCATCAAGTATCTCTAACTGACAGGGCTCCAACAGTGTCATCAAGTATCTCTAACTGACAGGGCTCCAACAGTGTCATCAAGTATCTCTAACTGACAGGGCTCCGACAGTGTCATCAAGTATCACTAACTGACAGGGCTCCAACAGTGTCATCAAGTATCTCTAACTGACAGGGCTCCAACAGTGTCATCAAGTATCTCTAACTGACAGGGCTACAACAGTGTCATCAAGTATCTCTAACTGACAGGGCTCCAACAGTGTCATCAAGTATCTCTAACTGACAGGGCTCCAACAGTGTCATCAAGTATCTCTAACTGACAGGGCTACAACAGTGTCATCAAGTATCTCTAACTGACAGGGCTACAACAGTGTCATCAAGTATCTCTAACTGACAGGGCTCCAACAGTGTCATCAAGTATCTCTAACTGACAGGGCTCCGACACTGTCATCAAGTATCTCTAACTGACAGGGCTACAACAGTGTCATCAAGTATCTCTAACTGACAGGGCTCCAACAGTGTCATCAAGTATCTCTAACTGACAGGGCTCCAACAGTGTCATCAAGTATCTCTAACTGACAGGGCTCCAACAGTGTCATCAAGTATCTCTAACTGACAGGGCTACAACAGTGTCAACAAGTATCTCTAACTGACAGGGCTCCAACAGTGTCATCAAGTATCTCTAACTGACAGGGCTCCAACAGTGTCATCAAGTATCTCTAACTGACAGGGCTACAACAGTGTCATCAAGTATCTCTAACTGACAGGGCTACAACAGTGTCATCAAGTATCTCTAACTGACAGGGCTCCAACAGTGTCATCAAGTATCTCTAACTGACAGGGCTCCAACAGTGTCATCAAGTATCTCTAACTGACAGGGCTACAACAGTGTCATCAAGTATCTCTAACTGACAGGGCTCCAACAGTGTCATCAAGTATCTCTAACTGACAGGGCTCCAACAGTGTCATCAAGTATCTCTAACTGACAGGGCTCCAACATTGTCATCAAGTATCTCTAACTGACAGGGCTCCAACAGTGTCATCAAGTATCTCTAACTGACAGGGCTACAACAGTGTCATCAAGTATCTCTAACTGACAGGGCTTCAACAGTGTCATCAAGTATCTCTAACTGACAGGGCTCCAACAGTGTCATCAAGTATCACTAACTGACAGGGCTCCAACAGTGTCATCAAGTATCTCTAACTGACAGGGCTCCGACACTGTCATCAAGTATCACTAACTGACAGGGCTCCAACAGTGTCATCAAGTATCACTAACTGACAGGGCTACAACAGTGTCATCAAGTATCTCTAACTGACAGGGCTCCAACAGTGTCATCAAGTATCTCTAACTGACAGGGCTCCAACAGTGTCATCAAGTATCTCTAACTGACAGGGCTCCAACAGTGTCATCAAGTATCTCTAACTGACAGGGCTCCAACAGTGTCATCAAGTATCTCTAACTGACAGGGCTCCAACAGTGTCATCAAGTATCTCTAACTGACAGGGCTCCGACAGTGTCATCAAGTATCTCTAACTGACAGGGCTCCAACAGTGTCATCAAGTATCTCTAACTGACAGGGCTCCAACAGTGTCATCAAGTATCTCTAACTGACAGGGCTCCGACAGTGTCATCAAGTATCACTAACTGACAGGGCTCCAACAGTGTCATCAAGTATCTCTAACTGACAGGGCTCCAACAGTGTCATCAAGTATCTCTAACTGACAGGGCTACAACAGTGTCATCAAGTATCTCTAACTGACAGGGCTCCAACAGTGTCATCAAGTATCTCTAACTGACAGGGCTCCAACAGTGTCATCAAGTATCTCTAACTGACAGGGCTACAACAGTGTCATCAAGTATCTCTAACTGACAGGGCTACAACAGTGTCATCAAGTATCTCTAACTGACAGGGCTCCAACAGTGTCATCAAGTATCTCTAACTGACAGGGCTCCGACACTGTCATCAAGTATCTCTAACTGACAGGGCTACAACAGTGTCATCAAGTATCTCTAACTGACAGGGCTCCAACAGTGTCATCAAGTATCTCTAACTGACAGGGCTCCAACAGTGTCATCAAGTATCTCTAACTGACAGGGCTCCAACAGTGTCATCAAGTATCTCTAACTGACAGGGCTACAACAGTGTCAACAAGTATCTCTAACTGACAGGGCTCCAACAGTGTCATCAAGTATCTCTAACTGACAGGGCTCCAACAGTGTCATCAAGTATCTCTAACTGACAGGGCTACAACAGTGTCATCAAGTATCTCTAACTGACAGGGCTCCAACAGCCATCTATGCGGACAAAGTGTCCACTTTACTGAATGGTGCTTCTTTCTCTGCCACTGATACGGTGGAGTTCAAGAAGGGAAGTGAGAGCCTGGATGGCGATCCAAGAACAGGAAAACCTCAACTGCCACCACTGAGGATAATGTTAATAAAATACATAACATAATTTTGAATGATCCACGACTCTCCTTACTCCAGAAAGCGAATACAGGTAGGCACGCAACAAACCTGTGATTGTGGGTTCGAATCCCGGTTCGCCCTGATTATGTTTCTAGGTTTGTCATCACCATACCCGTGCTCGTGGGTTTCATCGAAGTAGTAAACGTCTGAGACCTGCATCACTTCGGGCTTTCCTGGCACGTCGTGATATAACTGGAATACTGTTAAAAGCGGCGTTGAAGCTAATTCACTCAGTTATTCAGTTTTGAACAACATTAATACAACACGCTACTTGTTCAGGTGAGGTTGGTTGGTTGGTTTGTTGTTTAACACCGCACTCAGTAATATTCCAGCTATATGACGGTGGTCTGTAAATAATCGAGTCTGGACCAGACATTCCAGTGATTGATATCATGAGCATCGATCCTCGCAATTGGGATCGATGACATGCATCAACCAAGTCAGCGAGCCTGACCCCCCGATCCCGTTTGTCGTCTATTACGACAAGCATAGTTGCCTTATACAGCAAGCATGGGTTCTACCCCGGAATCTTCACGGGTCAAGTGTGAGGAGGGTCCCTCTTATGATAAATACATCAAT
Source organism: Haliotis rufescens (assembly GCF_023055435.1). NCBI lineage: Eukaryota > Metazoa > Mollusca > Gastropoda > Lepetellida > Haliotidae > Haliotis > Haliotis rufescens. The sequence goes on from NW_025963824.1 coordinate 649,709, forward strand.
TGGTAATTTTTGTTTATATAATTTAAAATTGAAATTAATTTTACTTTGTAACAAACATTAAGGAGCCAAGCCAACAAACATTGGGATTTCTGTACATTACATCACTGCGGCACAAATGTAAATACATTACAACAAGTGTATGTTTTTAAAATTAACAATTGTATTAAAAATAGTCGTACAACTGGTAGACCATAGTTTTCAAAATAACGTTTATTAAAAAAAACAAAAACAAATAAACCAATATATCGGGACCCATAGCTGGAAATTTTAACTTTCAAGAGAAACAGCTGGATTTGGATGCATCTATTAGTACACGGCTACTAGTCTGCGAATAATAGAATCTGTTCAACCAGACAGCATTGATCATATGACCTGATCTTGAGCAAAGCTGTATGATACGTCTGGTACACTAGTGATACTCTACCAGACTGTACCAGAGGTACACTAGTGATGCTCTACCAGACTGCACCAGACGTACACTAGTGATACTCTACCAGACTGTACCAGAGGTACACTAGTGATACTCTACCAGACTGTACCAGACGTACACTAGTGATACTCTACCAGACTGTACCAGAGGTACACTAGTGATACTCTACCAGACTGTACCAGAGGTACACTAGTGATACTCTAGTCGTACAACTTGTGGACCGCACCATCTGTTTGTTAAACTGGAACAAAATGTTGATGCATATATTAACCTATGTTATTTATTTGAATACCATTTCTCTCTTGCTAGGTATGTCTCTGTATCTAATGCAACTACTATTCTGAACAATGTGTTATTTATACAGGAGAATATGTTTATATTTGGGAAACCAAGTGTATCTCTTCCCAGTCACTGTAACAAATGTACCTTATAGTTTGAGTGAGTGAGTGAGTGAGTGAGTTGGGTTTAACGCCGCTTTTAACAGTATTCCAGTTATATCACGGCGTGTCAGCTTAATGTGGGAGGAAAGCCCGAAGTGATGCAGGTCTCAGACGTTAACCACTTCAGTGAAACCCACGAGCACGGGTATGGTGCTGACAAACCTAGAAACATAATTAGGGCGAACCGGGACTCGAACCCACTACCATAGGTTTCTGGCGTGCCCATGGGACGCAACTCTGCACAGCGAATCGCGGCGCCTTAGACAACTGGGCAACACGTGCCCCCTCCTTATATTTCGATACGAATGCGTATATATGTTGGTTATGGTTACGGTATCGGTAGAGATATGCCAGAGAAAGTCATAAGCTTGATGTTGTGTAAATTGGCAATGATGGACGTGGATCTTAAGTTGACAAATGAAACAGATGTTAATCACACAGTGAAACATTATACACTCTACATATGTACTTGGAAATATTCCATACGTCATGCCGATAAGACTAAGTGTATTTCTAAAAACAGTAATTTGCGTTTCAGTTCTAAGCTCCAGGATTGGTATGAAGATTTGTTTTAGTTAATTGCCCACACTGACAAAAAAAATAGTTGTGACTGGGGCAACCACTAGTATATACGGTATTAGAAAAGAAACGGCTGCATCTTAAACAAATTACTATTTGGAAATGAGCACAGTCCTAAAACAAACGAATTCACATGTTCTTGAATATGTTCACGGATTTATCGCCAAATCTTAAGCTACCTAGAAATACTAAATATCTCCAATGACCACGGACAAACTAAAACAGGTGTAAGTATTAGTTTGTTCAGTTTCCTAAAAGCTCTAAGCAACTGAGTGACTTCCCTTCATCGAGTGAAAAACTATCTCAACGATACAAGCGAAATGAAAAGTTTGTTTCACATCTTGGTGACAAGTATTATTCTGGAAACATTCGGTTTTAATCCTACTTAATTCTTCAAGCTCCCCATTAATATTATGTGATTATCTGCTGATTTCGAATATTTATTGTATTTATCAAAACAAGGAGTTGTGTGGAAAGGTCAGGTGGGGTTTAACGTCGCGTCCAAGATTATTGCACTTATATGGCGATTCATGTACGTGTGTGTGTTTGTGTGGCTGCTTGTTCTAGTCCGGACTGATGCCGATTTATAGTGCTAGCTCACTGGGATACCATGCCGCAGTTTAACATGAATACCCCACTCAGACACAGTATACTGACTCCGAGCCGACCAGTCCTTGTTTTAGCCCCTTAATTCCGAGCGCCAGACAGGGTAACAGGGTAACGTCTTTTGGTATGACGCGGCCGGGGATCGAACCCCGGACCTTCCGCTCTCCGGGCGGACGCTCTACCACTAGACCACGGAGGCGGTCTGTGTGGAAAGAGGAATTAGGAAGCTGAGACAGATGAGATGAATGAGAAGAATATTTGTTTCTCTTTATTCAAGTTAAGTTTTAAAAAAGTAGGTATTTAATAGCAATTGTTATCTTAACATACACATTTGCTTTTCACAGTATTTATCCTCAAACAATTAATACAGTGAACATTAAATTTTATTCAATGGAGGCAGTTATACATAATTATGACGGTATTAAACTCACTCACTCACTGTATGTTATCAGAAGCTCATGCCTCGCCCGGGAGATCGATATATATTCATATCATTGGTTAATGATATGCATCAATCATATATATAGTGAGATAAAAATCATGCCAACAGAGAAGTTTATTAACGTGATCACATTTACTGTGTGATGTGCTTGTTACGTGTAAATAGTTAAAATATGAGCGATACGTTGCCACCTATTATACTGAACGTGGTCAGCGGTACCCAATCCACACGAACAAATCAAGTGAGTGAGTGAGTTGGGTTTAACGCCGCTTTTAACATTATTTCAGTTATATCGCGGCGTGTCAGCTTAATGTGGGAGGAAAGCCCGAAGTGATGCAGGTCTCAGACGTTTTACCACTTCGGTGAAACCCACGAGCACGAGTATGGTGCTGACAAACCTATAAACATAACCGGGGCGAACCGGGATTCGAACCCACAATCATAGGTTTCTGGCGTGTCCAGGGGACGCAACTCTGCACAGCGAATCGCGGCGCCTTAGACGTCTGGGCCACCCGTGCCCCCCGAACAAATCAAGGTGTACTCAGGATGACAGACGTATGTTGTGGAGATTTAAGATGCCACCAAACGAGTAATTAAGGAATAAATGCAGGATAAATTGCTAACTCATACGAATAAATGATTACAGTTATAATCGTTTTCTTGTCATTCGATAAGAGTTGAATTTAATCTTATAATTCCATTGTGTGTCAGTTTATATATCCTCAGTTATCATCTACATATAGGCCAAAAGCTGTAAACAGGGGCTTTGAAATCCACATTTAATATTTAATGTTTAATATACTAGCTTTGTCTGCACCGTTGCTGTGTTGTGCATAAATGCAATGGCATGTTCATGACTGTTCTTTCAGAATTCCTGTGTCCTGTGTCATATCATGCGATCATTCATGCTTTGATCAGACATCCCTTGAAGTGAATGTCACACTCACTCACTTACTCACTTTCAAAAGCATAACGACACTTAACCTGTTGGGGAAAAAATAAGCTTGTAGTGGTTTAAACTAAACATCCTCACCATCACAGTACTGCCATCCAATCCCATACACGATGTCAGTGCTCGGGTCGGAAGCATCAGAATGAAGTCTTCACATCCCCGTGAGCAGGTTGTGCATGACAAAGTGGAAAAGTCCTCGGCATATTGGACCCGTGAAAGATCCGGGTAGAATAGGTCTTCAGCAACAGAAGCTTGCCGTAAAAGGCGAATATACTTATCGTAAAAGGCATAGGTCTTCAGCAATCTATACTTGCCGTAAACGGCGAATATACTTGTCGTAAAAGGCGCCTAACGGGATCGAGTGTCTGGTCCAGACTCGATTACTTACAGACCGCCGTCATATAGCTGGAATATTGCTGAATGCGGCGTTAACCAGCAAACCGACCAACCAACCAACCTGGGCATATAACATACAAAATACCTACCACCATAGTTCTGCCATCCAATCGTCGAAACGCCATCATTGTTCGAGGCAAAGGCTTCAGGGTGTAGCCTACGTGTCCCAGGAATCGTTCAATGAAAGTTAATTACATATGAGTGGTCTGGATGCAGGAACATTGCTGATTAATATGTTTTCACCTAACCACCGAGCTAACATGAACGATATTCTCTTTTTAAAAAATCGTTAAATTAATTTTATTTACAATTCCATTAGTTGGTACATTATGAAACGCCTCAGTGGACATAGCGTCTGACCGTATAGCGGAAGATCGCTGGCTCGATGCCCATCGGCGACAAATACACTGAGACATATCCTTGTTTCCCACCATGCCGCCAGACGTTAAGCAGATAAGACAAGGACGAGTCAGTTGGAGACAGCGTCCTGAATCTGTGCCTTTATTGTATATGTACATAGCAACACACACATCTTACACAATGAGTGAGTGAGTGAGTGAGTGAGTATGGTTTTTAACGCCGCTTTTAGCAATATTCCAGCAATATCACGGCGGAGGACACCAGAAATGGGCTTCACACATTGTACCCATGTCGGGAATCGAACCCGGGTCTTCGGCGTGACGAGCGAACGCTTTAACCACTAGGCTACCCGACCGCCCCTCTTACACAATGAAGACCAACATTAAACTACATACACATGTTACACTATGTAGACAACATTAAACTACATACACATCTTACACTATGTAGACAACATTAAACTACATACACATGTCACACTATGTAGACAACATTAAACTACATACACATGTTACACTATGTAGACAACATTAAACTACATACACATGTTACACTATGTAGACAACATTAAACTACATACACATGTTACACTATGTAGACAACATTAAACTACATACACATGTTACACTATGTAGACAACATTAAACTTCACACATGTCACACTATGTAGACAACATTAAACTACATACACATGTCACACTATGTAGACAACATTAAACTACATACACATGTTACACTATGTAGACAACATTAAACTACACACACGTTACACTATGTAGACAACATTAAACTACACACACATGTCACACTATGTAGACAACATTAAACTACACACACATGTTACACTATGTAGACAACATTAAACTACATACACATGTCACACTATGTAGACAACATTAACCTACACACACATGTCACACTATGTAGACAACATTAAACTACATACACATGTTACACTATGTAGACAACATTAAACTACACACACATGTTACACTATGTAGACAACATTAAACTACATACACATGTCACACTATGTAGACAACATTAAACTACATACACATGTTACACTATGTAGACAACATTAAACTACACACACATGTTACACTATGTAGACAACATTAACCTACATACACATGTTACACAATGTAGACAACATTAAACTACATACACATGTCACACTATGTAGACAACATTAAACTACATACACATGTTACACTATGTAGACAACATTAAACTACATACACATCTTACACTATGTAGACAACATTAAACTACATACACATGTTACACTATGTAGACAACATTAAACTACACACACATGTCACACTATGTAGACAACATTAAACTACATACACTTGTACACTATGTAGACAACATTAAACTACATACACATGTCACACTATGTAGACAACATTAAACTACATACACATGTTACACTATGTAGACAACATTAAACTACACACACATGTTACACTATGTAGACAACATTAAACTACATACACATGTTACACTATGTAGACAACATTAAACTACACACACGTTACACTATGTAGACAACATTAAACTACATACACATGTTACACTATGTAGACAACATTAAACTACATACACATGTTACACTATGTAGACAACATTAAACTACACACACATGTCACACTATGTAGACAACATTAAACTACACACACATGTTACACTATGTAGACAACATTAAACTACATACACATGTTACACTATGTAGACAACATTAAACTACATACACATGTTACACTATGTAGACAACATTAAACTACATACACATGTTACACTATGTAGACAACATTAAACTACATACACATGTTACACTATGTAGACAACATTAACATACATACACATGTTACACTATGTAGACAACATTAAACTACATACACATGTTACACTATGTAGACAACATTAAACTACACACACATGTCACACTATGTAGACAACATTAAACTACACACACATGTTACACTATGTAGACAACATTAACCTACATACACATGTTACACTATGTAGACAACATTAAACTACATACACATGTTACACTATGTAGACAACATTAAACTACATACACATGTCACACTATGTAGACAACATTAAACTACATACACATGTTACACTATGTAGACAACATTAAACTACATACACATGTCACACTATGTAGACAACATTAAACTACATACACATGTCACACTATGTAGACAACATTAAACTACATACACATGTTACACTATGTAGACAACATTAAACTACATACACATGTTACACTATGTAGACAACATTAAACTACATACACATGTTACACTATGTAGACAACATTAAACTACACACACATGTTACACTATGTAGACAACATTAACATACATACACATGTCACACTATGTAGACAACATTAAACTACATACACATGTCACACTATGTAGACAACATTAAACTACATACACATGTCACACTATGTAGACAACATTAAACTACATACACATGTTACACTATGTAGACAACATTAAACTACATACACATGTTACACTATGTAGACAACATTAAACTACATACACATGTTACACTATGTAGACAACATTTAACTACACACACATGTTACACTATGTAGACAACATTAAACTACATACACATGTTACACTATGTAGACAACATTAAACTACATACACATGTTACACTATGTAGACAACATTAAACTACATACACATGTTACACTATGTAGACAACATTAAACTACATACACATGTTACACTATGTAGACAACATTAAACTACATACACATGTTACACTATGTAGACAACATTAAACTACATACACATCTTACACTATGTAGACAACATTAAACTACATACACATGTTACACTATGTAGACAGCATTAAACTACATACACATGTTACACTATGTAGACAACATTAAACTACATACACATGTCACACTATGTAGACAACATTAAACTACATACACATGTTACACTATGTAGACAGCATTAAACTACATACACATCTTACACTATGTAGACAACATTAAACTACACACACATGTCACACTATGTAGACAACATTAAACTACATACACATGTTACACTATGTAGACAACATTAACCTACATACACATGTTACACAATGTAGACAACATTAAACTACATACACATGTCACACTATGTAGACAACATTAAACTACATACACATGTTACACTATGTAGACAACATTAAACTACATACACATCTTACACTATGTAGACAACATTAAACTACATACACATGTTACACTATGTAGACAACATTAAACTACATACACATGTCACACTATGTAGACAACATTAAACTACATACACATGTTACACTATGTAGACAACATTAAACTACACACACATGTTACACTATGTAGACAACATTAAACTACATACACATGTCACACTATGTAGACAACATTAAACTACATACACATGTTACACTATGTAGACAACATTAAACTACATACACATGTCACACTATGTAGACAACATTAAACTACATACACATGTTACACTATGTAGACAACATTAACATACATACACATGTCACACTATGTAGACAACATTAAACTACATACACATGTTACACTATGTAGACAACATTAACCTACACACACATGTTACACTATGTAGACAACATTAAACTACATACACATGTCACACTATGTAGACAACATTAAACTACACACACATGTTACACTATGTAGACAACATTAACATACATACACATGTCACACTATGTAGACAACATTAAACTACATACACATGTTACACTATGTAGACAACATTAACCTACACACACATGTTACACTATGTAGACAACATTAAACTACATACACATGTTACACTATGTAGACAACATTAACCTACACACACATGTTTCACTATGTAGACAACATTAACATACATACACATGTCACACTATGTAGACAACATTAAACTACATACACATGTTACACTATGTAGACAACATTAAACTACATACACATGTCACACTATGTAGACAACATTAAACTACATACACATGTTACACTATGTAGACAACATTAAACTACATACACATGTTACACTATGTAGACAACATTAAACTACATACACATGTTACACTATGTAGACAACATTAAACTACACACACATGTTACACTATGTAGACAACATTAAACTACACACACATGTTACACTATGTAGACAACATTAAACTACATACACATGTTACACTATGTAGACAACATTAAACTACACACTTCAAAATCCGTAAAAATTGCAATAGACACATCATTAAAGGTTACCAAAAGTGACGGGAATATCAATATTGCTTGTTGAAATGATTCTATGACATTTTCAATGTTTCGAGCATGAAACTGATCTGTTATGTAGACAATATCGCTTGAGGCAGTGGCTGCTGGGAGCTGATTATGACCTAAATACCCCTCATAGCCTTCGGTGTTAACTATGTGGCTGTAGAGAGCTGTGCCTTCATCCAACAGATTATCGAGGTCAGTGGAACACGGTACAGACGCAAATGGATTGGAGCGATGGGACACAAAATATATGGGTGACCAGAGCTACGGCTGGATTCCATTAAACGGTTGAAAAATACTACAGCCTTGATGCAAATTCGCAGACACACTACTCCGATTTTGCTTTGACTTTGCTACCAAACGTTTCACATGTGGCTATGTGCGGTGCACTGATTAAAAAAACACACGGGGGACTGGGTTAATTCAAAATACGGAATATAACTATTCCAAATATTTCCAGGGAACATGAGCATCCAAACAATCAAAAGTGTGGTATGTAGAATGTGGAATTCAGCCATATTACATTTCAATTGAGATGTCGTCGTTGTTCATGAATAAGCATATTCAGAACATAATTTTTATTATGCTGTTATTTACGATCTCCGGAGCACAGTTCTTCTTTTGTATGCACCGTGAAAAACAGAAAATTAGTCCTTGAGGAAAAAAGGACATCGGATTACACATGAATGGTTTAATAATGTCAGCTAATGACCAGAAACGGTCAGATGCATCAATTAACTACATAAAGAAGATTTTGAAGTATCTCTTATTCCTGGAAAAGAATAGCATCAACATTCCACGCACATGATTTAAATGTTTTGTTTCCGTAAATGCATGGCTTGAAATTTTAATTAAACCAACATGTCGACATACATGCTACAAAATTAACGTTTCCCGTATACTTCCCGGCCTTAAGGGCGGGGAAGAATAACAGGGTTTGTTTGGTGACTGAAACAGATTGGAATTGTCTTTGAGTTTGAGACGGGATGTCTTTCTCTGAATGCTTCAAAACATACAATATAAGACTTTGAAAAGGATACTAAACACCATACACGACAAATTTTATATAGGGCATCCACTGAACAATGTAATAGTTAGAATCTATGAAGAGAAATCTTAGTGGCTAAGATTTCTCTTCATAGGCTCTAACTGACTTAGAACTTCGCCTACATTTTGATTGACAGTTCCCGTGACGTCATTATCAAGGTTGGTCTACGTCATTTGGCGCAATGACATCAACGAGTATGGACGTGTTCGATGAAAAGGGAACGTTTGATTTGTTGTTTTTTTTGCGAATGCAGATTTTGAAGTTCCCAGTCTAACCCAGTTGACATCTATTCCAACCCAAGAGTTTGTGAAAATTGAACAAAACGATGGCCGTTTTATGGCGCCCTTTATTCTGACGACATCAAACAGGAGCAGAAAGGCGCTATTCCAAAGAAAACTAGACAGAATAACCAGTTGGCCATTAATGTTTGGAAAGACTGGGTACATTATAGAAATCAGCAAAGTACAACTCTTATAGAGTTCGGTGTGATTCCAGAAGATATTTCCGCGTTAAACAATCGAGATTTGGATTTCTGCATGCAGCGTTTCATTCTTGAAATTCGGAGGAAAGACATGTCGCCGTATCCCTCCGACACACTGACCTAGATTGTGTCAGCAATACAGAGATATCTTCGACAGGATTGTAGCAGACCTGATATAAACTTTTTCAAAGATGACGACCCTACGTTTTCCGACTTCCGTAAGACGTTGGACGCTCAGATGAAAACGTTAACGGCAAAAGGCGTCGGTGTGGATAAGAAACGCTGTGATCCCGTCACTGAAGACGATGAGCGTAAAATGTGGGAATCTGGTGCTTTTTCATTGGATACAGCGGAAGGGCTCATTAACGCCGTATTTTTCTACAACGGAAAAGCTTTCGCTTTCCGAGGATATCAGAACATAAAAACTGTGAAGCTGAGCAGTTTGAAGAGAAACAAGATCCCGACGGAAATAAGTACGTGAAGTATTTACCTCGTGTTTCAAAAAATGTGCAGGGAGGACTTAAACATCGCCATATTGGCATCGAACCTATCATTCATTGTGAACAACTAGAAAACCCGAACTGTCTTGTGAAACTGTATGACAAGTACTTGTCACTGATTCCGAGAAAAGGACCCCTGTACCGGAAACCGCTTGACCCAAAACATGGCCTCCCGAGATTCAGTGTTAGTTGTATTCCAAATAATTAACTGTCCGGGTTGTACAAGACATTCTATGACGAAGCAGGGATAAATACAGATGGAAGAAATATCTCGAACCACTCCGGTCGCGTTACATGTTGTACAACATTGTACAACAGTGGATTTACCGACAAGGCCGTTACAAGCCGGAGTAAACATCGCAGTAACGCCGTGAGAATTTACCAACGTGAACAGTTTGGTATCCTACAAGATATCAGCAACAAGTTCGGTCCCCCGTGTCCTACTGAAAACTTGCAGCCAAACAACAAAAAACAGCGAAACTGGCACGTCCCGGAGTTTCGACAATAAAAATATCGATGGTCGAATCTCCATGTACTGCTAAAAACTCTGTTGAAAATACCTCTAGCATTGTTCTCTCAATACCCGAATGTGTTAAAAGTGTGGTTATTTTCAAGGGTGAGAAAAAGGTAACCATTGACATTTAAAGAAAGTAAACATGACTTTTGTGTTCATTTATTATCAGGGGCGGTCGGGTAGCCTAGTGGTTAAAGCGTTCGCTCGTCACGCCGAAGACCCGGGTTCGATTTCCGACATGGGTACAATGTGTGAAGCCCATTTCTGGTGTCCCCCGCCGTGATATTGGTGGAATATTGCTAAAAGCTGCGTAAAACAATACTCACTCACTCATTTATTATCAACAGGCCTCATGTGATGTCATTAAACATATGAAAACATTGTTGTCGTTTTCCTTTGACCAATGAAAGCCTGTGTGGGCGTGTCATGAAGAGGCATTTAGCCTTGAGTTCTTAATCATTTAGTGTCTATTTTGTCAGAAAAATCCGGGTTGAGTTCTAATTACTGTTGGAGATCAAACTTTTGGAAAAATTATTTTCCCAGGTTTTCGGTGGGAAAATATTAGAATATGTTAAGGTCCTCGGATTCATCAGTACACCAAGGAAGGCAAACTTAAAAACGTTCGTTCCGGTTTGAGGACCCAAATACTGCAGTCTACCCCATAAGTTCTCATACCAGAATAGGCTTACTGAACTATGACTTAGATACGCGTATAATGCTTGTTGTTTAACAATGCACTCCAATATTCAAACAATGTGATGGCAGCAAGAAAATAAATAAGTCTGGACCAGACAAACCATTGATTGATATTGTGAGCAATCGTCAGCCATGAAGCCGGGTATGATGACACACATCCATCACGTCAACCAAATCTATTTGGTCACATCCTAGGGCAAGTTCACTTAAAAGGGAAGTGTACACGCAGAAAAAAACTTTCTTTCTTTTTTGCTCAGAAAATATAACTTTCTCACAGTGAAAGTAGGAAACCAACAATAAGTTTGAAAATGACCTTGTTATGCCTCATAGGCCTTCGTTTTCCGAGTCAAACCATTCGTGACCAACTCGTGTTATCCCGGGACAAGCCGGAAAAGGGCGAGTGGTGTCGAATGGAGCCAAACAGGCCTGAGTAGGGGGTATATATTTATATTTACTTACCAATATCGAGTTCCTCATTTGTCACCACTCGCCCCTTTCAGTAACCTGCTATTCGGCTTGTCTCGGAATAACAGGAGTTGGTCATGAATGTCGAGTTCCTGTGCCTCGTAGCAGTATGGCTGCGGTCACGTGACTTTGTAGATAGTTTAAATGATCAACGTAAATAATACAACTCTTTTTCTTTCTGCGACTCTTTTAAAAAGGCATTCCGTGGCGGTATAATACATGTCAATTAGGAGTTCAATTATGACATTTCTTCAATTCCAAATCTAGTCACACACGTTGATGCTTTTGGCAGAAAACCTCCTCTGAATTTCATCAATTTCTGGCCGAATCCAGCTACAATTTGACCACACAATGCGTCACTGACAGCAGTCACAGAACCAAGGCCAAGTACAGGTGGTATGACGTCATCATCGCCAGTTCTGACGTCATACGTTTCAAGACGTCTGTGACGTCAAAGTCCATTGGGCTACGTTTTACTACTTTCTATAGACATATACCTACACAAATAGTATCGTGAATGTGCTTTTTTATTGAACAAACAAGGTGAGCGCCGACAAAAACATGTAGATCATGCAAGCACTGGCTGAATTGTGTCCCTTTTATCTGTCGCAAAATCACAAGGAGATTTGAAGACATCCGCAACTCACTGTATCATCCCACAGAGTAAACTCTGCAGCAAGTCTTTTCCCAACACCAGTGGACACAAATGGACAAGCCACAATTTGTATATTTGTTCCCATAGCCTAGCAACAATTAAATTTACTATGTCCTATTCCTTTCGCGAACATATCACTGTGTTTTAATTAGGATATTTAGGATACAGACCTGTATACGTGAAAATCCGGTAGAGAATAGGTCAACCCATGCTTGCCCTAAAAGGCGTCAATGCTTGTCGTGAGAGGCGACCAACGGGATCGGGTTGTCAGGCTCGCTGACTTGGTTGATGCATGTCATCGATCCAAACTGCGTGGATCGAGGCTCATGATATCAATAACTGGATTGTCTGGTCCAAACCTTCCAACATGTTGAGGTTGGTTGGTTTGTTTGTTGTTTTACGCCGCATTCCAGCTAAATGACGGCGGTCTGTAAATAATCGAGTCTGGACTAGACAATTAGTGATTAATATCATGAGCATCGATCCACGCAATTGGGATCGATGACATGCATCAACCAAGTCAGCGAGCCTGACCACCCGATCCCATTAGTCGCCTTTTACGACAAGAATGGGTTGCTGAAGTACTATTCTACCCCTGAATCTTCACGGGTCACACGTTGAGGTAAAACTAGGAAAATTAATAGGGTCCGCTGTCCAATGGTACCTATGTGGTAATGCCAGCTTTCCAAATCCTGAGGCAAAGAAATACAACATTGTTGGAAACTAAGCAGAAACCCTAGACATTCAAAGATGAACTCTCTTTTTATGTTTTCTCTTGGCCGATGACCCAAGTAATATTGACCCGGAAGTTGTCATAACGCCACCCATTCCATTTGTCGACTCCGCTTTCCCGGACCCACATGGCTATACAAAGACGACATGGCACAAAACCATGGCCCACGCACTTCCACGTGGCACATCATTGCAATCCATCACTCAAGACGTCAACACCAAACCCTAGAGGCACCAAGTCTGTCTCTGGTATGTATTTTCAAAGGGCACTCTCATTGTCATTTATATTTTCTGCATGTGTGTTGTGTATTTGTTTTTTTGGCGTTGAGACGTTTTTGCCGTTAAATGCAGCATCAACACTCTTTTGAAACAAGTCACAAATATTATAACACTTCTTCTACTCTTTTGGGACTCTTAATTTCTTTAAATCTATCTTCACATGTGTTCTCTTTTTCTGTAAAACAAATTAATGCAAACTTGAGTTTGTCTTCTATATTTTCTGTGTGACCGTTATTACTTTTTAGTTGTGACCGTTTTGACTTTACCTATCGAGGCCGTTTTGATTACAACTCCTTGTAGACTCGCCGATCGTTGCGATAGAATTGTTTTTATAAAATCCTTGAACTTATCAGCAGACAAAGTTCATTACAGCCTTGGAGCAAGGCTAGCCCACCACCGAAACACACTGTTCGGCCATTCGGCACCGCTCGCCCATTTCCGTAACCCGGAAGCAAGCAGCAAGCACCAATCACAAGCGAGTTCACGAATGGAAAAGGTGTTTGCCTCCATCACATGGTCATTGAATCTTGTGGCAGTCATCACCACACACACGCGTGCTCGCTCGGTCTTGTCGCATCTCCATCGCAGGTCAGGACTGTTAGGCACATGCATCTGCAGGTTAGTCCATTCATATCTTTCACTCGACATTCTTTTTTCTTGCTCACGGCACAGACCATATAATGATCTCTCAGCAATTCTCATGGCAAGAGGAGGTAACTCCTCCTGCACTTATTCTCAAAGCTAGTTTACCACACCTCGGAGGGTCGGTTCCGAATCCCATCTCTTAACTCCTTGATTAACGCAGAAAGCGGAAAAATCAGCGTACATCACAAACTAGGGTAAAGGTTGCGTGCGTATTTCATAAACTGGTATTTTTATCCCCCGCCCCAACGAATTTGGCGGGGGATATACAAATGGGTTCCGTCCATGTGAGTGTGTGTGTGTGCGCGCGCGTGTCTGCGTGTGTGTGTGTGTACATGTGTGCGTGTGTGTGCGTGCGTGTCTGCGTGTGTGTGTGTGTACATGTGTGCGTGTGTGTGCGTGCGTGCGTGCGTGTGTGTGTGCGCCCCGAAATCGTTTCCGGAGCATAACTCAAAAACCGTTAAATAATTTCTTACAAAACCTTGCATGTTTACCAGACACATACTGAACTGGTGCCTTTTGATATTTAGCACTTTTAGAAAGTTTTATTGTTTATGTTTCCATGACAACAAGTTTCACTTAGGTTCTATTATAGGGTGGGTTCATTTATGGAGTATAACAAATAAACTGTTAAATATTTCCTTGCCAAACATTCGAATACGCGGTTTTAAATAGGTGTATTCTCTTCTGCAATCATTTTTTATAATTTCCAGTGTGTTTTAGATTTAATTTATAAGGGACAATATATAAAAAAAAAAATTAAATCGGACCCCACCCCATTTCTATTAACGGTATGCAGTTTTTACATAACTACGCAGTTACTTCCCTTCGGACAAACACGATCGAATTTACTACAGTATTTTTTTAACAATCAAGCTACAATCCTCGCAATTTGAAGCAGTATATGTAAGTATGTTGTAAAGGAGAATATATTTATGACATTGGGTTATTTTGTGCACTGTAAATTTCGCGATGACAAACTGTGATATGTGTTTAAAGTTTAACAACAAACTTTGTCCGGGTGAACCATTTCAATTTGTTTACATTGTCAATCACGTGTTTGTGACTAAAACATGTTTATTATCACTAAAGAACATTGTTTAACGTAGTTAGGAGGATCAATTATGATGTGATGTGCGTTACGATACAAAAAGCAAATGAGTAATTTTGAAGCAGTTTTATGAACTTTTAGGAAGAAAAAAATTCTGACAACTTTTATCATCACTATGGCTGAAGAGCAAGCACAACCTGTTACTCAAGCTACATTTCAAGGCAATATTCCCCCACCTCCAAGACTTGAATTAAAGGGAAATCTTGCACAGAACTGGAAAAGATGGAGACAAATCTGGGACTCTTTTGAAGTTATGGCCAGAATTGATGCAAATGACCATAAATACAGACTTGCTTCATTCATAACCTACATAGGTCCAGAAGCTCTTGATATCTATAATGGCTTACCTTATGAGTCTGAGGAGGACAAGGAGAACATGGATACAGTGTTAACTCTCATGGAAAGGCACTGTCTAGGTGAAACTAACGTCATATATGAAAGATACATCTTCAACCAAAGATCACAAGTGGAAGGTGAATCTGTAGATACCTACACAAACACTCTCAGAACATTGGCTGCATCTTGTGATTTCAAAACGTTACATGATGAACTCATCAGAGACCGAATTGTGTGTGGTCTGAGAGATAATGCAACACGTAGAAAACTATTGCAAGAACCTAAGCTGACTTTGAAGAGATGTATAGATATATGCAGAGCAACTGAATCAACCATGGCTCAAGTAAAAGCAATGTCAAGTGCCCAAGAGGATATCCATGCTGTTCGCAAGAAATCTAAAACTCCATGCAGACGTCAACCCCCAGACAAAAGTAAACATAGTAAGCCAGTAAATGACTCACAACAGAAAACTCTCATGTGGAACTGTAAATATTGTGGTAAACGTCACCCACCTCAACGAGAGCATTGCCCAGCATGTGGTGTCAAATGCAGTAACTGTGGTAGATTTTCACACTATGCCTCCGTGTGCAAGAGTAAGAAGAAACATTCCTCCCGAGTACACAGAGTCGATGATCAATGTGATGAATCTGATATTGATCCTACAGAGGAACTGATGACTATAGATACCTGTGAAGAATCTGTCAACTGTGTTGTAGGACAATACCCTACTAAAATCTTCACAACACTTGAAGTGAACTCTCAACCAGTACGATTTCAGGTAGATTGCGGGGCTACTCGTAATGTTATCTGTAAAAAGTATCTCCCAGAGGATACTGACATGCAGGAAACGTCGGTTAACCTGAAGATGTACAATGGGTCCAAGCTTACTACAATGGGAACTGCTAATCTCCATTTACACAATCCAAAGAACTCTAAAAAGTATCATGGCAAGTTTGTTGTGATTGCTGAGGACAGAACACCACTGATTGGATCCCGTTCTGCTCAACAAATGAACTTTATCAAAGTGCTCCACGAAAATATTCATGAAGTTTCTGAAGAGAAACCTCCGTCTGAGAAAGTCACATCCTCAACTGGTCTTACAAAAGAGGACATACTGAAGACATACCCAGACATCTTTAGCGATGAACTTGGAACTTTTGAAGGAACTCAAAAGCTAGAAATTGATCCAAGTATAACGCCTGTCAAACAGCCACTCAGGAGAATTCCACATGCTCTCAAGCAAGACCTCAAGACAGAACTCGAACGTCTAGAAAAACGTGGTGTAATTACTCCAGTTGATACACCTATAGACTGGGTCTCTAGTCTCTTGATCGTTAAGAAGCCCTCAGGACGTCTACGCCTATGCATAGATCCTAAACCTCTCAATAAAGCTCTCAAAAGATGTCACTATCCATTGCCTGTAATGGAAGATATACTGCCAGATATTGCAGAAGCCAAGGTGTTCTCTAAATGTGACTTGAAAGATGGTTTCTGGCATATCGTACTTGATGAGGACTCTAGTTATCTCACAACCTTTGGAACGCCGTTTGGACGCTATCGGTGGCTCAGACTTCCTTTTGGTGTTTCCCCTGCACCAGAGATATTCCAGCAGAGAATCGATCAGCTTCTCCAAGATCTGCCTGGAGTATTCAGGATAGCAGATGATATATTGATCATTGGTGAAGGCTCTACCAAGGAAGAAGGAATAGCAAACCATGACAAACGGTTTGTGCAATTCATGATACGATGCCGAGAGAAAGGTATTCGACTCAACTCAGACAAACTTGATCTGAAAAGGTCAGAAGTCTCTTACATTGGTCATCTTCTAACAGATCATGGACTCAAACCTGACCCTAGAAAAGTGAAAGCAATCCTTCAAATGCCTACACCTACAGATGTTCAAGGTGTCCAACGTGTGATCGGGATGGTTACATATCTATCCAAGTTCCTCAGAGACTTGTCAGATCTGTGCGAACCCATACGACAATTGACAAAGAAAGGAATCCTTTGGAATTGGACACACGAACATGATGCTGCTTTCGACTCTATCAAGCGAGCTGTCACTCAAGCGCCTGTTCTCAAGTACTTCAACAGTCATGAAGAAGTCTCTCTTCAAAGTGACGCATCAGAAACAGGACTTGGAGCTACTCTACTTCAAGGTGGACAACCAGTAGCATACGCTAGCAGAGCTCTTACTCCCACAGAAAGAAACTATGCTCAAATTGAGAAAGAGCTCCTGAGCATCCTGTTTGGATTCACTAGATTCCACCAGTATCTCTATGGACGCAAAGTACAAGTCGAAAGTGACCATAAGCCTTTAGAGACTATACACAAGAAACCTCTGGTCACAGCTCCCAAGCGTCTTCAACGCATGCTTCTCGCCTTGCAGAAGTATGACTATACCATCACATACAAGAAAGGCAAGGAAATGTATCTTGCCGACAGCCTGTCTCGTGCATACATGACAGAGACAGAAGAAGCTGTGGATGTGGAGATGGAAACAGAACAAATCCACATGTTAGACTACCTGCCTGTGTCTAATGAAAGACTCACTGAAATCCAACGTGCCACCGCTCTGGATGAAACCCTCCAGGTTGTAGCCAAGATGGTACAAGTAGGATGGCCCGAGACAAAGAGTGACATACCTAATCTTGCAACACCATATTTCCATGTGAGGGATGAACTTAGTGTTCAAGATGGAATTCTGTTTCGTGGAAACAGATGTGTTGTTCCAATAGCATTACGATCTGACATTCTCAAACGTCTACATAATGCTCACACTGGCATAGAATCAACCAGGCGAAGGGCCCGTGAATGTGTTTATTGGCCTAACATGAATGCTGAAATCAAAGACTTCATATCCAAATGTGAAGTTTGCCAGATCTATGATTCCAAGCAAGCCAAGGAACCTCTGATTCCTTATGACACTCCAGACAGACCCTGGTCAAAGCTAGGTATTGATTTGTTCAACTGTAATCAGAAAGACTATGTAATCCTAGTTGACTACTTCAGTGATTTCTTTGAAGTAGATATGATCACTGACAAAACAGGAAAACAAGTGATCCAGAAACTCAAAAGTCATTTGGCTAGACACGGAATACCGGATACCATAATCTCAGACAATGGTCCACCGTTCAATTCTCAGGACTTTGCTGATCTCGCCAACAAGTATGAGTTTACTCACATAACAAGCTCACCAGCCTTCCCACAGTCGAATGGTAAAGTCGAGTCTGCAGTAAAGTCAGCCAAGAGACTAATCAAGAAATGCTCAAAAGCAGGTTCTGACCCTTATCTAGCCTTGTTAGACATCCGCAACACACCAACTGAAGGAATGTCTACATCCCCTGCACAGCGCCTGTTCAATCGCCGCACCAAGACTCTACTACCTACGACCAAACAGTTACTCCAACCAGCTGTTTGTCCAACAGTCAAATCTGAAAAGAGGAAGAAAGTAGAGAGTCAAGTGAAGTATTTCAACAGACATGCAAAAGACCTGTTGCCATTGTATGAAGGCGACCAAGTGCGCATTCAACCAATCAGACTAGGTGATCATGAATGGAAAAAAGGCACAGTAAACAAACAAGTTAACATCAGATCATATGAAGTTAACCTTGATGATGGTCAAACACTAAGGAGAAATAGACGTCACTTGAGACCAGTACCATTTACACCTCATGAACCAGAACCAGCATCTCAACATGCTCAAGCACCAGCAATTATACAAGCACCAGAGCCAGGTACAGACCAGCCACTGAAACAACCGTCTCCCAAGAAAGTTAAACAGTCACAGACACAGCCATTGGTGACAACAACAAGTAACAACAACTCATCACCGAGAATCACGAGAAGTGGTAGAGTTTCAAGACCACCTGCACACTTGAAAGACTTTAACATGAAAGTGTGAACATGACTTTAATTTTGTGTATCTATTAAGTGCTGGGTGCACATCAATTTGATTTCATGGACTTTAATCTTTTTTACAGGCATATGTTTCTTTATTTCAACAGTGACTTTAGTAGGAACAGTGACTTTAATGTGAACAGTTTCACACTCCCTATTATCTCATTGACTTTAATTGTTTTCTAAAAAAAGGGAGATGTTACGATATGTAATATTCATCTCGTGCATCACGTCCCCAAATATGTCAATGGGACATCACGTGATTTCCATGTACCGACTTCCGGAGTAAAACCAACATCAAGCAGACGCCTCCTGTGATCCTTAAGTTATGCATCATTCTCGAATACAACAAAACACATAACGAAACAATGTGTTACAACAAGTAACTCAATTTATGTTTTAATTAATGTAAAGTACAGTGGGCTTGTATGAAATATTGTACAGCAATGATTCATGGGGGTTGGGGTGGGGCAGATAGGGTGATTGTAATAATCTTCCCACCCCACCCCACCCACACCCCCACCCCATGCTCTATTTAATGTATATAAGTGTGTTTTATTTAGTGCACAGTCTGTTATATATATATCAAAAATTGTCAATTTATTTGATTGTGCCAATTTTCATTTTAGTAATGGTTTATTACTGAGAGATTGTGAATCTGTAACATCAACCTATTCTGTTATATATATATCAACAATTGTCAATTTCTCAATGTTTGTCAGAAACTGATAAGGTTGCACAGTGGCTTCATGATCATTTTGAGTGTGAACTTTGTGAGCAAAAAAACTTCTTCAAGAGAAACATTGATTTAAAAAAAGATTACAATATTCACTCATTACGGGATAAATGACTTCGATAGGTGTTGAGAATTAACTGTTACTTGCAAGCTCCTCACAGCGATAGTACGTTCCCGCAGCTCTGTTACCGAGAGTGTAACGAAGGTGTCACGCGCTGGGAAGGAGCTTGTGTTACTTGAATGAAAGGGAGGTAACTCTTGTATCTGTCTGTTACAGTTGGCTTATTCACTCACCTTAAAAAAATACAAAATCAGATTTTAGTACCGAAATAATGTAATTAATATTTTCATTAATTTTCACCTCAGTACACAAAAAGAATTAGTTTGAATAATGCTATAGCATTGTTTTAAGAATAATTGAAGGCTCTGCACACACAAGTCCATGGTCCACCACTGTATGGTGCTCAGGGGCGTCTGCTACTCCAAAATATGATATTTCCTTACAACTATAAATGAATGACTTGGTCGTAATTACAGGTTCTACTACACTAAATCAGAACCGGTTGGGACAGTGTGGTTTTTCAGCCTTCAGTGCAGATCGAGAGTCATCTGCAGGCTGTGATTGGATGATATTGTGTAAGATTTTTATGTTGTTTAAATGTACATCCATCCAGTAATTAAAACTGACCATATTTTTCAATATTTAATTTGGTGCTGACCTTTTCAACAAGTTGACTTGTGCTTTATGTAAGCATAGCTATTTTCAAGTAGGCGACATTTGGTGCGAAACTCGGGGTGGTGTGTTTAGCTTCCTCTACTTAGCAAAGGAGCTGGCTAAGCTGGTCATTTTTTATGTTTTTATTGCTACTCTAAGGCCAAACTGTGCACACACGTACAGGTTATAGCTGTTGAATTCTTAGTTATTTTTAAAAGAAATATAACTTTACTATAGAAGTCAATGGAAAACATTTGGTTGTGTGTAACCTGTAGGGCGAGTGCACATTTCAGTAATTCCTACTTTACATGCTTTCCTGTTTATATTTCACCATGGATACACCTTGGAGGTAAATGTAAAAATAATGACAGTGAAGTTGGGGACATTTTGGGTTGAATGGAGCATTTGGATGGCCTGGAAATGAATGTTGCTTCGTATTGTGGTCGAACTCAGCACGAACCCCCCAGGATACCTCTGTCCATCAAGCCCTCCTCCTGCCTTCTGAATTTGTGGAAACTGATGAATTTGACAACAAATTAGGATAAAGTCACCACTGCCATAACAATTTCTGCCTTGTGTCAATCGCTTGCCAGTCAAGTTACGCAATGCCGTTATCTTTAGTATGAAGCATGTACACTGCTGACAGCAGAATATGTCACAAATCCCCTTATTTATAGTAAACAATGTAGCATACCAATATATCTTTCTGTTAGGTGCTTTTGTGTGAATGAAAGATTTTTCTATTAAGTTTCCTAAAACAGACTTATTTTTCACTCATATGACTTTCAAATATTTATTTTGTCCCCTCAAGAACTGACTCCTGGCTGTTATATCCAAACTGGTTTGCCATTTGATATTGTCTGTACCCTTTTTTTCAGCTGTTAGCATGCCTGATGTTGACTGGGGAGGTATATGTGCACTCATGCAGAAGAAGTAGAAGTTTTCACATCCAATTTGGCATTTAGAGAAGCTGATCCGAAGTCCGGTGTTGGCAGTGTGTGATCGACAACCCTTGTTTTGCCTCGCTGCGCTCTATTACCTTGTAGACATTGTGGAACTTGGACATGTAGGTACATTAAGTACATTAAAGAAGCCCAGTCCACTTGAGTCCCCTCTGTTGCTCACTATCAAGTCTGTAATAAGATCACACTCATGCACTAGACATTTCTGACAGTGCTCCCTTAATGCCTCACTGTGCATAGAGTAAGGGCTATACACCAGTCCCAGAACCTGCTTAGATGAAAATAATATCCACTGGCTCTTTTGGATTGTAACATTATGGTTCTGAAATCATCTGTAAAGAATGTGATAGTGTTCGACAATACTAAATTATCTCCCCTGTTTAGTAAAATGCATTGTATCTTTCATTCCCCTATAAACCCATAAATTATTGGAGAGAAACACTATTTTAAGCTGGTATTGCATGACACTGTTAATTGTGAATAAAAAGAATTACATTTATGTCAGGGTAAGCTGTACTTTTTCAAAATTATATGGACTTTTAACTTTGTTTCATTGAAACTGGCAAATAACTGAAATTAGCAAGTTTAGCCACCTTGAAACATTAAACAGTAAGTATGTTTGATTTCCTGTGAGTATTTTAAAGTCTTAACTAAATAAATCAATAGAGTTAAGTGTAATTTCCTTCCATGTTGTGGTTTCAAAGAGCTTTCTTCTACTTGAGCGTCCATTTCCATTTCTTGGCTTTAATAGGCCGTGTGGTTCACTGGTCAGCCTTTGAGATTGCTGGCAACAATGCACCCCTTTACTTCCTACTTTCTGGTAAAGTTCATTATCCAGCCTTACATATATGATGACTTTAAAGCTGCTTAATGTGTCCCTTGCTTATTGTTGGCCTGAATTCCATGCTCTCTGTCCAAGTTTGAGATTTTTTTTCTGATTCCTTTCCATGTGTACTTATGTCACCAGCCTATATCGTAGGTGATTGTACTTTTGATTTTTGGAGTAAATGAAATCACAAACATTTGTGATAGCCCCTCCATAGATGATTTACCAAATGCTGACAGCCATTTGAGTGTTTAACTATATAAACAATGGTTGGTGTAAGTTCGAGCAACCTCAAACAATATCAATCGCATCAAAAACCAGTGTCAAAACCATATTCAATGAATGTAGCAGACTCTGCTATGTTCTGATGATGTCAGCAAAGGAAGGCAAACGACAGACCACTACTCAATTTTAAATATGTATTGTTACTGGTTTTGAGGTTTAAAGATTTGTTCAATTTTTTTAGTCGAAAAAATATTTTAGGGTGATATGATCTATGCAGCCTGAATCATTTATAGAATTGACCCTTGACCCCTTTCTTTTATGAAATATGAATTAACTCCCATGGTCAGTGCATGGAGGAAGAAACTTCTTTATTAATACAGAAATACCTTTTGTAAAACATTGATGAAGTGTACATCCTTAAACTCTCACAACTCTTACTGTGCATCAAAACTATGTATTCTGGTGCCATATAGACATGCTGGATAGGAACAAGTGGTAGAGTTTAATCCAATTTCCACTTTTTTTTTCTGAGAAGCTACATATATATACAATACATAAATCACAGATTTGACAAGTGCAAATGTATTCTGATTTGTCTACAGGTTCTACTACACCAAATCAGAACCAGTTGGGACAGTGCGGTTTTCGTAGGGAGCCTTCAGTGCAGATCGAGAGATATCTGCAGGCTGTGATTGGAGGATTTTCTGTAAGATTTTTATGTCTTTCAAATGTACATCCATCCAGTTATAAAAACTGACCATGTTTTTCTATATTTAGTACTGTCTTTTCCAACATGATGAGTAGGTAGGTGACATTTGGTGCGAAACTGGGGGTGGTGTGTTTAGCTTCCTGTACTCGGAAAAGGAACTGGCTAAGCTGGTCATTTTTTTATGTTTTTATTGCTACTCTAAGGCCAAGCTGTGCACACACGTACAGGTTAAAGCTGTTGAATGCTTAGTTATTTTTAACAAAAGTTTAACGTTACTACAGAAGTCTATGGGAAAACATTTGGAAGTGTGTAACCTGTACCATCAAGGATATGTGTTCCTGCCTGTTGTCAGACTCTGTACCATCAAGGACATCTGTTCCTGCCTGTTGTCAGACTCTGTACCATCAAGGACATTTGTTCCTGCCTGTTGTCAGGCTCTGTACCATCAAAAACATCTGTTCCTGCCTGTTGTCAGACTCTGTACCATCAAGGATATGTGTTCCTGTCTGTTGTCAGACTCTGTACCATCAAGGACATTTGTTCCTGTCTGTTGTCAGACTCTGTACCATCATAGACATTTGTTCCTGCCTGTTGTCAGACTCTGTACCATCAAGGATATGTGTTCCTGCCTGTTGTCAGACTCTGTACCATCAAGGACATCTGTTCCTGCCTGTTGTCAGACTCTGTACCATCAAGGATATGTGTTCCTGCCTGTTGTCAGACTCTGTACCATCATAGATATCTGTTCCTTCCTGTTGTCAGACTCTGTACCATCATGGATATGTGTTCCTGCCTGTTGTCAGACTCTGTACCATCAAGGATATGTGTTCCTGTCTGTTGTCAGACTCTGTACCATCAAGGACATTTGTTCCTGTCTGTTGTCAGACTCTGTACCATCATAGACATCTGTTCCTGCCTGTTGTCAGACTCTGTACCATCAAGGATATGTGTTCCTGCCTGTTGTCAGACTCTGTACCATCAAGGACATTTGTTCCTGTCTGTTGTCAGACTCTGTACCATCATAGACATCTGTTCCTGCCTGTTGTCAGATTCTGTACCATCATGGACATCTGTTCCTGCCTGTTGTCAGACTCTGTACCATCAAGGATATGTGTTCCTGCCTGTTGTCAGACTCTGTACCATCAAGGACATCTGCTCCTTCCTGTTTTCAGACTCTATACCATCATGGACATCTGTTCCTGCCTGTTCTCAGTCTCTGTACCATCAAGGACATCTATTCCTGCCTGTTGTCAGACTCTGTACCATCAAGGACATGTTTTCCTACCTGTTGTCAGACTCTGTACCATCAAGGACATTTGCTACTGCCTGTTGTCAGACTCTGTACCATCATGGACATCTGTTCCTGCCTGTTGTCAGACTCTGTACCATCAAGGACATGTTTTCCTACCTGTTGTCAGACCCTGTACCATCAAGGACATTGGTTACTGCCTGTTGTCAGACTCTGTACCATCAAGGACATCTGTTCCTACCTGTTGTCAGACTCTGTACCATCAAGGACATTGGTTACTGCCTGTTGTCAGACTCTGTACCATCAAGGACATTGGTTACTGCCTGTTGTCAGACTCTGTACCATCAAGGACATCTGTTCCTACCTGTTGTCAGACTCTGTACCATCAAGGACATTGGTTACTGCCTGTTGTCAGTCTCTGTACCATCAAGGACATCTATTCCTGCCTGTTGTCAGACTCTGTACCATCAAGGACATATGTTCCTGTCTGTTGTCAGACTCTGTACCATCAAGGACATTTGTTACTGCCTGTTGTCAGACTCTGTACCATCATGGACATCTGTTCCTGCCTGTTCTCAGTCTCTGTACCATCAAGGACATCTATTCCTGCCTGTTGTCAGACTCTGTACCATCAAGGACATATGTTCCTGTCTGTTGTCAGACTCTGTACTTTCAAGGACATTGGTTACTGCCTGTTGTCAGACTCTGTACCATCATGGACATTGGTTACTGCCTGTTGTCAGACTCTGTACCATCAAGGACATCTGTTCCTACCTGTTGTCAGACTCTGTACCATCAAGGACATTGGTTACTGCCTGTTGTCAGACTCTGTACCATCAAGGACATTTGTTACTGCCTGTTGTCAGACTCTGTACCATCAAGGACATTGGTTAGTCGCCTCTTACGACAAGCATAGTTGCCTTTTACAGCATGGGTTGCTGAAGACCTAGTCTACACCGGGTAGCCTAGTGGTTAAAGCGTTCGCCCGTCACGCCGAAGACCAAGGTTCGATTCCCGACATGGGTTCAATGTGTGAAGCCCATTTCTGGTGTCCCCCTCCGTGATATTGCTGGAATATTGCTAAAAGCGGGGTAAAAGCCTACTCACTCACTCACTCACATTAACAAGACTCTCAGGTTCAAACTTTGCTCATTTCTCTCATGTTGTTGACCACAGTAAATATTGATTGCGGCACCACGCAACACCATATCCAACTTTAATTAGAAGAATATTGGGGGTTTAAATCCAAGATATGACAAGTTTGTAGGGATGTCGCAGTACAGGCGTTACACGATGTGATACATATCTTAATACAGAAGCCACCATGTGATTTGTATCTCAATACTGTATCTATGACATTTTATGAGGAAATCCCAGTCATTAGACTGGGAATACAGTTTCATAGAAGGACAACTGACTAATTCCCATCAAACATGACAATGAATCAAGCCAACCATTCTGTATGAGAATAGGATAAGAAACAAACAGTTTATGTATTGTACTATGACAGTCGGCAAGGAAAAGCTGGTCAGTTTTGTTATTGTTTCGTATCCGTAGGACGGCCAAAAAGTTATAAGGAATTTAAAAAATAGTTTGTACTTGCTTATTCATCATGGACAATGGATACAGGGATAAATGGGAATCGCTGCCAAAATAAATGTATCGGGTATCGTATCGTGCAAAGTTTGCTGACGATGCGCCTGTGTACCGATGAATTGCAATAAAACTACCAGTTTTGGCATGCTCTTTGTTGAGTAAAACATGACTGGCACATGTCTAAGGCAGGTAAAGGTTAGACTTGGCATAGTCTGTTTTTGAACTGAGTTTCAGCCATGGTAATCTTGTTAATCCAATGTAGTTTTTCTCAAGATTAATTTGTGTTTTGCTGACTACGCAATTTCAGTGTGGTCCTGTGCTCCCCATTGTCGTATTGTTCAGGGTAAGATGGTCATGGCTTGGGACCATCTACACTACAAATGTTTGGCAGCAGGCAGAGATTTCCAAGTTGGAACAGTCACTGTTTCAAACCTGTGTGACTTTCATGGTCCTCTATTCATGTCTGTCCATAATAGTGGGCAAGTCTAGATTACTGCAATATCAGGAAATGAAGAGTCTTTGGGCTCCTTTTCATCATTTCTTAATTGAGATGATTTACCAAGTTTATTTCAGAGATTGGTCTAGGTCCTCTAGTCATGTGATGGTTTTGTTATTTTCAGATGGTATTCAGAAATGCCTAAAAGGAATGGGTGCTGTCGCCAGGCTATGCCAAATGAACATTTCTTGTCCGACAAGGGGAGGCATCGCCAGGTAATTATGGCTTATGTCACAGTTCACCATTGGACAGTGATGAATATGGTCATCGATGAAGACAGATGTGATGCTTATTGTAGGCCTGGATGATTGTTTGAAAAGTTTAGTGTGAACCTAAAGAAATAATCCAACAGCAAAGTTTTTGTAAAGACTTGTACACGAAAATGTTTGTGAAGATATTCTAAATGAGTTGTTAAGATGAGCTGTAAGTGTATTCAATTTCTGATATCTGGGATTCTGGCGAAAGAATTACGTACCATAAAATGAAACAACTCAGATTGAATAAAATGATTATTCTGAAATGCTCTGATGCAAGTTATTTAAGTGGTTTAAACCATTCAACCTGTCTCTATTCTTAAAGTTAAAAATAGAAAAAATAAAAAGATTGTTCTTGATTCATATTTGGATATTGTAACAAACAAGCATGTTATTGAGTGGTAAAACTATTCATTGTCAGCTAAGTGTATTGACAGATTTAATAACGTAGGCTAGCTGTCTGTCAACATAGTCATTGATTTCGCTGGCAACATATTTGTTTTGTAGGATTTCCCTTGTCACAACGTGTGTTTCTATCATGTTGGCATCTATTGATAGTATCAAGTATTCTCTTTGGGTAGATGGATAGTTCTGTAATTTGACATTGAAGGTAAAGTACCTCGTGATTATGTATTCTGTTACAAGTGATTGAATGATCCTCTGTAGTGTGAATGATCCTCTCTGGTGTGAATGATCCTCTGTGGTCTGAATGGATCTCTGTGGTGTGAATGAATCTCTGTAGCGTGAATGATCCTCTGTGGTGTGAATGATCCTCTGTCGTGTGAATGATCCTCTGTAGTGTGAATGATCCTCTGTCGTGCGAATGATCCTCTGTCGTGTGAATGATCCTCTGTAGTGTGAATGATCCTCTGTCGTGCGAATGATCCTCTGTCGTGTGAATGATCCTCTGTAGTGTGAATGATCCTCTGTGGTCTGAATGATCCTCTGTAGTGTGAATGATCCTCTGCAGTATGAATGATCCTCTGTGGTGTGAATGAATCTCTGTAGCGTGAATGATCCTCTGTGGTCTGAATGATCCTCTGTTGTGCGAATGATCCTCTGTAGTGTGAATGATCCTCTGTGGTCTGAATGATCCTCTGTAGTGTGAATGATCCTCTGTGGTCTGAATGGATCTCTGTGGTGTGAATGATCCTCTGTCGTGTGAATGATCCTCTGTAGTGTGAATGATCCTCTGTCGTGCGAATGATCCTCTGTCGTGTGAAAGATCCTCTGTCGTGCGAATGATCCTCTGTAGTGTCAATGATCCTCTGTAGTGTGAATGATCCTCTGTGGTCTGAATGATCCTCTGTAGTGTGAATGATCCTCTGTGGTCTGAATGAATCTCTGTAGCATGAATGATCCTCTGTAGTGTGAATGATCCTCTGTCGTGCTAATGATTCTCTGTTGTGTGAATGATCCTCTGTCGTGCGAATGATCCTCTGTCGTGTGAATGATCCTCTGTAGTGTGAATGATCCTCTGTGGTCTGAATGATCCTCTGTCGTGTGAATGATCCTCTGTGGTCTGAATGATCCTCTGTTGTGTGAATGATCCTCTGTAGTGTGAATGATCCTCTGTGGTCTGAATGATCCTCTGTAGTGTGAATGATCCTCTGTGGTCTGAATGATCCTCTGTAGTGTCAATGATCCTCTGTGGTCTGAATGATCCTCTGTTGTGTGAATGATCCTCTGTAGTGTGAATGATCCTCTGTGGTCTGAATGATCCTCTGTAGTGTGAATGATCCTCTGTAGTATGAATGATCCTCTGTGGTCTGAATGGATCTCTGCGGTGTGAATGAATCTCTGTAGCCTGAATGATCCTCTGTAGTATGAATGATCCTCTGTCGTGTGAATGATCCTCTGTAGTGTGAATGATCCTCTGTGGTCTGAATGATCCTCTGTAGTGTGAATGATCCTCTGTGGTCTGAATGATCCTCTCTAGTGTGAATGATCCACTGTGGTCTGAATGATCCTCTGTAGTGTGAATGATCCTCTGTAGTATGAATGATCCCTGTGGTCTGAATGGATCTCTGTGATGTGAATGAATCTCTGTAACGTGAATGATCCTCTGTAGTAAGAATGATCCTCTATAGTGTGAATGATCCTCTGTGGTCTGAATGATCCTCTGTGGTGTGAATGAATCTCTGTAGCGTGAATGATCCTCTGTGGTGTGAATGATCCTCTGTGGTGTGAATGATCCTCTGTCGTGTGAATGATCCTCTGTCGTGCGAATGATCCTCTGTAGTGTGAATGATCCTCTGTAGTGTGAATGATCCTCTGTGGTCTGTATGATCCTCTGTAGTGTGAATGATCCTCTGTGGTCTGAATGATCCTCTGTCGTGTATGATCCTCTGGTGTGTGAATGATCCTCTGTGGTCTGAATGATCCTCTGTAGTGTGGATGATCCTCTGTAGTATGAATGATCCTCTGTGGTCTGAATGATTCTCTGTGGTGTGAATGATCCCCTGTGGTCTGAATGACCCACTGTGGTCTGAATGATCCTCTGTAATATGAATGATCCTCTGTAGTGTGAATGATCCTCTGTGGTGTGAATGATCATTTGTGGTGCGAATGATTCTCTGAGGTGCGAATGATACTCTGTAGTGTGAATGATCCTCTGTGGTTAGAATGATCCTCTGTGGTGTGAATTATCATATGTGGTGTGGAAGATCTTCTGGTGTGAATTATCCCTTTATAGTGTGAAGAGTCCTCTGTAGTGTGAATTATTCAAATGTTGTTTGAATGATCCTCTTTAGTGTGAATGATCCTCTGTGGGCTGAATAATCCTATATGGTGTGAATCATCCTCTGTAGTGTGAATGATCCTCTGTGGTGTGAATTATCATATGTGGTGTGAATGATCCTCTGTGGTGTGAATGATCCTCTGTAGTACGAATGATCCTCTGTAGTGTGAATGATCCTCTTTGGCCTGAATGATCCACTGTGGTGTGCATGATCCTCTGTGGTCTGAAAGATCCTCTGTGGTCTGAATGATCCAAGTGGTCCGAATGATCTATGTGGTCTGAATGAACCTCTGATAACCACTCCCCATCACTGGCCCACCACTCTCCATCATTGACCCACGACTCCCCATCACTGACCAACCACTCCCCATCATTGGCCCACCACTCCCCATCACTGGCCCACCACTCCCCATCAATGACCCACTACTCACCATCACTGACCAACCACTCCCCATCACTGACCCACTACTCACCATCACTGACCCACTACTCGCCATCACTGACCACCACTCCTCATCACTGACCCACTACTCACCATCACTGACCACCACTCCTCATCACTGACCCATCACTCCCCATCACTGACCCACCACTCCCCATCAATGGCCCACCACTCCCCATCACTGACCCACTACTCCCCATGACTGACCAACCACTCCCCATCACTGACCCACCACTCCCCATCACTGACCCACCACTCCCCATCACTGACCCATCACTCCCCATCACTGACCCACCACTCCCCATCACTGACCAACCACTCCCCATCACTGACCCACCGCTCCCCATCAATGACCCACCACTCCCCATCACTGACCCACCACTCCCCATCACTGACCCACCACTCCCCATCACTGACCCACCACTCCCCATCACTGACCCACCACTCCCCATCAATGACCCATCACTCCCCATCACTGACCCACCACTCCCCATCAATGGCCCACCACTCCCCATCACTGACCCACCACTCCCCATCAAAGACCCATCACTCCCCATCACTGACCCACCACTCCCCATCAATGACCCACCACTCCCCATCACTGACCCACCACTCCCCATCACTGACCCACCACTCCCCATCACTGACCCACCACTCCCCATCAATGGCCCACCACTCCCCATCACTGACCCACCACTCCCCATCACTGACCCACTACTCCCCATCACTGACCCACTACTCCCAATCACTGACCCACAACTCCCCATCACTGACTACTCCCCATTACTGACCCACCACTCCCCATCCCTGACCCTCCACTGACCCACAACTCCCCATCACTACCCATCACTGACATTTGGTTGGAAGTATTCTCAGTCCATCACTGACCCACCACTCCCAATCACTGACCCACGTCTTCCAATCACTGACCCACCACTCCACATGACTGACTCACCACTCCCCATCACTGACCCACCACTCCCTATCACTGGCCCACCACTCCCTATCACTGGCCCATCACTGACCCACCACTCCTCATCACTGACCCACCACTCCCCATGACTGACTCGCCGCTCCCCATTACTAACCCACCACTCTCCATGACTGACCAACCACTCCTCATCACTGACCCACCACTCCCCATGACTGACCAACCACTCCCCATGACTGACTCACCACTCCCTATCACTGACCCACCACTCCCTATCACTGACCCACCACTCCCCATTACTGACCCACCACTCCTCATCTCTGACCGACCACTCCCAATCACTGACCCACTTCTTCCCATCACTGACCCACCACCCCCATCACTGACCCACCACTCCCCATCACTGACCCACCACTTCCTATCATTGACCCACCATCCCCAATCACTGACCCACCACTCCCTTTCACTGGCCCACCACTCTCCATCACTGACCCACCACTCCTCATCACTGACCCACCACTCCCCATGACTGGCCCACCACTCCCCATCACTGACCCACCATGCCCATTCACTAACCCACCACTCCCCATGACTGGCCCACCACTCTCCATCACTGGCCCACCACTCCCCATCACTGGCCCACCACTCCCCATCACTGACCCACCATGCCCATTCACTAACCCACCACTCCCCATGACTGGCTCACCACTCTCCATCACTGACCCACCGCTCCCTATCACTGACCCACCGCTCTCCATCACTGACCCACCACTCCTCATCACTGACCCACCTCTCCCCATCACTGACCCACCACTCCCAATCACTGACCCACCACTTCCAATCATTGACCCACCATTCCCCATCACTGACCCACCACTCCCCATCACTAACCCATCACTTCCCCATCACTGACCCACCATGCCCATTCACTGACCCATCACTCCCAATCACTGACCTATGACCCTCTTCTTCCCATCACTGACCAACCACCCCCCATCACTGACCCACCACTCCAGATCACTGACCCACCACTTCCCATCATTGACCCACGATTCCCCATCACTGACCCACCACTGCCCATCACTGACGTTTGGTTGGAAGTATTCTCAGTCCATCACTGACCCACCACTTCCAATCAATGACCCACCGCTCCGCGTCACTCCCCATCACTGACCCACCACGCCCAATCACTGACCCATCACTCCCAATCACTGACCCACTTCTTCCCATCACTGACCCACCACTCCCTATCACTGACCCACCACTCCCCATCAATGGCCCACCACTCCCCATCACTGACCCACTACTCCCAATCACTGACCCACTACTCCCCATCACTGACCCACTACTCCCAATCACTGACCCACAACTCCCCATCACTGACTACTCCCCATTACTGACCCACCACTCCCCATCCCTGACCCTCCACTGACCCACAACTCCCCATCACTACCCATCACTGACATTTGGTTGGAAGTATTCTCAGTCCATCACTGACCCACCACTCCCAATCACTGACCCACGTCTTCCAATCACTGACCCACCACTCCACATGACTGACTCACCACTCCCCATCACTGACCCACCACTCCCTATCACTGGCCCACCACTCCCTATCACTGGCCCATCACTGACCCACCACTCCTCATCACTGACCCACCACTCCCCATGACTGACTCGCCGCTCCCCATTACTAACCCACCACTCTCCATGACTGACCAACCACTCCTCATCACTGACCCACCACTCCCCATGACTGACCAACCACTCCCCATGACTGACTCACCACTCCCTATCACTGACCCACCACTCCCTATCACTGACCCACCACTCCCCATTACTGACCCACCACTCCTCATCTCTGACCGACCACTCCCAATCACTGACCCACTTCTTCCCATCACTGACCCACCACCCCCATCACTGACCCACCACTCCCCATCACTGACCCACCACTTCCTATCATTGACCCACCATCCCCAATCACTGACCCACCACTCCCTTTCACTGGCCCACCACTCTCCATCACTGACCCACCACTCCTCATCACTGACCCACCACTCCCCATGACTGGCCCACCACTCCCCATCACTGACCCACCATGCCCATTCACTAACCCACCACTCCCCATGACTGGCCCACCACTCTCCATCACTGGCCCACCACTCCCCATCACTGGCCCACCACTCCCCATCACTGACCCACCATGCCCATTCACTAACCCACCACTCCCCATGACTGGCTCACCACTCTCCATCACTGACCCACCGCTCCCTATCACTGACCCACCGCTCTCCATCACTGACCCACCACTCCTCATCACTGACCCACCTCTCCCCATCACTGACCCACCACTCCCAATCACTGACCCACCACTTCCAATCATTGACCCACCATTCCCCATCACTGACCCACCACTCCCCATCACTAACCCATCACTTCCCCATCACTGACCCACCATGCCCATTCACTGACCCATCACTCCCAATCACTGACCTATGACCCTCTTCTTCCCATCACTGACCAACCACCCCCCATCACTGACCCACCACTCCAGATCACTGACCCACCACTTCCCATCATTGACCCACGATTCCCCATCACTGACCCACCACTGCCCATCACTGACGTTTGGTTGGAAGTATTCTCAGTCCATCACTGACCCACCACTTCCAATCAATGACCCACCGCTCCGCGTCACTCCCCATCACTGACCCACCACGCCCAATCACTGACCCATCACTCCCAATCACTGACCCACTTCTTCCCATCACTGACCCACCACTCCCTATCACTGACCCACCACTCCCCATCAATGGCCCACCACTCCCCATCACTGACCCACTACTCCCAATCACTGACCCACAACTCCCCATCACTGACCACTACTCCCCATTACTGACCCACCACTCCCCATCCCTGACCCTCCACTGACCCACAACTCCCCATCACTCCCCATCACTGACATTTGGTTGGAAGTATTCTCAGTCCATCACTGACCCACCACTCCCAATCACTGACCCACCACTTCCAATCACTGACCCACCACTCCACATGACTGACTCACCACTCCCCATCACTAACCCATCACTCCCTATCACTGGCCCACCACTCCCTATCACTGGCCCATCACTGACCCACCACTCCTCATCACTGACCCACCACTCCCCATGACTGACTCGCCACTCCCCATGACTGACCCACCACTCCCCATGACTGACCCACCACTCTCCATGACTGACCAACCACTCCTCATCACTGACCCACCACTCCCCATGACTGACTCGCCACTCCCCATGACTGACCCACCACTCCCCATGACTGACCCACCACTCTCCATCACTGACCAACCACTCCTCATCACTGACCCACCACTCCCCATGACTGACCCACCACTCCCCATGACTGACTCACCGCTCCCTATCACTGACCCACCACTCCCCATTACTGACCCACCACTCCCAATCACTGACCCACCAATCCCAATCACTCACCCATTTCTTCCCATCACTGACCCACCACCCCCATCACTGACCCACCACTCCCTATCACTGACCCACCACTCCCCATTACTGACCCACCACTCCCCATCACTCACCCACCACTTCCCATCATTGACCCACCATCCCCCATCACTGACCCACCACTCCCTTTCACTGGCCCACCACTCTCCATCACTGACCCACCACTCCTCATCACTGACCCACCACTCCCAATCATTGACCCACCATTCCCCATCACTGACCCACCACTCCCCATCACTAACCCATCACTTCCCCATCACTGACCCACCATGCCCATTCACTGACCCATCACTCCCAATCACTGACAGTAGTATAGGTAATGGGGGTTCTGGCTCACTTCCACTGGAGCAGGATTCATATACCTATACTGCTACTACAGGAGGAATTTTTTATGCCAAAATGATTATGCGATTTAATGATAGTCATGAGATTAAGTTAAATCGACTCTAGCTTACCACCACCCGGAGCCAATGATATAAATTTTTATAGGTAATGGGGGTTCTGGACCACTTCCACTGGAGCCAGATTTATTACCTATACTGCTACTACAGGGGGGATTTTTTATGCCAAAATGATTATGCGATTCAACGATAGTCATGAGTTGTATTAAACGAAACATCAATATTAATTAATAATGGATCAAATTTACTATAGCCCACGAGGATATTGGAAAGGTGTAGGAGCAATAAAAAAATTAGCCACCACGGCTAAGGTATCTAAAGATGTGGCAAAGGATTGGTTAAAGAAACAAGCGATGTGGCAAATATATTTACCGGCACCACGTTATATACCGAGGAAGAAGTTTGATATTTTTACAACGAATGAAGTTCATCAGGCTGACCTCTTGTTTCTTCCCCACGATAAGGTAAAACGCAAAACGTATAAATACGCTTTAACAGTAGTGGATGTGGCTAGTCGATACAAAGAGGCTGAGCCATTAACATCGAAAGAATCAACAGAGGTAGCTAATGCACTGAGTCGCATATATAAACGCGGACCGCTAAAATGGCCTAAGCTATTTCAAGTAGATCCCGGTCGCGAGTTTATGGGATCGGTAACTAAACTGTTAACAAAGAACGATGTCAAAATCGTCCGTGGTGAAAGAGAGGCCCACCGCAGTCAAGCTATCGTCGAAAGATTTAACAGGACATTAGCGGAACGTTTGTTTGGCTATCAGTATGGGATTGAAATGAAATCCGAGCGATTGAGATCAACCGAATGGGTGACACGATTATCAGCCGTTGTATCATCGCTGAATAATGAAGTGACGAGATTAATAGGGAAGAAACCATCCGATGCTATTAAAATGTAAGCCGTGACTTCCGAATCTTTAGCACCGAAAAGAGGCAAAGAACGAAAACTTCCGGACAGAGTAAGGGTAAGATATTTATACCAGGCCGGTGAACTCGAAGGAGGCCTACGTCGCGCAACCGATCCAATATGGTCCCTTAAGACGTATAACATTAGTAGATTGGTTTCGAAAGAAGGAGAGCCTATTCTTTATTATCTTCAAGATGGACCGGGTAGGGCATTTGTACGAGAAGAGTTGTTCATAGTTCCCGACGGTACGGTATTACCACCATAACCATAAGCGTAGGTAGTTACACCATCATTATCAATCCATCTCTTTGTATCTAAGGGGGATAATGATGTCTTGTTCATTCTTAATCCATATATCCTATGATCGTAACTTCTTAAAGAGTTCATCTCGTGTTTGAACGTTCTACCGTTAAATAATGATTCTTTATACTGTTCGTGTTTGATATGCTTTTTTACAACATACTTCTTAACACCCTTAGCTTTTCTTATCTCCCCATTATCGGACTTCTTTATAGAATACATCTTAGGTCTTAATCCTACATACTCCGCTATAGGGGTCCCAGCACATTCATCCTTCATCTTACCTAACACCTTTTTATTTACAACGCTGTGCAGTGGATTATCTTTAGGGTAATCGCTCGTGTCGTACATATCTATTTTTTCTGCCATATCTTTATACACATCCTCGGTTTGTATTTCCATCAACAAAGAATCTGTGTCGGTATATAACACCTCGCATCTATCGCCGTATTGCTTCTTAAGTTCGTTGTAATAAAAGTCATACATTAAGTGTTTTGACAAGTCGAGAATACTCATACCGACGTACACCGGTCTGTTGAATTTTATATTACTCTTCTGCATATGCAACGCGGCTAAGTCGTTATCGAATATCTTGCTTCTGTTAAAAGCCGGACTGGCTATAAGTTTCCTGAGTCTTTCTTCCTCATTAGATCTGACTAATTTAACATCAACACGCTTCCTTAGATTCTCCATGGTTTTACCAAATACCGAGTTATTCATGAGCTTATATAGATTCTTTTCGAAATCGCTGGTAGCTATCTTTCTTAAATCTGTGTTCAACCTTATATAGGGCTCCATCCAAGGGCTTTGATCGAACTTTAGAACTCTGTGTATTTTCTTAAGTTTCATACCTAACGATAGATACAACTGGAGATTTCTGTAGTGAACTATATATTTTGTCTTATCCATCAAATTTGGTACGAGTTTTTCTACGTTAGCTAACCTACTATTACCCATCAAGGAGCGTTGATATTCCGACATCCAGTCTTTATTAACCATTAATCTTTCGGGAGCTAGCGGATAACTGTTATGATCTTTATGTAACGAACTTGGATATTCCAAGTCAACTTCTAGTATGTACCCTTTATTCGCATTATTATCGATATCATTAACTTCAATATCATTGACCCATTCAAAACCACCCGTGGGTAAAGGTTGACTCATAGCCCATCCGTACAAATTGTTAGCGTCGAGATATAATATGTGCGTGTCGGGTTTACTCGGATCGTATCCTTCCACTAATTTATTATTAGCCTTAGAATACCTTTTAGCTGCCATCGATATACCACCTCTTAATCCTTTCTCAATAAACAAGTGCATATCGTAATCTGTAAGTAGTTTTACTTCTACGCCTGTCTTCTTCAACAATGCATCCCACGATAGTCCGGGACTGGAATAGTACCATGCCGGGTCCAAGCCGTATTGTTTGAAACATGTCTTTCTAAATATCTCGAATATATCGGCGAGTAACAGTACATCGGTTTTTAAGTACAGATCGTGATAATCGCCTAAATTCTTACAACCTAATTTATCCCAGACTGTCAGAGCGTGTTCATAATCGGCATCTGTTATTCTAGATTCTGTTAAGTTACTATAGAATGATTCGAGGGGTGGTAATTCAGTTTCTTCGAATCTAGACCAATTATCCATATATTCGTAAGGATATACACCTTTTCTCAGCAACAAATGACGAGTTATCTTATCGGTATATTTATTTGTTATCGCGAAGTCATCGGGATTGTTCGCATTAGCTAAATTGTCCAGGGAAGATAACAGAAACTGTACGGAGTCTATGAATCTAAGCCCATTACTTTGCTTTGTTCTAGATTTCCCATCCTTGTCCCTATAATGTATAGGTTTAGTCAACGAGAACGATATGTATTTTTCCATATTATTAGGAATGCACGTTAAACCGCCGTCGGTCTTTGAGATAGCTTGCATAATGAGATGTGAATCGTATCCCCTAAGGTTATGAAACACAACGGGGATGGGTATTGTTTGAGCATTCATTTTTAGTTTCAAGTTACACTCGTTATGAGCGGCTCCCCGATAATTACCCGTGACGTGACAATGATCTCTTACGGAATCCCCATCCAGGGGTTTATTACAAACGTGACAACTCGGTGACTTCTTATGGACCCTCCAATCATCCCTCGTCATACGCATGGGTATCTTACAAGATAATGTTTCCCTGATTATTCTCTCTTCATTTTCTAGATATTCTAGGAACTTTCCCGCTGCATCGGGACCTCTGTAAATCACGGGAGTGTTTGTTTTCCCATCATACCTTACAACTACATATCCAAACCCACAAGGAATATGTTCTTGAGTTTTGTACGTAAAACTACTATCTTGATTATTGCGTTCAGTATTTTCTATGGGTTTGATAAGCGCTTCGAAGTCGGCGTAAATTACGTACGGTACTGGCATTTGATTACAATAATGTTCAAATTTTAATATATTTTTTCCCTCTTTAGGCATATCGATCCTGATAGCATTCTGTCCAACACCTCTACAGTCTTCTTTATGCGCTTCTAATAGATCTTGTCTGCTGTACCCATGCAGGCATCTTTCGCAGAAATATTTCTTTTCTTTATGTTTTGTTTGATCGTATAATAGCCTGTTTAAACTCTTTATCCACGTATAATGATATTTACCATCTTTTTCGATCAGAAATGAATTGATTCTGGGGATATTTTCCGGAGCGGAGCTTATCCTGTGTACAACAATTCCTTTAGAATGTCCGAAAACATTTATAGCTAAATTATTTTGCTTTTCCACCTTATCAATTTGTGATATTGGTGTAGGTTCGTCTATACCATCGAAGTTGAGTCCATCGTTTTGAGGATAGCTAGAAGGTCTATCCGGATGCTTATCTACGGGGAACAATGCAGATCTTATCATCATTCTTAAACAGTCATCGGATTTATTTTTTACGTTAATTATGGCTTTTTTCTTCTTATAATACGGGGGTAAATCTATATAAGATCCACCTTTGAAGGGCATATAATTCGCTATATCTAAATATAAACTATCGATTTTATCCACACCCCAACCTGAACCTCTATTAGTCCAGCGTTCTAAAGTTTCCTGTATCCTCTGAATTGATGTATCTAATGATGAGTTTATAGTATCGGATTCGGTTATAACTTCTTGATTGCTACGGAAATATGGTTCGGTATATTCGGTGCTATCGTCTGTGTTACTTTTACTCAATGTCATTTTAATCGTCAGCTGGTATTTTATACTATGTAAATCATCTAATTCCTCGTTAATTTTACTCGATATGATGGGCTTAATATCGTTAACATCTATGTTGGAATTAATATCCATCTTCCAACCTCTTAGATATTTACCAACGCCGGCGGATGTGGGTACAAATATTAATTCTTGTTGTTGTTGTTGAATATCATCATCATTATTATGTTGAATATCATCATTAGGTTGATTATTATCTAGTAAAGCGATCAATTCAGCTCTTCTCATTCGAGAATAACCTCTCAGCCCACTGTTTCTCGCTCAAACTTTGAGTTCTCTAACAGTCTCGGGTCTGTTGTATTCCAAACCGAGTAAATCCATCAATTCAGCTTTTCTCATACGAGAATATCCACGCAGTCCACTTTGCTTTGCCATAGCTTTTAATTCTCTGACAAAAAACATTATGGTTGAATGGTATATACAAAATGATTCATTTGTCTAAATGGTTGTTTTTCATATATAAATACGTATTCTCCCCAACCTATTCCTCTCATTGATGTAATCTCTCTTCCTAGCATAACTAATCTGCTTCCTGACCTTATCAGCACCGTGACTCTTACATAAACTGTAACTACATTTGACTACAATCCCACATACAGAACAAACGTAATTTTTAAAACCCTTTCTGA
This sequence comes from Haliotis rufescens, assembly GCF_023055435.1. Lineage (NCBI taxonomy): Eukaryota > Metazoa > Mollusca > Gastropoda > Lepetellida > Haliotidae > Haliotis > Haliotis rufescens. The sequence continues at coordinate 690,515 of NW_025963824.1, forward strand.
TGTTATAAGCGTGAGTGCCACAGTAAATACCCACCGATGGCTTCTGACATTGAATAGATTTCCCCATGAGTGTATATTTGCATAGATTCATGGTGGTTATACACATATCATATCATTTGTCTAAAAGGTAAAACACATCTACACTATTGATTAGGCAGTCAGCCAACGCTATTTATAGATCGCTCTAAACTAGGTCATAGCCACAGCTGTCACTCTGACTTATGCATGGTATAGCTGAAAATCAATACACCAGTCAATCCAATAATCATAAATGCGACCTCGCGTTTTTTTTGAGCCTCTGACGGTGTATAAAACTGACTCATTGTTGGTCTCAGTATTGGGTCTAGTTTTTTCCCATAAACGAGGAAGTATTCGTGCATGGCAGATTCAACATCCTTAAACGTTTGAATTGAATGTCCTTCCTTAATCAGTTGTTCATGAATAAAGTCTAATCTCTTCATTCTCTGCTGTGTATATTGTAACTGAGCTGCTTGGTATTGTTCTAAAGCTTCATTATGTCGTTTACGCTCCTCTTCAACTTCTTTAGCGTTTGATTCCCTCATACTAGAAAATAAAAAATTACTCCCCGAAAAAGCTAGAGCATTAACAACAGCTCCACCGACCATCATCGCAATTGTTGCCATGTTTAATAATATTAAATATTCAAATGTTTAATTAATTACTTCATTATGTCTTCAGGGATAAGCCCTTGTTTGATGAGCATATCCTTCGTTGCCATAGCTAATCCAATATCCAAAACCATCATTGGTATGTCAAAACTATTAAAATCTAGCTTGGGAGGTGTGGCTTTAGTAATCATTTTAGCCATACGGGCATAGCCAATGGCCAAGCCGGTGACCACCGCTGAATGATACGTCGCGTTTACCAACATTTTACCGTCTGTAGCTGGAGTAGTCATGCTTCTTATAGCATTATATGAGGACTAACCTCTAATTGAACTTGTTGTTGCGGCGGGGGTGATGTTTTATCTTCTCCGGTCTTATAAAAGAACCATACAACCGCTATACCAGCAACTCCTACTAGTGTCCATGTTTTAATCGGATTTGAATTATTTATTAATTTCGCTTTGCGCGCCAGCCCACCCTTTCTTCCTGCGGCTATTTTCAAAGGATTCTTTGTCACTCTGGGTTGTTTTTTTGTATTCACATGTGGTGCAATCGCTGGTGGTGGTTCCTCATTCAGTTGTTGTGTGTTCACTTGTTGTTCCACAATCTGTTGTGGTTCCTCGTTCACAATCTGTTGTGGTGTCACCTGTTGTGATTGTGTCTCCATTTATATTATTAAGTGGGCACGTATGTTTAAATTGACAATACCTAGCCGTTATTAAAGCGGTGGTGAGCGGAGCTAAGTACATTCCGAATCTATGATAAAACTCACAGCTCACCGCGCTTATAGCGTGTTCGATGAATGGGTCTTTCTCTAGAGATTCGCATAAATACAGGCGATGTTCTGCTGGGATGGGGAGAAACGTACTAGCTACGGCTGTGTATAGTTGTAATATAGAAGACCCTATCGTTTTAGTCATGGTAGCTCCCAGTCTAGACTCGTAACGCGTGTACAGTTTTTTAATCTCTTCGTCGGTCATGTTATCAATTTTTTCGATGGTATAATTTTCCCCCAAATATTGGGAACATTTTCCACCGGCTACCAAAGCCGCGAGTCTTTCTCTATGTTTATCTAAAGATTTATCTACATTTTGATCCGCATGTTGATGTGTATGTTGATCAGCATCAGATTCTTTGAGCATTTGTTCGATGAGTTCGTCGCATTCCATAATGTAATACCTAAGGAGATATTTAAGTCTAACATAATATAATATGACATATCCAATACAACCCGTAATAATGAACTGTTGTGAAAGAATGAGGATTTCGAACCACATTTTATGTAATATTAACCACTAATGTTCAATTTGCTACATTTTGCTACATTTTGCTACATTTTGCTATAATTTTGCTACAATTTGCTACATTTTGCTAAGCAATTGCATAAGCAGCTGGTTGATCGGTTTTTAATACGAGTTTACAGTGCTTCGTTGCCGCTAACACTTTTCTGACTTTATCTCGTTCGCCCTTGGTATAAATGACATCATTTTCGCGTAAACATTCCTCGAATGAATCTCGGTCTTTGCAATGAAACAGTGCTACCCATTTGGTCTGCTCTCTGAGATCTTTCAGGACAGAGTTGTATTTTTGAGTAAGTACCCAAACGCTATGTTGAGTATGCCGACCGGAGAATGCTAAATACGAAAGCATATCTTTCTTTTTTGTGAGTTCTTTACTCGCGCTGCAGTCGTCTATTACGAAAAGGGTCGATTCTCCTTTGTGATTTTCGTGACATACTCGGAGGCAGTCTTGTAATCGATCGCCCGGATCGACTCTGTGTACCCCGTCGTCATTCATTACCCAATCTCTGGATAGGTAGGTTTTATTAACGCTTATAGTCAGGCACAGAATAATGATATGATCGAAAACGTCCCGATAATGACTTTCTAAAATATCTAGAATAAAGGCTGTTTTTCCGCAGCCCGTTTGCCTGCATATGATAGCGCAGTGCGGATCTTTAGGTAAAAGATTATCAATAGATTGCTTGCACGAATCTCCCATTCTGTATATTAAGTTGCGCATCCATACTCACGTACAAATATATGTTTAATTTACCAGCCGCTTCCTGAAGCTTCGTTATCTGTATGGTGGCACCCTCGCTAGCATTTTCTATTCTCCTCCCACTGCCGTGTAATTGATCATCGTCCGTTGTTCGCATGTCGAGCCATAGCGAGTACTTCGTGGTGAGGTATTCACCTATAGATACACTCCCGAGAGACAGATCTTTCACGACCGCGTTAACTTCCGGAGAACGTTTTATAGAAGGAAGTTTTTTAATCTCATCCCACTGGTGATACGCTAGCATTCCTTGGCTATATAGTTGATTAGGAACGCCCTCGATAGTCAATTCTACTTTTGTAATCTTGGGATTGTAGAACTTCTCGGTATTTCTTTTAAACGCATCGGAGGGGTCCTCGAACAACATTAAAATACCCTTCAACGACCTCGTGGGAACGTTTAGATTGATATTCCACATCGTATCTTTTTTGTCCCTCGTGATCTTTCGGTGTCGCAGCACGCGATCGTACAAAATGGCTAAACTTCCCGTATACTGGTTACGAATTTGTCTGGCTAATTCGGGATCCGTTATCATATCGTACTCCAGCGATATATTGTCAATGGAATATCTAGCATCTTCATTAGCAGATCTGATTACTCTACCGTAGTCATTAAAAGTGAGTTCGTATTCTAACCTATCGCCTAGGGATGCTTGATAAAAGGGCATGTGGGAATCTAGTAATTCAAAGTCTAGGGGAACATAGAATCTGTTACCTAATGCGTCGGCAACGGCCTTATCTTTAACGATGGTATTATCACCATTATCAGAACCCACGCGCAGTCTCAATGTGTTCTTATTACAAATACCTTGGTACTGTAAGTTTTCCCGCTCTTTATCCGTTCTCCAGAGATCCATGTAACAATAGTATACATCGCTATCGTCGATACTCAAAACCTCATTACCGCTAATTTTAATCGCGATTTTCTTAATGATAGCACGACCTATGTTCTGAACGGGCTCCCTGTTAACGTCGGTAGAAGTCAAACTAATCGTAAATGCTAGTCGGACAGTTCCCGGAACTAACACATCGTGTGCGCCTAGATTAGGAAACCGAACCAGAAGCGTTTGATTCTGATCGATGGTACTAGGGTTATTAGTTATAGTTACAGACTGACGAATTGCTTTGACCCCTAATGGATCTCGAAGTCTACGTTGTGGGTTTAACTTGCGTCCGTATTGCGAAGACATTGTTTATATTGAAATTATGTACCCTATGTTTAATATAAAAATGACTGATTTTGATATTAATGACTTTGATCTAAGTACCTTTGATGATCTGAATCCAATCGAAGAGGGTACTGATGAAACCAGGTTTAGTAGTCTTAACGATGAACTTTTACAATCGTCCGTCAATGATTATTACGATGCATTAAAAGATGATACCCCAATAGGTCGTGACTATTCAAAGTTTGAGATAGATAGTAAAGGAATATTGCGACTGCGTGACTCTCCGGATATTGATCTTATGCATTCTCGTACTCGTAAGCCCCTAGCCTTGTCTACGATAGCTGCTAAACACGGCATCAGCACTGTTCGTGATAAATTAGGTTTTGTGGACTACCGACGACTTTCCGCGAAGACTACTAAGGTTCTTCGAACCGTGCGTGATGAACTCGTTAATACAGATGATTTGGAAGAAGCCTCTAACGTGGCCTCGAACGGACTCGGAGAAATCTTAGATACCTATTACGATAATTCCACGGTCAGTGTATCACCATATTCAGAGTTCAGTATTAGGGAATTACGAGGTCTTGACAAGGCAATGCGAACAATGCGGGGAGAACTCATCAATAATACAGCCAAGATATCCGAAATCGACAAGCATATAGCTCAAGAGAAAACAAAACTCGAACAGGCGGGCGATGAGTTCAGTAGACGCCGCGTAGCGGAAAGATTGCGTAACTTAGAAGACGAAAGATCGGCCCGCCTCGAAGCAGCTTCCAGTAATAGAAAGGCACTTCGTTCGCAAATCAGTCGTATTCGAGAAACTATCGATCAAGTCCTCAACGATGACACTACACTGGCCGATAAAATTAAAACATTGTTCAGAGAACAGGGAATAACAATTGCCAGTATTTTAACCGCATTGGGATTTATTATATCGACTTTGACTCTCTCGTTAACAGGTGGTAGTACAGGTGGAGGCGGATCACCTCCTAGCGATAAAAATGGTATAAAAGAGTGGATAAAAAAGCATTTAAAAGCATTAGGTTCAGCACTGGGAAAGCTCGCTGAGAAAGCCACGGCCGCACTTCCCGGTATAATAGGGAGTGTTGTTTCCTGGCTATTGAATTTATTAGCTAAGACCACCACTTGGCTTAGTCAAAACTTGTGGGGGTTGATCGTAGCAATTGCAGGGCTGTTGTACGTGTTCGCTAAGAACTATTTAACCACCAAATCAGTTCGCTAACCAAATCATGAGTAAACCAACCGAGACTCCACCCACTACGAGCGCTGTTTTTTCATCGATATGTTGTTGATTTTTAGCTTCAATATGCGGTGGCACTTGTGCATTAGTAGATGGTTGATCGATAGTGGGTGTTTGTGGCTTGACTATTCCCTTTTCGCCCGTGATCGTTTGCGTTATTAATTCGACGTTAATATCTGAATTTATACCTGGTTTTTGTTGATCGGTAGCGATAACAATTTTATTATTTTAGCCTATCACTTGACTGATCTTAAGTTCCATATTACTCGGAGACATGTATAGTCCCGGCGCATAAATGAAGTCCACTTTGGATTGAGCGTACTGTAATGCATCTTGAAAACGCTTTATAGACGATGGTATGTCAACTGGTGAATTAATGGCGTCCTCCACGTTTGCGACAAACTGTTTTTGCGCATCGAACGCCGTCCCAGTACCGATAATGGATGTTCGTGTTTGCGATTGTGCTCCGAGAATTGCCCACACATAAGTTCTTATCGATTCATTAACTCTTTCAAATCCTGGGTTAGTAAAATTATTTTCCGTTTTATCATTAAGAAATTCATTCCAAGCGTCTGTTGTATCGTTTGGATGCACAAACTTTGTTATAAGATAAGGAATGCCACTCTCAAAGTTCATACGATCTGCTCTAAACTGTTTACTCGAGAGAGCAAAGCCTGAAGGGATCACACCCGCTTTAATTAAATAATCGCTTTTATCTTTAATAGTTCTTTGTCCATTGTACGGAATACCTAGACCATGGCTAGGTCCTTTAATGCGCCAATCTTTACTCGTAGAAACATTAAATTCATTACAAATATGTTCGAAGGCCCTCTTATTATAATGATTATTTGCATGATTCCATGCTGGATCCATCGGTAATGGAGCACTAATTTCTTTAAGTATACGTCTAATCTGATAGTACACGTGAAATAATATAACAGACTTATATAGTTTAAATCCTGGGGCATTAACAGATACGCCACATCCCGTTGTGGCACACCATACGGCAAAGTTTAACTGATTCTGCCAAAATTGCATCGGACGGTTAAACCAATCGTCAATCATTTTATCGTTAGTTGCCGTGAAACTGTATTTTTCAAAGATATCGTGGAATTTAACGAAAAATTCAGCACCAGAGGCAGTTACTATAATCGATTGATTAGTAATGTGAGTTGATTTCATGTTTAAGTTATGATATAGTATCATTGTATATTTAATATGTATGTTACACTACCTGGAATAACAAATGGTCACTCTATTGAACTGCTTCATACTATCGATAACTCGGATGGACAACTCGAAGTCGCTCTATGCGACGTAACATATTACCCACTGTGGACCAATATAAGTGCTGCGAGAGGTAATAATGTGATAGATATAATAGGTGTAAACAATGGTATTGAAAAATTCATTACTATACCTGATGGGTATTACAGCGTATGCTCACTCAATGATGAAATTTTTAAGCCTAATGGAGCTAGTCTAACACAAAATGAGTCGAATGGGACAGTGAAAGTCGACTCTGGAGAAAACGTTGTAGTTCTTAGGCCATACTTAGAAGTTACACTTGGATTTCATCATAGAATAGGAATTATAAATTATAACAAACCACGACAGGGAATTAAAGTACCCGATTTAGTTCCCTATAAAGAGTTGTTCATCCATCTTGATCAAATAAGCACGACAAATAATATTCAACTAGAAAGTCCTTCAACTCTACTCAGATCTGTTCCGGTCAAAAATGAAAAATATAATAGCGGTAGAACGGAATCTTTCTCACCATTACAATATAAAAAATTAAAGCGGGGTATTATTTCAGACCTCAAAATTTCTGTATTAGATGTAAAACACCAACCTGTACATATAGGATACTTAAGTGTAACACTCCATATTATAAATAATGGTTGATGCATCAGGCCCTGGAACAGTAAGAAAATGTAATACAATTGCGCTTTCCGATCTCGGAGACACGGAAGGATTTGATAAACCCGGTACCGCTGGTAAGTTATACGCTTTACACTTACACGATAATGTATACAATCGGAAAGAAGTCACATTCACGGGTAATCTAGGAGATTTAAGCGATGTCGATGTTAGTAGACTCCTTAAAAACACTTCGTACAATATTACTCGCAACGATGATAAAAAATGGACTATGGTCGAAGCAAACATCGAGTGGCTATTGAATATCGTCATTACCCCACCTTATGTGATGATGGATAAGGGACATAATTTAACTAAGATAATAAATAGTGGCATCGTACTCGCGGCTTATATCCCGTCAAAACGAAAAAGTGTGTTGGTCACTCCCCTGCCAGAAAACCCAGGTCATATGTTATATAGTCGTCCGGCCTTAAAAAATGTTAGTTTAAATTTGGTTACTGAATTCGAAAAAATTAAACAGAACCTGAGTGCAATACCTAATCTTTCTACGCTTATTATTGAAGTCTTGTTCGGAGAGGCACCGGTAGATGCCTTCGAAATATTACCAGGTCTATCGATTAAATGGCTCAAGAAACACGAGCGTCAACGTTGCAGTATTATTCATATCGGAGCATCGCCCGTTGCAACCCTCGAGGGGGTTCAAATTATTAAAAGTGACAGTATTTCTCTTTCTAAGATATTCTTGCCGAATAATATACATTTGATAAGATTGATGTATAGTCTCAAAACATTTAAGCAAGACCAATTAAAGACTATTATATGATCGTAATATACACTATGAGTTTATATCCGGCGCTCGGTGAAGCATTTGAAAAGATGGAAACTGTTGATGGATTTCGATTTACATCAAATAAGCGACATAAAACATCGAATAGGGAAGGATAGGGAGTTGAGACTTGGATTGTATAAAAAGTATCGCAGAGCCGTGAATGCTCTGGACGGAGTTGACACCGCTCTTGTAGTATCTGGCATGGGACTCGGTGTAGCGGGTATCGGTTTACTATCAACTATAATCGCCGCGCCTATCGTGCTCGGCATGGAAATAACCGCTGGAGTCTCGGGACTGGCAGGAATAGCGATAAAATTCATTTCTCGTAGGTTACAAAAGAAAGCATTAAAACACGATAGTATTCGGATACTCGCCGAAGCAAAGTTGAACAGCATCGAGGATCATATTTCGACAGCATTGGCCGATTGTAAGATATCCGAGGATGAGTTTCGTTTAGTGCTGTCGGAACTCACCAAATACAACGAAATGAAGCAGGAGATTCGATCAAAATCTCGTAAGACCAGTGGTATTAGCGAAGACGAGAAAAAAAAGTTCATAGAACAGGGGAGGCAACAAGCGCGTCAATTATTCCGTGCCAAAACCAAAGAACTGGTTGGAGATTAAAAATAGATTGCTTACTATCGTTTGATCACATTTAGACAAATGCTTACATAAATATATATAATAATGGAGAAAGCTATTAAATGGAAAGTGTAATAGTCAGGCTCGGTCGAAAACGATCAAGACCTTCGGTTTTCGTCCACGTTCCCGCGATCGTTTGAAGTTTTAATAGTTATTAAATATATGATTATTTATTATTACATACACGTCTTGTGTGTAAAAACTATGTATATTGTACGTATTAGATCAATTAAATGTTTCATAGTAATATTTAACAGTTATAGTTAGCTCCAGTGATCGGCTCAAATAGTCCCGCGATCTACTGGTGCTTACGTCATCAAAAGTTGGGTAGTTTATTCCGGAATTGTTTCATGCTCTAAATCCACTAAAGTAAATATATTTATTCCAAAATACTTACGTAAACACCTTCCTGGACATGTTATTGAGTAGATTACATCCATCCTAGATAATGTCACGTCGTATATTTGGTGTTTGGTCTTCTCGCTCTAACTTTTGGCGTCTTCTGCTACATGTATTTCCGGAAGTGACGTCACCACGAATATAATCTCGTTCCAAATCAGTTGCAGAAATAACAGACTCAACGTAAGTTGTAGTTTTTGGCCCAGCGAGTTTTTAGAAATTTTATAATGATTCCATAGACTTGTTTACAGTTTTTTAATAACAATTACCGTGCAGCATTATTGGCTCTGCCTTTGCGCATAGTAATTATTCTTTTTCGAGTAGGTTAAATAGAATTTGTAGAAATTATTTATCTAGAATCTAACTGTCAAAACTGACAAGCGTTAAAAATAGAGTACGACTTGCAGTTAGTTCATGATCATATTGAAATTGTAACTGTCATTATTAATAAGAACAACAACAAGTAAAGATTTCAATTGACTTTTATTATTTGTTATAGTTTTCTTTTACATCCGTTTTAACAATATCTCTTGGAAACTGACGGTTGGGATGGGACTGAAGACATCCTGACAACCACGTTTTCCCCACCCCCAACCCGTTACAGTTTAATGGTGTCAGAAGTGGGATATGTCTTTTTGGATAAATGGAAATAATGTTGAAACTTTACTTAACTTATTTGTGTAGTTATGGATCATTATCAAAACAGTTTTTCTGATAAACTTTATGCAATGGAAGGCCCTGCAACTAATTTAAGGTCCCGTAGACAACAAATTGTGGATAACCTACTTGTAAGACAACAGGTCGCGAGTGAAAGTCGCAGACCAATGGCAGATGGTTACCATGAGGAAGGTGCAGCCAGAGAAAATAGCGCCAGGTTTGTTGATCCGAGTAAGTCCTTCAGTGAAGGAGATTTACATGGTCATGGCCGGCAGCAAAGTTTTCAGGGCAATTCGCAGTCACTGGACTCGAACAGGCACTACTCACCATCTTTGTATGACAATGTGTTATATAGACCTATTGGTAGGAATGACCAGCAGAATGATCAGAATGAGACTAACATGGTTAACATCATGGCACAGCTCTCAAACACAGTTTTGAGCTTAGCCGAGCGGGTTAACGCCATGGATGTCAGACGACCTGATTCCAGAGCTACTCCTGTGGCGCGGATCTCCTTGCACTTGCCAAAGTTCAGTGGTAAGGGGGATTATGCTGCCTTCGAGGCTCAGTTCAGGAATGTCGCTAGACAGTCACAATGGACTGACCAGCAGTGTGCAGATATGCTGGGATGCGCTCTGGAAGGAGCAGCACAGGTTTTTTATGCAAGGTTACCTGAGCGAAGTCGCTACGACTACCAATGGCTTGCCGGTACTCTTCGGAGACGGTACGGTAGTAGTTTCCCTGATGTTAAGCAGGAAGAATTACTCAACCGGAACCGCAAGCCTGGGGAGTCAATAGCAGACTTGAGAGACGATGTTTGGCGACTTGTCCAGGAAGCCTATCCTGATCTGGATGATGGCCTCCAGGAGAGATTGGCGCTAGATGCTCTCAAAAGAGCCGTAGACAAAGATCTCCGTCTCCGATTCCTTGACAAAAGTGTTTGCACGCTACAAGGAGCGGTTGATGTTGCAGAGATGTACGAGTCTGTGTTGGGCGGGCCAAACTGTCGGATCACTCAGCGATCTGTGAGAGCCACTGCATATCCACAACCTGCAGTGAGAAAAGTACATTTTGAGTCGCCGGAGAGAATTGTTGAGAATAAACTCGATGTTTTTTCAAAACAGCTGGCAGACTTGCAAAAGACGGTTGAGAGATTGTCTCAAGTACAAGAAAAATCGCATTATAGGGCTGATGAAAGTCATAGCCCCATGAGACAAAACAATGTAATGAGCCAGACTCCTTATGGCAGTCCGGGGCGTACCCAAAATAGAGGCATGCGCAGAGCTCAGAGTCCATCTAGGCGTGACAACAGAGCAAATTCATTTTGTTCAAACTGTCATAAACCTGGACATTGGACATCGCAGTGTGTGAATCAGTCACCTGGTAGAGCAGTTCTGCAGCAAGCACAGGGAAACGCCAAACCACCATCTCGGACTTAGGTCGAGATTTGGGTGGATGACAATGATATATTGAACCCTAAGCTAATAGACTCAAGTGGTCAACTGGAAGAGGATAGGATTGCAGCAGAGGCGCAACCACAATATTCTCTCACAGCTGATTCACAGCGAGCTATTGCAATGATGAGACCTTGTTTTAAAATAGGCGATGAAGGCCAGTTAGTGAATGTAAAACTTGGTAACACTTACTTTACCTTGTTAGTTGACACTGGTAGCCAGGTGTCTTTGTTATCTCCTAGATCTTACAAGCGTCTTCCTCGTTCTGTCGCACTTAGTCCGATTGCTTTGTCATTGGAAGCCGTTAATGGAACTTTGTTTCCTGTGAACGGAATATTCAAGGCACTGCTGACTATAAGTGAGGACATGGAACCTACTCAGGAAGAATTTCTTGTAGCTGAGATTGAGAACTCGTTCGAAGTTGATGGTATTTTGGGCATGGACATACTCACTGCTCTAGGTGCTGTAGTTGATCTTGCAGATCACAAGATCAAATTACAGGGAGTTTGGTTACCTACTTTTGCAGCTGATAGAACTGCAATAGTAGCTGATGATACCTTGGTCCCACCGCAGTCAGTGTCTTATGTTAAACTGTCCTTACCTGATAATCAACAGAACACTAAGAATGTTCTTTTGGAGCCATGTAAGGAGATTTTAGTTCAAAGTGGTCTTCTCATGGGTAATGGTGTTGTCAACAGGGCTAGAGCAGCTTATGTTAAAGTCATTAATGTGACAGATAACCCAATTACTCTTACCTCTGGTAGGATTTTGGCTCAATGTCAAAGTGTTACTTTGCCTTCAAACAAAAAGGTCAAGAAAATTGCAAAACTTAATGTCCAAAGTGCAGTAATTCCTGAGTATCTTAAAGATCTCTTTGACAGAAGTAAATCTAATCTTAATGTATCTCAAAAGGAGAAATTGGAAGATGTCCTTTCTTCTTATAAAAATACTTTTGCTAAGAATGACGATGATTTGGGGCGCACTGGTTTGGTCAAGCACACTATCAATACAGGTGATGCTAAACCAATCAAGCAGGCCCCCAGATGTTAGAGCAAGGTGTAATAACACCCTCTACTAGTCCTTGGGCTTCACCAACTGTATTAGTGCAGCATAGTGATGGCCGTTACAGATTTTGTTGTGACTATCGTTTGTTGAATCTTTCAAGCAAAAAAGATTCATACCCTCTACCGAGAATAGAAGACTGTATTGATAGTCTAGGTGGTGCAAAACTGTTCTGCACAATGGACTTACAAGCAGGGTATTGGCAGGTAGAGATGGACCCTAAAGATCGTGAAAAGACCGCATTCGTCACAAGATCTGGGTTATATGAGTGGACAGTTATGCCATTTGGTCTGTGCAATGCACCAAGTGTTTTTGAGCGTTTGATGGAGACAGTGCTCAGAGGTCTTCAATGGGAAGACTGCCTCTGTTTTCTTGATGACATAATTGTCTTTGGGACAGACTTTGAGCAATGCCTTGAACGATTCAAAATGGTCTTGGACAGACTTACCGCAGCTGGGTTGAAGCTGAAGCCTAAAAAATGTCACTTGTTTCAGACAAAAGTGAACTTTTTAGGGCATGTGATTTCAGCAGATGGTGTCCACACACAACCTGAAAAAATAGAAGCTGTAAAAGGATGGCCTACACCAAAATGTCGCAAAGATATTTTGAGGTTTTTAGGTTTAGCAAACTACTACAGGCAATTTGTTGAAAACTTTTCGAAGATTGCAAAACCATTAACAAGACTGACTAGTGAACTAGTAGAGTTCCAGTGGAGTAGTGAAGCAGACAAAGCTTTTATGAGCTTAAAGGTCGCTCTTACTTCCGCGCCGATTCTTGGTTTTCCTCAAACAGAAGGCCAAATTATCATTGACACTGATGCTTCAGGTGAAGGACTAGGCGCAGTTTTGGCACAAATGCAAGAAGGTCGTGAAGTAGTTCTGGGATACCTCAGTAAGACTCTCTCCGCAGCAGAGAGGAACTACTGTGTTACTCGACGTGAACTTCTTGCAGTAGTGACTGCTTGCCGGTACTGGCATCCCTATGTATTTGGACGGCCTGTCATTATAAGAACCGATAATTCTGCTGTGGTTTGGGCCAAGCGGATTAAGAAACCTGTAAATCAGATGGCCAGGTGGTTACAAGAACTGAGCTATTATGACTTAAATGAAGTTCATAGACCTGGGCGCATTCATTGGAATGCAGACGCCCTAAGTCGCCGACCTTGTGTACCATGTCCTCAATGCAAACGAGAAGATGGACCTTGCAGCAAACAATGCGCCGGCCCGGATTCATCTCCAAGCATTTGTGGTGTAGTGACTGTTAATTACCTTTATGGCCCTTTCCACTGTTGGCCCTGGTTAGCCCTTCTCTCATTCTACACACCACTGACAGTTCATATCAAATCCCCGCCATGCGTAAACACGCTGCTTCCTCTCACGCATGCGCACACGTAGTCAAGTTCAGAGGTCACTTCCAGTACACTCGAATGTAAACATACCACACAATGTGGTTAGGACTGACATGTTATCAATCTCCCACTTCTTTAAAGTTTGTCTTCAAATGTGATAAGGCTGGAGTGACAAACTTTGCTGGCTGTGTCAAAATTTCATTTGTTAATATGTAAAGCCTTCCCTCAGGCTCTCGGTAAAAGTAAAAATAAATTTCTTAAAACCAGTCTCTGTACAGTATATCCCAAGAACAGTTTCCAGTCTCTGAACAGTCTCTGTACAGTATATGTCAAGAACAGTTTCTTCACATATAACCTCAAATATTTTTGATTTGTATAAAATAGTTTTATGTAAAAGAAGGATGCAGACTGTTCCAACAAACATATTTTGTTTTGTTTTCTTCTTTAAGATCTTCATAAAAACAGGTTAAAAGATGATGCAGTTTATAATAATATCTTCACAGAGTTCCTTCTTCAAGGACCCGTAGTAACTTCATAGGTGAAGCGCCCTCTTTGGTCAGACAGTCTGCCAACTGGTTATTTGTGTCCACCCATGTCACATCTCCTATCTGTCCAGATTCCACTAACTCCTTGATCCCACTTATTTCCATTCTCAGTCTTTTTTCTTTAACAGGTTTAGTGGATTTTAGAGCATCATACAGTGATTTAGAGTCTGTGATACAGGTCAATGTCATTCTGTTGTGTTTCTCACCAGTCAGTTCTCCAAACAACATTGATAGGTACACTCCTGTATCAATACCATCGGCCATCGCCAAAGTTTCACCAGCCAGTGTGCTTCGCACCACCCTACGAATCTTCTTCGAGTTCCAACATAAAGGTGTCACCTTTCCTGTACTGCCTGTGAGGAAAATCATGTGTCCACCCTGTGTGCCTCCATCTGGCAGGTTTCCTAACGAAGCATCACTGAAAACTACAAGTGAAAGTTCCTTTCCTACATTTTGAAATTTCAGGTTGACATGTTCTGACTTAATCTTCCTAATGATCTTGTTTGCTGTCAAAAGATGTTCAACTTTGGCATCCTTCGTACATGCTGCTAGTCGACAAGCATCAAATATAACATCAGGCCGACTCTGTTTAGCTATCCACAGTATTTGTCCTATCTTGGATCTGAGTTCATGCTTCTCAATATCGTTCAGGGGTAAAGATTTCTGAGCGGATCTAGATTTATCAATCTGGACAAAGTTGAGGCTTTCTGCATATTTCTGTTGATGTAAGAAAATGTGTCCGTCCTGGCAAGATAAGTTCATTCCCAAGTATTGAAAAGCTTGATTTTCTTCTTTTCCAACCTTTAAGTGTGATCTCACAGATTCCATTACATTTGATCTGAATTCTGCAGATCCACCCCAAATAAAGTCATCAACATGACATGCCAATATTCCAACAGTTTCTTGATCTTGTCCTTCCCATAAAAATACTGCTGGGTCAACTCTCGATACCTTAGCTCCTAGTTCCAACATGACTGACTTGACTTTCTGATACCAGTGTAGTGATGCATCACTTAGTCCATAGACACACTTCTGAAGATGCCAGAGTTTTCCAGGTACGTTTGCTTCTTTCGGAGGTCTAATGTAAACGTCTCTCTTCATCTCTTCACCTTGAAGAAATGCAGTTTTAATATCCATTGAATGAGGTTTCCATTTTTTCTGACAAAATACTGCCAAGATAAGTTTCAGCGATTCTTTAGCACATGTTGGGGAATCTTTTAGAAAGTCCGTATTCTCACCTTCTTCGAATCCTCGGGCAACTAACCTTGCCTTAGGTATTATCTTCTCTGGTGTTTCTTTAAGTGTACAGACCCACCTGGTTGACACACATCTTTGCCCATCATCGACAACTTCTTTGTAAACTCCATTTTCCTTCCAACTATCAAGTTCAGTTAGCTTGGGTTTAGTCCATGCAACATCTTCTGTAATCATGACGTTTTCCTCCATGATTTCACAGGGGATTATCCGCAATTCTTCTACCTTGGACAAATCAACTGACTGACTTATACCTTGCATTTCAGAATTCATGAATTCTAAGTTGTACCAGCTCCTGTTTTTGCCTGTTGCTTTTCCTGCTCTGCTAAGAACTTTTGCACAGACTTGATCTCCAGTGTCATGATGTGCATATGAAATTGTCTGCCCAGACTTTATTTGTGATAATCGTTCCTGTAGATTGTTCAATTCAGAAACTTCTCCTATCTGTGGTTCTTGTGTTTGTATCTCTAGGTCACTGTCTTCCTCGACACTATCATGTCTTTGCACAGTTTCCTCTTGTTCTACTTGCCTCTCATTATGTTCATTGTTATTTTCAGGAATTTCCTTTTCTACACAACGCCTCATTCTACTTCTATGAACCCTCACCACAATTCCTCCATTTCTCACGAAAACCACAGTACCGTCTTGTCCTATCACAGTTCCTGGACCCTTCCATTTAGGATCATCTGACCTCTTGAAGTAGACCTTGTCACCGGTCTCAAAATTTCCAGCAACTGGACGAATCTGCTTTCTGAGGGCTCTTCTCAATCTTTCAGAACTTTCAGCTTCTATGAAAGCCTGTCTTGATGCAAACATTGTATTAATATGTTTTCCCACAGTTGCACTTGTTGTGGTGCCCTGGAGCGATGGTGCCTTGTCAGTCAGAACTGATGGTAAATTTGGGTTTCGTCCAAAAACCAACTGGTATGCGCTGTATCCAGAAATGTTACTGAGGCTGTTCTTGGCAATTAATGCCCAACTAAGTGCCGTTTCCCAGTCACAGTTCTTCTCAGATTTCACCTTTCTCATGATATTTGTCAAAGTCTGATTGTGGCGTTCAAGCAATCCATTGCTCCATGGACTCTCTGCTGCTGTGGTCTTTACTTCAATGTTAAAATTCTCACACATGTCTCTCACTTCAGCATTGTTGAATTCTCCTCCATTGTCACTTAAGAGTTTTTGTGGTGCTCCATGAATACTTATCCAATGCTGAATAAAGTTCTGAACAAACACTGATGATTGCTTACTTCTAATAATAGCTCCAGCACTAAATCTTGTAAATTCATCAATAATGTGCAAATACCACATGCCCTTTCCAAGTTCGTGTAAGTCAACAGCCACTGTCTCATTAAAATCTGTAGCCTTAGGAAATCCAAATGCTGGCTTAGTTGGTTGTTTCCTATACCTTTCACATGTTTCACATTTCTCAACTATTTCTGTTAGTGTCTTCAAGATGTCGGGATCTTTATTCCCTGCATTTTGAATAAGCCTCTGTAATCTTTCCGCTGTGGCGTGTCCAAACTGCTTGTGAAGCTTCTCCAGCGCTTTCTTTTGATCCTTTTCACCAATATTTTCTTTTATGAAGAGTGCTTCTGAATCTAACTGTTCAACTGTACACTGCTCCAGGCCACGATCTGAAGTTTGTTCAGCAGGAAAATCTCTTTGTCCAACTAGATCAATGCAATAATGTCCAGTTGATGTCAGTTCTAAGTTCACTGGTTTCTGAAACATGATAGCTGTGTCATTTGGTAAATCAAGAATTAATCCAGCTTTCTTCAGTGATGGTTTTCCAAGCAAAAGAGGAATGTCCGATTCTACAACTTCTGTGTTTATAGTGCACCGAGTGTCACCAATTACTGCTGGTATCATAACATTGGATGATGAGAAAACTTTCACTCCATCTCCAAATCTAAAGCTCTTATTGCTAGGATTTGAAATAATTTCATCCCTTTCCTGACTACTGAGTGTCTCTATGTATTGGTCCAACCATTGCTGTCCACACACTGTACTTGTACAGGCAGTGTCTAATACTGCACATCCCAATGCTTCTGTTAGTAGAATTTTGTTCTCCGTACTTTGCTCCTTTGTAAACAGTGTCAAGTTACATTGCTCTGTCTGTTCTTCTGTTTCTATCATTTTCACTTCCTCATTATTTCTTGGTTTCTCTTGGTGTGGGCAATCTTTAGCCCAATGGAAAGTTGACTGACAAATTACACATCGGCTGCGCTTTCCAAACCTGTTAATTGGATTCGTTCCCCTTTCAGGTGTATCATTTCTATTACCACTGTAAGCTGAACTGTATCTGTCACGTGGCTCATTCCTGTACCTTGGACCCGAGTATCTCTGTCCTTGTTGACGTCCTCTATAACCACTCTGGCTATTTCTTGTGTAATATGCTGATTCCTGTTTCACACATATGGCACTGTCAGAATCCTGACTTTTAACGTTACCAAATATTCTCTTCAATGCTGATTTCATAGATTCAAAGTTTCTATCGTTAGCTGCCGTCAAAACTAACTGTCTTTCTTTCTGAGTCAATCCTGATGAATCAAGCAACTTGAATGAGAGTACTGAATCTGGCAAAACCATCTGATATTTCTTACACTGGGTATATCGCCGTTCATATTCAATGATAAATTCTGACATTGTCATTTCTTCAGCCTTTGTGAAACTATCAAAATCCCTGTATGCCGTGTATGCTAAGTCAACAGTGTCCCTCTTATAAAGTTCATCAAGTGCTTGGACAAGAATTTTCAAACCCCGTTTGGAATTCAAATCTTTCACATCAATTGCCATTGCTTTTGCCCTAGCTTGTCCCGTAAGTGATCCCAGTGAGACTGCGAGTGCCTGTTTTTCCTCTACAACCTCGGTCATGTGACACCATATTTCAAGTTCGTTTTTCCACGTCTCATATTCCATCTCATTTGTCAAAGTCGGGGGATTCTTGTAACCATGTGCCATATTGCTAGTCCCGTTTTCCCTCAACCACGCTCTGCTACCAATGTTAATTACCTTTATGGCCCTTTCCACTGTTGGCCCTGGTTAGCCCTTCTCTCATTCTACACACCACTGACAGTTCATATCAAATCCCCGCCATGCGTAAACACGCTGCTTCCTCTCACGCATGCGCACACGTAGTCAAGTTCAGAGGTCACTTCCAGTACACTCGAATGTAAACATACCACACAATGTGGTTAGGACTGACATGTTATCAGTGACTAGGTCCAAGTCGGCAAAGACTGGGAGTATGATCCAAACTGCCGTTCATTATGAACAATTGTGTCCAGATGAAATGAAAAATCTTCAGTTGGCTGATGATGATATTGCACTCATCTACGAGGCCAGAGCTAATAATGTCAAACCACAGTGGAAAGAGGTGTCCGCCACCTCGAGTGCTTGTAAGGCTCTGTGGGGACAATATGATCGGTTGTCTATTAGACAAGGGGTACTCCATAGGAGGTGGGAGAACAAAGATGGCAGACGATGGCACTGGCAGATTGTCATGCCAACTTGTAAACGTCGCCTGATCCTCACCCATAATCATGATTCTCCTTTAGGAGGTCACCTGGGGGTGCAGAAAACTCTCCAAAAAATCCAACAGTCTTATTATTGGATTGACATGAAAAGAGACATTAGACAACATTGTACCAAATGTGACAAGTGTGCTGCTCGTAAAAGACCCTCGAAGCAGAGAGCACCTATGAAGCAGTATGTAACTGGCTCAGCTATGGAGCGACTTACTACTGACATTATGGGGCCGCTCGATCGTACACAGTCTGGTAACAAGTTCATTTTGGTGGTTACAGATGTCTTTACAAAGTGGACTGAGGCCTACGCCATGCCAAACATTGAGGCTAAAACAGTAGCCAAGAAGATAGTGGAAGAGTGGGTTTGTCGCTTTGGTACACCTGCACTAATACACAGTGACCAGTGCAGACAATATGAGGCTACTCTCTTCCAAGAATTCTGTAAGTTGCTTGGCATTGTGAAAACAAGGACAACAGCTCTTCGACCGCAAGCCAATGGCCAGGTTGAGCGTTTTAACCGTACCTTGGGTGCCATGCTCTGCATATATGCAGATGGGAAACCAAAATCATGGGACAAGCACCTTCCCTATGTCATGGCAGCTTACAGATCTTCTAGACATGAGTCTACTGGTTTTACGCCAAATGAACTTACATTGGGTAGGGAAGTCCGGTTACCAATCCAACTTATTACCGGAAACCCAAATGAAAATGCTCAGAAGCATGACGAGTATGTTGAGAAACTCAGGGAGAGGTTTGAATATGCCTTTGAGTCTGCCCGCCGTAGCCTTAAGCATTCTTCCGAAATCCGGAAGAAAAGGTACGATGTGGGAACTAAAGAGTTTCGACTAAAGGTTGGACAACCAGTGTGGTTATATAATCCTGGGAAGGAGCTCCCATCCAGCAGGAAGTTCATTACTTGCTGGAAGAAGGGATGGGTGGTCATCAAACAGATTGATGATGTGACTTACCGTATACAGGATGGTTCAAATAACTCACCTCGGGTTGTCCATGTTGACAGACTTCTGCCCTATGAGGGAGATGATCCTCCAACATGGTGGACTTCTCAGTAATTCTCACATACTGTTAGTGTACTGTTATTTCAAATAAATCTGAAAACAATTATATTTCACTTGTTTTCCTACATATTGTCAGAGCCCTTTATACTTTAGTTTCATGAAGATATTAATATTACGGTTGCATTGTGGATGCAACAGATCAAAATGTGATCTAGGGAATGTACTGGCACGAAAGTTGAATGTTAAACAACATATCTTTTAAGTGGTAAAGATTTAAAATTTGGGCTTGATGTAAGCTTTCTAAACTATTTACTGGATATGGTTGGTTGGTATGGGATTCACTCTAGTTCTCACTGAGGAAGCTGATGATGGAATCTAGAATATAGAAAAGTGATAAGCACTGTTGAAGTTACAACATATCTCATGCAGGCGTTACTTACTCCTTATTTGCAGTCAGAAGGATGGCTGACATTCTCACCCTGGATGTTGATGAAGAGGAGATCAAGCAATGGGGATCGGTGCATCCAGAGGTGATGGAGGGGGCGCCAGGAATGAAATTTATTAAATTCATACCAAATATGGACTGCCCTGCCTGCCTTGACACTAAGACATTTGCATCGCGACGTGACTTTGAAGAACATTGGGCGCGAACGCATCACAGGGTGCATAAATCGTTTGCTTGCCCTGTAAAGAAGTGTCTTGATTGTCGTTCTTCACTAAAAAGTTTAAAATACCATATTGCGCACAAGCATTTAAATTCAAATGTTATTACCGCTCAGGTTGATAAGCTTTGCGCAGATGTGACTGTTGAAGTGGAACGAAATGAAAATTTCGTTGACCCTGGGGTTTACTGTTTGTCCTGGCAGACATGGCGACCCCGGGGCAAGAGGGCGGGTAAGAAGGGGAAATCAGCAAAAGCATCTTCCTCTTGCTCTGCCCTGTCTGTCCAAACGTCACAGACTGTCACGGAACCTAAGAAAGAATATGATTCAGTTCCTCTCAAATGTTCACTCCCAAATGTGCCATCTGTGTCAGATCTGCAGATGGAAATCGCAGCTCTAAGAGAGCGCAATACTGTGATGCAGCAGGCTCTTGCCGCTCACCATGGGGCACACTGGCCTACCTGCCTGGATATTCCCACAAACAGGCCCCAGCTTGATGAATTTATCGCCAAGGGCTGGGAGGCAATGGCCGTGCTACAGTCTGCCGAGGGTAGGCGATTTCAGCAGCAGCTTGACCAGCGTCGCGCTGCTGACGCCTTCATCCGAGGTATGGCACATGGCAGTGGCAGTCAGCCGGCATAATAATGTGTCTTGGAGAGGAAGTTTCCTTCTAATTTTTCTTGTAATTTCTTTTTATGAAGGCTCTTATCTTTTCTTTCATTGATCATCTTATGTTTTCTCTCTTGATTTCTTTGAGATGTATTCTTGTGTTCATTGATTCATGTGGAAAACAGCCAGACCCATATCCTGGAAAAGGACAGAACATTCTATTCAAGAACTGTGTGTGAAGAAACTGAACTGTGTTTTCAAGAACCAAAGATTGTGTTTTTCACAGACTGATAATTGTGCTTCACTGACATATTTCCTGGTGAAGAATTACCTTATTATAATAATAAGAATGTGTTTTCATATCTAAGGATATTAATTCTTGGATTTCCATTTCTTGGGATACATGTAAGTATTATAACGGTGTCCATTGATAATCAACAAGGTAAGAAGTTATAATTGAATGTAAATGATGTAATATAACATGTAATAAGTTGAATTATTGTTATTCTTGCACAACAAACCCTGTTCTTTAACTGCAGTTGTAAGGGCTAACTGCAAGAAGAAAAAAAAACAACCAAACATGAATATTTATAGTGGTATAAATATTAACAGCATGAATTTTTTTGCTACTTGAAATGCAATGTATAATACCATGTTTATGTAAAAATGTTAACTCGGGACAAGTCTTCTTTTAAAAAAGGGGCTATTGTAATAGTCAGGCTCGGTCAAAAACGATCAAGACCTTCGGTTTTCGTCCACGTTCCCGCGATCGTTTGAAGTTTTAATAGTTATTAAATATATGATTATTTATTATTACATACACGTCTTGTGTGTAAAAACTATGTATATTGTACGTATTAGATCAATTAAATGTTTCATAGTAATATTTAACAGTTATAGTTAGCTCCAGTGATCGGCTCAAATAGTCCCGCGATCTACTGGTGCTTACGTCATCAAAAGTTGGGTAGTTTATTCCGGAATTGTTTCATGCTCTAAATCCACTAAAGTAAATATATTTATTCCAAAATACTTACGTAAACACCTTCCTGGACATGTTATTGAGTAGATTACATCCATCCTAGATAATGTCACGTCGTATATTTGGTGTTTGGTCTTCTCGCTCTAACTTTTGGCGTCTTCTGCTACATGTATTTCCGGAAGTGACGTCACCACGAATATAATCTCGTTCCAAATCAGTTGCAGAAATAACAGACTCAACGTAAGTTGTAGTTTTTGGCCCAGCGAGTTTTTAGAAATTTTATAATGATTCCATAGACTTGTTTACAGTTTTTTAATAACAATTACCGTGCAGCATTATTGGCTCTGCCTTTGCGCATAGTAATTATTCTTTTTCGAGTAGGTTAAATAGAATTTGTAGAAATTATTTATCTAGAATCTAACTGTCAAAACTGACAAGCGTTAAAAATAGAGTACGACTTGCAGTTAGTTCATGATCATATTGAAATTGTAACTGTCATTATTAATAAGAACAACAACAAGTAAAGATTTCAATTGACTTTTATTATTTGTTATAGTTTTCTTTTACATCCGTTTTAACAATATCTCTTGGAAACTGACGGTTGGGATGGGACTGAAAACATCCTGACAACCACGTTTTCCCCACCCCCAACCCGTTACAGAAAGAATTACCACAAGGTTTTTATTATATCAGTGATGTCAAACCAACCAAATACGGTTATCAATTGTTTCTTATCAATTTACAAAAAGAGTGTAGTTATATAGTCTGGTCTCCTAGTAAAATTTACGAAGAACTTAATAAAAATGTTGAACATCGCTTTATCGATAAAAATAATAAAGAATATTTTTATTACCATTTAGGCTCATCTAAAGCAATGACTGGCCCCAGGTATTGGTGAGCTAGAGCCAATTTAACTTAAACTCATGACTATCGTTAAATCGCATAATCATTTTGGCATAAAAAATGCCCCCTGTAGTAGCAGTATAGGTAATAAATCTGGCTCCAGTGGAAGTGGTCCAGAACCCCCATTACCTATACTACTCTGACCCATGACCCACTTCTTCCCATCACTGACCAACCACCCCCCATCACTGACCCACCACTCCAGATCACTGACCCACCACTTCCCATCATTGACCCACGATTCCCCATCACTGACCCACCACTGCCCATCACTGACGTTTGGTTGGAAGTATTCTCAGTCCATCACTGACCCACCACTTCCAATCAATGACCCACCGCTCCGCGTCACTCCCCATCACTGACCCACCACGCCCAAGCACTGACCCATCACTCCCAATCACTGACCCACTTCTTCCCATCACTGACCCACCACTCCCTATCACTGACCCACCACTCCCCATCACTGACCCATCACTCCCCATCACTGACCCACCACTCCCAATCACTGACCAACCACTTCCCATCACTGACCCACCACTCCCTGTCACTGACCAACCACTCCCCATCACTGACCCACCGCTCCCTATCACTGGCCCACCACTCCCCATCACTGACCCACCACTCCCAATCACTGACCCACTTCCCAATACTGACCCACCACGCCCAATCACTGACCCATCACTCCCCATCACTGACCCACCACTACTCATCACTGACCCACCGCTTCCCATCAGTGACCCACCTCTCCCCATCACTGACCCATCACTCCCCATCACTGACCCACCTCTCCCCATCACTGACCCATCACTCCCCATCACTGACCCACCACTCCCAATCACTGACCAACCACTTCCCATCACTGACCCACCACTCCCTGTCACTGACCAACCACTCCCCATCACTGACCCACCAATCCCAAGCACCGACCCACCTCTCCCCATCACTGACCCACCACTCCCCATCACTGACCCACCACTCCCCAACGCTGAGCCACCACTCCCCATCACTGACCCACCACTCCCCATCACTGACCCACCACTCCCAATCACTGACCAACCACTCCCCATCACTGACCCAGCACTCCCCATTACTGACCCACCACTCCCTATCACTGGCCCACCACTCTCCATCACTGACCCATCACTCCCCATCACTGACCCACCACTCCCCATCACTGACCCACCACTCCCAATCACTGACCCACCACTCCCCATGACTGACTCACCACTGCCCATCACTGACCTACTGCTCCCTATCACTGGCCCACCACTCTCCATCACTGACCCACCACTCCTCATCACTGACCCACCACTCCCCATCACTGGCCCACCACTCCCCATGACTGGCTCACCACTCTCCATCACTGACCCACCGCTCCCTATCACTGACCCACCGCTCTCCATCACTGTCCCACCACTCCCCATCACTGACCCACCTCTCCCCATCACTGACCCACCACTCCCAATCACTGACCCACCACTTCCAATCATTGACCCACCATTCCCCATCACTGACCCACCACTCCCCATCACTGACCCACCACTCCCCATCACTGACCCATCACTTCCCCATCACTGACCCACCATGCCCATTCACTGACTCATCACTCCTAATCACTGACCAACTTCTTCCAACCACTGACCCACCATCCCCCATCACTGACCCACCACTTCCCATCATTGACCCACGTTTCCCCATCACTGACCCACCACTGCCCATCACTGACATTTGGTTTGAAGTATTCTCAGTCCATCACTGACCCACCACTTCCAAT
Organism: Haliotis rufescens; assembly: GCF_023055435.1. Taxonomy (NCBI): domain Eukaryota; kingdom Metazoa; phylum Mollusca; class Gastropoda; order Lepetellida; family Haliotidae; genus Haliotis; species Haliotis rufescens. Next base: position 715,172 of record NW_025963824.1, read on the forward strand.
CAATGACCCACCACCCTCATTACTGACCCACAACTCCCCATCACTGACCCATCACTGACCCACCACGCCCAATCACTGACCCATCACTTCCAATCACTGACCCACTTCTTCCCATCACTGACCCACCACTCCCCAACACTGACCCACCACTCCCCATGACTGACCCACCACGCCCAATCACTGACCCATCACTCCCCATCACTCCCCATCACTGACCCACCACTCCCAATCACTGACCCACTTCTTCCCATCACTGACCCACCACTCCCCATCACTGACCCACCACTCCCCATCACTGACCCATCACTCCCCATCACTGACCCACCACTCCCCATCACTGACCCACCACTCCCCATCACTGACCACCCACTCCTCATCACTGACCCACCACTCCCCATCACTGACCCACCACTCCCCATCACTGACCCATCACTTCCCATCACTGAACCACCACGCCCAATCACTGACCCATCACTCCCCATCACTGACCAACTTTTTCCCATCACTGACCCACCACTCCCAATCACTGACCCACCACTCCCCATCACTGACCCACCGCTCCCCATCACTGACCCACCGCTCCCTATCACTGGCCCACCACTCCCTATCACTGACCCACCACTCCCTATCACTGACCCACCACTCCCCATCACTGACCCATCACTGACCCACTTCTTCCCATCACTGACCCATCACTCCCAATCACTGACCCACCACTTCCCATCACTGACCCATCACTGGCCCATCACTCCCTATCACTGACCCACCACTCCCCATCACTGACCCACCATGCCCAATCACTGACCCACCACTTCCCATCACTAACCCACCATGCCCAATCACTGACCCACCACTCCCTATCACTGGCCCACCACTCCCTATCACTGACCCACCACTCCCTATCACTGACCCACCACTCCCCATCACTGACCCATCACTGACCCACTTCTTCCCATCACTGACCCATCACTCCCAATCACTGACCCACCACTTCCCATCACTGACCCATCACTGGCCCATCACTCCCTATCACTGACCCACCACTCCCCATCACTGACCCATCACTGACCCACTTCTTCCCATCACTGACCCATCACTCCCAATCACTGACCCACTTCTTCCCATCACTGACCCATCACTCCCAATCACTGACCCACTTCTTCCCATCACTGACCCATCACTCCCAATCACTGACCCACTTCTTCCCATCACTGACCCACCACTCCCAATCACTGACCCACCACTTCCCATCACTGACCCACCACTCCCAATCACTGGCCCACCACTCCCCATCACTCCCCATCACTGACCCAGCACTCCCCATCACTGACCCACCACTCCCCATCACTGACCCACCACTCCCCATCACTGGCCCATCACTGGCCCACCACTCCCCATCACTCCCTATCACTGGCCCACCACTCCCCATCACTGGCCCACCACTCCCCATCACTGACATTTGGTTGGAAGTATTCTCAGGTGATAGGAATTCACAGTTGTACAAATGGACTGATTGTGTAAATATCCCGGTGAGCGATACAGGCCCCATGGACCTCTTGTTTTGTTACTGGAATGCAATTTCTCTTCACTGTTGCTGGCACCAGTCAAAGCTCCCCACTGTGATGGGTGACCACAACCATGCTTGGAGTACAACTCGCAACCGACTGACCATTTTGTTTATAATCAAGTGATGACTTCCGTGACGCCGAATATACACTTACCTCAGCTAATAATTATTGCTTTGTCAATTTGAATTCAATTTCGTATCAACTATCATATAATTGGTAGAGTAGGAATGTAAGGGGGAAGTTGGGTGATTTTATTAAACTGGTTCCATTGTTGGTGCGCCACGCAAGGTTAGCGTGATTTAGTTTAGGTAGACAGGAACCCAGTCTAGTGATTTCATGTTAGTCTGCAATCTCGATCCAGAGATCCAAAGAAAAAGGTAAATTCCAGAGCTCAAGATAAGCTGTGTATTTGCGTAAAATCACATTAAATAAACTGAACTACGCAGATTAATCAAATCCTAGCGTATCAAATACGCAACAAAAACTAAAATTTTTGCTCTTTAAATAAAAATTATGCTTATATTATAACTATTAGATAAAACGATTGCATATATTACAACTGTTAAATAACATGATTGTGTATCAGCCCATCGCCAAATTCACTTAACGTCCGTTACATTCGGAAAAGGGTTTGCGACAAACGGATAGATGCCAAATGAAAAGCACATCGTGCCTCGTCAGTATACATTATACATATTGTATCTTAAATCATGGGAAACGCAATCAAAATTAACCCGCTGGATGCTTAGGTTTTTTTCTGACGCACATTTTCCTAAGATCGGAAAAGTGCAGGTTGTGCGACAATTGCGCTCATGCGGGACTGGATCTACCTCCGGCTATAAGATTACGCAGAGTATTAAATTTCCTATCTGATGGTTTAACTGTAACTGCAGATATTCATCCGTTTGAACAAAAGATACTGCTAAGTGTTGTCTTAAAATTTATTCAGGAAATTTTGCCGCTTTTTATCATCCACTGGTAAAAGTACTGTGAGACAATTTTTGTTATTTAGCAGCTTTACGGAAACTGTGAGCAAACAAAATTCTGCCTAATATCTGAACGACATAACTATATATCAAATGGAGTTATATGCGTACGTATAACGCCATACATTCATATAACAGTGTTCGGGTATAAAATAAGAAGTTTGGTAGATACAGTGGTGGTGTGACAATTTATGTTTGAGAAACGTGGGTCATTGATGGATATTTAACAAAGATATATGAACATTTTGAAAATACAGTAGTTTTCTTATTTAACACATCAAGATTAGGTATTGACAAGGATACAATCTTGATTCTGACATATCTATCACCTGAGAACTCGCCTGTCTATGAGGATAAAGATAGAGATGGTATGTCAGTATTGGAGGACTATTTGACAGAGATTGTACATGATCACCCAGAAAAGGAACTCTTTCTTGCTGGTGATTTGAATGCTGGGACCAAAATCTTCCTTGATTACATACCTGAAGATAACATTGATTTTATCCAAAAGGTAATTGATGATTACCCAACTGACAGCTTTGAAGTACCAAGGAACAATAAAGATTCTGAAAACTGCAACAATTTTGGTAAGAGACTTGTTGAATTGTGCAAATTATTCAGTATACATATATTGAATGGAAGATGTCACAGAGACAAGCAAGGTGAATATACATGCATTACACACAATGGTGCCAGTATTGTGGACTATATGATAGCTTCCCCTAGCCTCATTCCATGTATATCTGACTTTGGAGTAGGTGAGCGAGATGAGTCAAATCACTTCCCAGTGTTTTGCAGGCTAATTTTGCTCATAATGATTGCAGTAATGTACAAGTCAACAAGAACAATGATGATTCTCTGCTAAGTGAACTTGAAGTTAATCCCTGGTACAAATACCCATGGAAGGAAGATAATAAAGATGTCTCTAAATCCAAGTTAAAGACTTGTATGACCTCCTCAAAGATGAAATTGAACAGATAATTTCAACAGATGTTAATACTGCACTCTGTGGACTTGTGAATGTCTACCAAGAAGCAGCATCTATAAACAAGAGACTTTACTGTTTTCCTTCAACCAATAATAAATCTAGTAGTATAGGTAATGGGGGTTCTGGACCACTTCCACTGGAGCAGGATTCATATACCTATACTGCTACTACAGGAGGAATTTTTTATGCCAAAATGATTATGTGATTTAATGATAGTCATGAGATTAAGTTAAATCGACTCTAGCTTACCACCACCTGGAGCCAATGATATAAATTTTTATAGGTAATGGGGGTTCTGGACCACTTCCACTGGAGCCAGATTTATTACCTATACTGCTACTACAGGGGGGATTTTTTATGCCAAAATGATTATGCGATTTAACGATAGTCATGAGTTGTATTAAACGAAACATCAATATTAATTAATAATGGATAAAATTTACTATAGCCCACGAGGATATTGGAAAGGTGTAGGAGCAATAAAAAAATTAGCCACCACGGCTAAGGTATCTAAAGATGTGGCAAAGGATTGGTTAAAGAAACAAGCGATGTGGCAGATATATTTACCGGCACCGCGTTATATACCGAGGAAGAAGTTTGATATTTTTACGACGAATGAAGTTCATCAGGCTGACCTCTTGTTTCTTCCCCACGATAAGGTAAAACGCAAAACGTATAAATACGCTTTAACAGTAGTGGATGTGGCTAGTCGATACAAAGAGGCTGAGCCATTAACCTCGAAAGAATCAACAGAGGTAGCTAATGCACTGAGTCGCATATATAAACGCGGACCACTAAAATGGCCCAAGCTATTTCAAGTAGATCCCGGTCGCGAGTTTATGGGATCGGTAACTAAACTGTTAACAAAGAACGACGTCAAAATCGTCCCTGGTGAAAGAGAGGCCCACCGCAGTCAAGCTATCGTCGAAAGATTTAACAGGACAATAGCGGAACGTTTGTTTGGCTATCAGTATGGGATCGAAATGAAATCCGAGCGATTGAGATCAACCGAATGGGTGACACGATTATCAGCCGTTGTATCAGCGCTGAATAATGAAGTGACTAGATTAATAGGGAAGAAACCATCCAATGCCATTAAAATGAAATCCGTGACTTCCGAATCTTCAGCACCGAGGAGAGACAAAGAACGAAAACTTCCAGATAGAGTAAGGGTAAGATATTTATACCAGGCCGGTGAACTCGAAGGAGGCCTACGTCGCGCAACCGATCCCATATGGTCCCTTAAGACGTATAACATTAGTAGATTGGTTTCGAAAGAAGGAGAGCCTATTCTTTATTATCTTCAAGATGGACCGGATAGGGCATTTGTACGAGAAGAGTTGTTCATAGTTCCCGACGGTACGGTATTACCACCATAACCATAAGCGTAGGTAGTTACACCATCCTTATCAATCCATCTCTTTGTATCTAAGGGGGATAATGATATCTTGTTCATTCTTAATCCATATATCCTATGATCGTAACTTCTTAAAGAGTTCATCTCGTGTTTGAATGTTCTACCGTTGAATAATGATTCTTTATACTGTTCGTGTTTGATATGCTTTTTTACAACATACTTCTTAACACCCTTAGCTTTTCTTATCTCTCCATTATCGGACTTCTTTATAGAATACATCTTAGGTCTTAATCCCACATACTCCGCTATTGGGGTCCCAGCACATTCATCCTTCATCTTACCTAACACTTTTTTATTTACAACGCTGTGCAGTGGATTATCTTTTGGGTAATTGCTCGTGTCGTACATATCTATTTTTTCTGCCATATCTTTATACACATCCTCGGTTTGTATTTCCCTCAACAAAGAATCTGTGTCGGTATATAACACCTCGCATCTATCGCCGTATTGCTTCTTAAGTTCGTTGTAATAAAAGTCATACATTAAGTGTTTTGACAAGTCGAGAATACTCATACCGACGTACACCGGTCAGTTGAATTTTATATTACTCTTCTGCATATGCAACGCGGCTAAGTCGTTATCGAATATCTTGCTTCTGTTAAAAGCCGGACTGGCTATAAGTTTCCTGAGTCTTTCTTCCTCATTAGATCTGACTAATTTAACATCAACACGCTTCCTCAGATTCTCCATGGTTTTACCAAATACCGAGTTATTCATGAGCTTATATAGATTCTTTTCGAAAACGCTGGTAGCTATCTTTCTGAAATCTGTGTTCAACCTTATATAGGGCTCCATCCAAGGGCTTTGATCGAACTTTAGAACTCTGTGTATTTTCTTAAGTTTCATACCTAACGATAGATACAACTGGAGATTTCTGTAGTGAACTATATATTTTGTCTTATCCATCAAATTTGGTACGAGTTTTTCTACGTTAGCTAACCTACTATTACCCATCAAGGAGCGTTGATATTCCGACATCCAGTCTTTATTAACCATTAATCTTTCGGGAGCTAGCGGATAACTGTTATGATCTTTATGTAACGAACTTGGATATTCCAAGTCAACTTCTAGTATGTACCCTTTATTCGCATTATTATCGATATCATTAACTTCAATATCATTGACCCATTCAAAACCACCCGTGGGTAAAGGTTGACTCATAGCCCATCCGTACAAATTATTGGCGTCGAGATATAATATGTGAGTGTCGGGTTTACTGGGATCGTATCCTTCCACTAATTTATTATTAGCCTTAGAATACCTTTTAGCTGCCATCGATATACCACCTCTTAATCCTTTCTCAATAAACAAGTGCATATCGTAATCTGTTAGTAATTTTAGTTCTACGCCGGTCTTCTTCAATAATGCATCCCACGATAGTCCGGGACTGGAATAGTACCATGCCGGGTCCAAGCCGTATTGTTTGAAGCATGTCTTTCTAAATACCTCGAATATATCGGCGAGTAACAGTACATCGGTTTTTAAGTACAGATCATGATAATCGCCTAAATTCTTACAACCTAATTTATCCCAGACCGTCAGAGCGTGTTCATAATCGGCATCTGTTATTCTAGATTCTGTTAAGTTACTATAGAATGATTCGAGGGGTGGTAATTCAGTTTCTTCGAATCTAGACCAATCATCCATATATTCGTAAGGATATACACCTTTTCTCAGCAACAAATGACGAGTTATCTTATCGGTATATTTATTTGTTATCGCGAAGTCATCGGGATTGATCGCATTAGCTAAATTGTCCAGGGAAGATAACAGAAACTGTACGGAGTCTATGAATCTAAGCCCATTACTTTGCTTTGTTCTAGATTTCCCGTCCTTGTCCCTATAATGTATAGGTTTAGTCAACGAGAACGATATGTATTTTTCCATATTATTAGGAATGCACGTTAAACCGCCGTCGGTCTTTGAGATAGCTTGCATAATGAGATGTGAATCGTATCCTCTAAGGTTATGAAACACAACGGGGATGGGTATTGTTTGAGCATTCATTTTTAGTTTCAAGTTACACTCGTTATGAGCGGCTCCCCGATAATTACCCGTGACGTGACAATGATCTCTTACGGAATCCCCATCCAGGGGTTTATTACAAACGTGACAACTCGTTGACTTCTTATGGACCCTCCAATCATCCCTCGTCATACGCATGGGTATCGTACACGATAATGTTTCCCTGATTATTCTCTCTTCATTTTGTAGATATTCTAGGAACTTTCCCGCTGCATCGGGACCTCTGTAAATCACGGGAGTGTTTGTTTTCCCATCATACCTTACAACTACATATCCAAACCCACAAGGAATATGTTCTTGAGTTTTGTACGTAAAACTACTATCTTGATTATTGCGTTCAGTATTTTCTATGGGTTTGATAAGGGCTTCGAAGTCGGCGTAAATTACGTACGGTACTGGCATTTGATTACAATAATGTTCAAATTTTAATATATTTTTTCCCTCTTTAGGCATATCGATCCTGATAGCATTCTGTCCAACACCTCTACAGTCTTCTTTATGCGCTTCTAATAGATCTTGTCTGCTGTACCCATGCAGGCATCTTTCACAGAAATATTTCTTTTCTTTATGTTTTGTTTGATCGTATAATAGCCTGTTTAAACTCTTTATCCACGTATAATGATATTTACCATCTTTTTCGATCAGAAATGAATTGATTCTGGGGATATTTTCCGGAGCGGAGCTTATCCTGTGTACAACAATTCCTTTAGAATGTCCGAAAACATTTATAGCTAAATTATTTTGCTTTTCCACCTTATCAATTTGTGATATTGGTGTAGGTTCGTCTATACCATCGAAGTTGAGTCCATCGTTTTGGGGATAGCTAGAAGGTCTATCCGGATGCTTATCTACGGGGAACAATGCAGATCTTATCATCATTCTTAAACAGTCATCGGATTTATTTTTTACGTTAATTATGGCTTTTTTCTTCTTATAATACGGGGGTAAATCTATATAAGATCCACCTTTGAAGGGCATATAATTTGCTATATCTAAATATAAACTATCGATTTTATCCACACCCCAACCTGAACCTCTATTAGTCCAGCGTTCTAAAGTTTCCTGTATCCTCTGAATTGATGTATCTAATGATGAGTTTATAGTATCGGATTCGGTTATAACTTCTTGATTGCTACGGAAATATGGTTCGGTATATTCGGTGCTATCGTCTGTGTTACTTTTACTCAATGTCATTTTAATCGTCAGCTGGTATTTTATACTATGTAAGTCATCTAATTCCTCGTTAATTTTACTCGATATGATGGGCTTAATATCGTTAACATCCATGTTGGAATTAATATCCATCTTCCAACCTCTTAGATATTTACCAACGCCGGCGGATGTGGGTACAAATATTAATTCTTGTTGTTGTTGTTGAATATCATCAACATTATTATGTTGAATATCATCATTATTAGGTTGATTATTATCTAGTAAAGCGATCAATTCAGCTCTTCTCATTCGAGAATAACCTCTCAGCCCACTGTTTCTCGCTCGAGCTTTGAGTTCTCTAACAGTCTCGGGTTTGTTGTATTCCAAACCGAGTAAATCAATCAATTCAGCTTTTCTCATACGAGAATATCCACGCAGTCCACTTTGCTTTGCCATAGCTTTTAATTCTCTGACAAAAACCATTGTGGTTGAATGGTATATGCAAAATGAGACAAATGTCTAATTGGTTGTTTTCATATATCTAAATACGTATTCTCCCCAACCTATGATGTAATCTCTCTTCCTAGCATAAATAATCTGGTTCCTGACCCTATCAGCACCGTGTTCCTTGCATAAACAATAACGACCTTTGACCCCTATCCCGCATACAGAACACGTATAGTTGATGTTTCCGCGCCTGATGTAATAGTTGTGTATCCCGCAGTAGAAAAAATCAACACAGCGTCGGTTACAAAGGGTAGTCTTTCCCATGAGTGTCAACTTGCAGTTATTCATGGTATATACATCTATCATATCATTTGTCTAAATGCAAATCACAGCTACACTGTGAGATATTGATTTTGCATAGCCACAGCTGTCAGTCTGACTTATGCATGGTATAGCTGAAAATCAATAGAGAAGTCAATCCAATAATCATAAATGTCATCTCTCGGTTTTTTTGAGCCTCTGATGGTGTATAAAACTGACTCATTGTTGGTCTCAGTATTGGGTCTAGTTTTTTCCCAAAAACGAGGAAGTATTCGTGCATGGCAGATTCAACATCCTTAAACGTTTGAATTGAATGTCCTTCCTTAATCAGTTGTTCATGAATAAAGTCTAATCTCTTCATTCTCTGCTGTGTATATTGTAACTGGGCTGCTTGGTATTGTTCTAAAGCTTCGTTATGTCGTTTACGCTCCTCTTCAACTTCTTTAGCGTTTGATTCCCTCATACTAGAAAATAAATAATTACTCCCCGAAAAAGCTAGAGCATTAACAACAGCTCCACCGACCATCATCGCAATTGTTGCCATGTTTAATAATATTAAATATTCAAATGTTTAATTAATTACTTCATTATGTCTTCAGGGATAAGCCCTTGTTTGATGAGCATATCCTTTGTTGCCATAGCTAATCCAATATCCAAAACCATCATTGGTATGTCAAAACTATTAAAATCTAGCTTGGGAGGTGTGGCTTTATTAATCATTTTAGCCATACGGGCATAGCCAGTGGCCAAGCCGGTGACCACTGCTGAATGATACGTCGCGTTTACCAACATTTTACCGTCTGTAGCTGGAGTAGTCATGCTTCTTATAGCATTATATGAGGACTAACCTCTAATTGAACTTGTTGTTGCGGCGGGGGTGATGTTTTATCTTCTCCGGTCTTATAAAAGAACCATACAACCGCTATACCAGCAACTCCTACTAGTGTCCATGTTTTAATCGGATTTGAATTATTTATTAATTTCGCTTTGCGCGCCAGCCCACCCTTTCTTCCTGCGGCTATTTTCAAAGGATTCTTTGTCACTCTGGGTTGTTTTTTTGTATTCACATGTGGTGCAATCGCTGGTGGTTCCTCATTCACTTGTTGTGTGTTCACTTGTTGTTCCACAATCTGTGGTTCCTCGTTCACAATCTGTTGTGGTGTCACCTGTTGTGATTGTGTCTCCATTTATATTATTAAGTGGGCACGTATGTTTAAATTGACAATACCTAGCCGTTATTAAAGCGGTGGTGAGCGGAGCTAAGTACATTCCGAATCTATGATAAAACTCACAGCTCACCGCGCTTATAGCGTGTTCGATGAATGGGTCTTTCTCTAGAGATTCGCATAAATACAGGCGATGTTCTGCCGGGATGGGGAGAAACGTACTAGCTACGGCTGTGTATAGTTGTAATATAGAAGACCCTATCGTTTTAGTCATGGTAGCTCCCAGTCTAGACTCGTAACGCGTGTACAGTTTTTTAATCTCTTCGTCGGTCATGTTATCAATTTTTTCGATGGTATAATTTTCCCCCAAATATTGGGAACATTTTCCACCGGCTACCAAAGCGGTAAGTCTTTCTCTATGTTTATCTAAAGATTTATCTGTAACATTTTGATCTACATCAGATTCTTTGAGCATTTGTTCGATGAGTTCGTCGCATTCCATAATGTAATACCTAAGGAGATATTTAAGTCTAACATAATATAATATGACATATCCAATACAACCCGTAATAATGAACTGTTGTGAAAGAATGAGGATTTCGAACCACATTTTATGTAATATTAACCACTAATGTTCAATTTTGCTACATTTTGCTACATTTTGCTATAATTTTTGCTACATTTTTGCTACATTTTGCTACAATTTGCTACATTTTGCTAAGCAATTGCATAAGCAGCTGGTTGATCGGTTTTTAATACGAGTTTACAGTGCTTCGTTGCCGCTAACACTTTTCTGACTTTATCTCGTTCGCCCTTGGTATAAATGACATCATTTTCGCGTAAACATTCCTCGAACGAATCTCTGTCTTTGCAATGAAACAGCGCTACCCATTTGGTTTGCTCTCTGAGATCTTTCAGGACAGAGTTGTATTTTTGAGTAAGTACCCAAACGCTATGTTGAGTATGCCGACCGGAGAATGCTAAATACGAAAGCATATCTTTCTTTTTTGTGAGTTCTTTACTCGCGCTGCAGTCGTCTATTACGAAAAGGGTCGATTCTCCTTTGTATGTTTCGTGACATACTCGGAGGCAGTCTTGTAATCGATCGCCCGGATCGACTCTGTGTACCCCGTCGTCATTCATTACCCAATCTCTGGATAGGTAGGTTTTATTAACGCTTATAGTCGGGCACAGAATAATAATATGATCGAAAACGTCCCGATAATGACTTTCTAAAATATCTAGAATAAAGGCTGTTTTTCCGCAGCCCGTTTGCCCGCATATGATAGCGCAGTGCGGATCTTTAGGTAAAAGATTATCAATAGATTGCTTGCACGAATCTCCCATTCTGTATATTAAGTTGCGCATCCATACTCACGTACAAATATATGTTTAATTTACCAGCCGCTTCCTGGAGCTTCGTTATCTGTATGGTGGCACCCTCGCTAGCATTTTCTATTCTCCTCCCACTGCCGTGTAATTGGTCACCGTCCGTTGTTCGCATGTCGAGCCATAGCGCGTACTTCGTGGTGAGGTATTCACCCATCGATACACTCCCGAGAGACAGATCTTTCACGACCGCGTTAACTTCCGGAGAACGTTTTATAGAAGGAAGTTTTTTAATCTCATCCCACTGGTGATACGCTAGCATTCCTTGGCTATATAGTTGATTAGGAACGCCCTCGATAGTCAATTCTACTTTTGTAATCTTGGGATTGTAGAACTTCTCGGTATTTCTTTTAAACGCATCGGAGGGGTCCTCGAACAACATTAAAATACCCTTCAACGACCTCGTGGGAACGTTTAGATTGATATTCCACATCGTATCTTTTTTGTCCCTTGTGATCTTTCGGTGTCGCAGCACGCGATCGTACAAAATGGCTAAACTTCCCGTATACTGGTTACGAATTTGTCTGGCTAATTCGGGATCCGATATCATATCGTACTCCAGCGATATATTGTCAATGGAATAGCTGGCATCTTCATTAGCAGATCTGATTACTCTACCGTAGTCATTAAAAGTGAGTTCGTATTCTAACCTATCGCCTAGGGATGCTTGATAAAAGGGCATGTGGGAATCTAGTAATTCAAAGTCTAGGGGAACATAGAATCTGTTACCTAATGCGTCGGCAACGGCCTTATCTTTAACGATGGTATTATCACCATTATCAGCACCCACACGCAGTCTCAATGTGTTCTTATTACAAATACCTTGGTACTGTAAGTTTTCCCGCTCTTTATCCGTTCTCCAGAGATCCATGTAACAATAGTATACATCGCTATCGTCGATACTCAAAACCTCATTACCGCTAATTTTAACCACGATTTTCTTAACGATAGCACGACCTATGTTCTGAACGGGCTCCCTGTTAACGTCGGTAGAAGTCAAACTAATCGTAAATGCTAGTCGGACAGTTCCCGGAACTAACACATCGTGTGCGCCTAGATTAGGAAAGCGAACCAGAAGCGTTTGATTCTGATCTATGGTACTAGGGTTATTAGTTATAGTTACAGACTGACGAATTGCTTTGACCCCTAATGGATCTCGAAGTCTACGTTGTGGGTTTAACTTGCGTCCGTATTGCGAAGACATTGTTTATATTGAAATTATGTACCCTATGTTTAATATAAAAATGACTAATTTTGATATTAATGACTATGATCTAAGTACCATTGATGATCTGAATCCAATCGAAGAGGGTACTGATGAAACCAACTTTGGTGGCACGAATCTTAACGATGAACTTTTACAATCGTCCGTCAATGATTATTACGATGCATGAAAAGATGATACCCCAATAGGTCGTGACTATTCAAAGTTTGAGATAGATAGTAAAGGAATATTGCGACTGCGTGACTCTCCGGATATTGACCTTATGCATTCTCGTACTCGTAAGCCCCTAGCCTTGTCTACGATAGCCACTAAACACGGCATCAGCACTGTTCGTAATAAATTAGGTTTTGTGGACTACCGACGACTTTCCGCGAAGACTACTAAGGTTCTTCGAACCGTGCGTGATGAACTCGTTAATACAGATGATTTGGAAGCAGCCTCTAACGTGGCCTCGAACGGACTCGGAGAAATCTTAGATACCTATTACGATAATTCCACGGTCAGTGTATCATCATATTCAGAGTTCAGTATTAGGGAATTACGAGGTCTTGACAAGGCAATGCGAACAATGCGGGGAGAACTCATCAATAATACAGCCAAGATATCCGAAATCGACAAGCATATAGCTCAAGAGAAAACAAAACTCGAACAGGCGGGCGATGAGTTCAGTAGACGCCGTGTAGCAGAAAGATTGCGTAACTTAGAAGACGAAAGATCGGCCTGCCTCGAAGCAGCTTCAAGTAATAGAAAGGCACTTCGTTCGCAAATCAGTCGTATTCGAGAAACTATCGATCAAGTCCTCAACGATGACACCACACTGGCCGATAAAATTAAAACATTGTTCAGAGAACAGGGAATAACAATTGCCAGTATTTTAACCGCGTTGGGTTTTATTATATCGACTTTGACTCTCTCGTTAACAGGTGGTGGTACAGGTGGTGGCGGATCACCGCCCAACGATAAAAATGGTATAAAAGAGTGGATAAAAAAGCATTTAAAAGCATTAGGTTCAGCACTGGGAAAGCTCGCTGAGAAAGCCGCGGCCGCACTTCCCGGTATAATAGGGAGTGTTGTTTCCTGGTTATTGAATTTATTAGCTAAGACCACCACTTGGCTTAGTCAAAACTTGTGGGGGCTGATCGTAGCAATTGCAGGGCTGTTGTACGTATTCGCTAAGAACTATTTAACAACCAAATCAGTTCGCTAAGAACTATTTATCCAAATCATGAGTAAACCAACCGAGACTCCACCCACTACGAGCGCTGTTTTTTCATCGATATGTTGTTGATTTTTAGCCTCAATATGCGGTGGCACTTGTGCGTTAGTAGATGGTTGTGAAACATGTGGTGTTTGCGGCTTGATTATTCCCTTTTCACCCGTGATCGTTTGCGTTATTAATTCGACGTTAATATCTGAATTTATACCTGGTTTTTGTTGATCGGTAGCGATAACAATTTTATTATTATAGCCTATCACTTGACCGATCTTAAGTTCCATATTACTCGGAGACATGTATAGTCCCGGCGCATAAACGAAGTCCACTTTGGATTGAGCGTACTGTAATGCATCTTGAAAACGCTTTATAGACGATGGTATGTCAACTGGTGAATTAATGGCGTCCTCCACGTTTGAGACAAACTGTTTTTGCGCATCGAACGCCGTCCCAGTACCGATAATGGATGTTCGTGTTTGCGATTGTGCTCCGAGAATTGCCCACACATAAGTTCTTATCGATTCATTAACTCTTTCAAATCCTGGGTTAGTAAAATTATTTTCCGTTTTATCATTAAGAAATTCATTCCAAGCATCTGTTGTATCGTTTGGATGCACAAACTTTGTTATAAGATAAGGAATGCCACTCTCAAAGTTCATACGATCTGCTCTAAACTGTTTACTCGAGAGAGCAAAGCCTGAAGGGATCACACCCGCTTTAATTAAATAATCGCTTTTATCTTTAATAGTTCTTTGTCCATTGTACGGAATACCTAGACCATGGCTAGGTCCTTTAATGCGCCAATCTTTACTCGTAGAAACATTAAATTCATTACAAATACGTTCGAAGGCCCTCTTATTATAATGATTATTTGCATGATTCCATGCTGGATCCATCGGTAACGGAGCACTAATTTCTTTAAGTATACGTCTAATCTGATAGTACACATGAAATAATATAACAGACTTATATAGTTTAAATCCTGGGGCATTAACAGATACGCCACATCCCGTTGTGGCACACCATACGGCAAAGTTTAACTGATTCTGCCAAAATTGCATAGGATTGTGAAACCAATCGTCAATCATTTTATCGTTAGTTGCCGTGAAACTGTATTTTTCAAAGATATCGTGGAATTTAACGAAAAATTCAGCACCAGAGGCAGTTACTATAATCGATTGATTAGTAATGTGAGTCGATTTCATGTTTAAGTTATGATATAGTATCATTGTATATTTAATATGTATGTTACACTCCCGGGAATAACAAATGGTCAGTCTATTGAACTGCTTCATACTATCGATAACTCGGATGGACAACTCGAAGTAGCCCTATGCGATGTAACGTATTACCCGCGGTGGACCAATATAAATGCTGCGAGAGGTAATAATGATTTTCATATAACAGATAAACAAAATATTATTGAAAAAAAAATTAATATACCTGATGGGTATTACAGTATATGTTCACTCAATGATAATTTTTTTAAGCCTAATGGAATTAGTATCACACAAAATGAGTCGAATGGGATAGTGAAAATCGGCACTGGAGAAAAAGGTATGTGGATTCATGAGAACTTAGCAATTACACTTGGATTTACACAGGTAGAAAGATCAAGAGACTTTATATTATCAATATTCAGGACAACATCTGATGGAGATGCATTACCCGATTTAGTTCCCTATAAAGAGTTGTTCATCCATCTTGATCAAATAAGCACGACAGATAATATTCAACTAGAAAGTCCTTCAACTCTGCTCAGAAGTGTTCCAGTGAAAAATGAAAAATATAATAGCGGTAGAACGGAATCTTTCTCGTCATTACAATATAAAAAATTGAAGCGTGGTATTATTTCAGACCTCAAAATTTCTATATTAGATGTAAAACACCAACCTGTACATATAGGATACTTAAGTGTAACACTCCATATTATAAATAATGGTTGATGCATCAGGCCCTGGAACACTAAGACAATGTAATACAATTGCGCTTTCCGATCTCGGAGACACGGAAGGATTTGATAAACCCGGTACCAATGGTAAGTTATACGCTTTACACTTACACGATAATGTATACAATCGGAAAGAAGTCACATTCACGGGTAATCTAGGAGATTTAAGCGAT
Source organism: Haliotis rufescens (assembly GCF_023055435.1). Lineage (NCBI taxonomy): Eukaryota > Metazoa > Mollusca > Gastropoda > Lepetellida > Haliotidae > Haliotis > Haliotis rufescens. Next base: position 731,193 of record NW_025963824.1, read on the forward strand.
GTCGATGTTAGTAGACTCCTTAAAAACACTTCGTACAATATTACTCGCAACGACGATAAAAAATGGACTATGGTCGAAGCAAACATCGAGTGGCTATTGAATATCGTCATTACCCCACCTTATGTGATGATGGGTAAGGGACATAATTTAACTAAGATAATAAATAGTGGCATCGTACTCGCGGCTTATATCCCGTCAAAACGAAAAAGTGTGTTGGTCACTCCCCTGCCAGGAAACCCAGGTCATATGTTATATAGTCGTCCGGACTTAAAAAATGTTACTTTAAATTTGATTACTGAATTCGAAAAAATTAAACAGAACCTGAGTGCAATACCTAATCTTTCTACGCTTATTATTGAAGTCTTGTTCGGAGATGCACCGGAAAATGCCTTCGATATATTACCAGGTCTATCGATTAAATGGCTCAAGAATCACGAGCGTCAACGTTGCAGTATTATTCATATCGGAGCATCGCCCGTTGCAACCCTCGAGGGGGTCCAAATTATTAAAAGTGACAGCATTTCTCTTTCTAAGATATTCTTGCCGAATAATATACATTTGATAAGGTTGATGTATAGTCTCAAAACATTTAAGCAAGACCAATTAAAGACTATTATATGATCGTAATATACACTATGAGTTTATATCCGGCGCTCGGTGAAGCAATTGAAAAGATGGAAACTGTTGATGGATTTCGATTACATCAAATAAGCGACATAAAACATCGAATAGGGAAGGATAGGGAGTTGAGACTTGGATTGTATAAAAAGTATCGCAGAGCCGTGAATGCTCTGGACGGAGTTGACACCGCTCTTGTAGTATCTGGCATGGGACTCGGTGTAGCGGGTATCGGTTTACTATCAACTATAATCGCCGCGCCTATCGTGCTCGGCATGGAAATAACCGCTGGAATCTCGGGACTGGCAGGAATAGCAATAAAATTCATTTCTCGTAGGTTACAAAAGAAAGCATTAAAACACGATAGTATTCGGATACTCGCCGAAGCAAAGTTGAACAGCATCGAGGATCATATTTTGACAGCATTGGCCGATTGTAAGATATCCGAGGATGAGTTTCGTTTAGTGCTGTCGGAACTCACCAAATACAACGAAATGAAGCAGGAGATTCGATCAAAATCTCGTAAGACCAGTGGTATTCGCGATGACGAGAAAAAAAAGTTCATAGAACAGGGGAGGCAACAAGCGGGTCAATTATTCCGTGCCAAAACCAAAGAACTGGTTGGAGATTAAAAATAGATTGCTTACTATCGTTTGATCACATTTAGACAAATGCTTACATAAATATTTAATAATGGAGAAAGCTATTAAATGGAAAGAATTACCACAAGGTTTTTATTATATCAGTGATGTCAAACCAACCAAATACGGTTATCAATTGTTTCTTATCAATTTACAAGAAGAGTGTAGTTATATAGTCTGGTCTCCTAGTAAAATGAACGAAGAACTTAATAAAAATGTTGAACATCGCTTTATCGATAAAAATAATAAAGAATATTTTTATTACCATTTAGACTCATCTAAAGCAATGATTGGCCCCAGGTATTGGTGAGCTAGGGCCAATCTCATGACTATCGTTAAATCGCATAATCATTTTGACATTAAAAATCCCCCCTGTAGTAGCAGTATAGGTATATGAATCCTGCTCCAGTGGAAGTGAGCCAGAACCCCCATTACCTATAAAAATTTATATCATTGACTCCAGGTGGAGTCAATTCAACTTAATCTCATGACTATCATTAAATCACATAATCATTTTGGCATAAAAAATTCCCCCTGTAGTAACAGTATAGGTATATGAATCCTGCTCCAGTGGAAGTGGTCCAGAACCCCCATTACCTATAAAAATTTATATCATTGGCTCCAGGTGGTGGTGAGCTGGAGTCAATTTAACTTAATCTTATGACTATCATTAAATCGCATGATCATTTTGGCATAAAAAATTCCATCTGTAGTGATGGTATAGGTATATGAATCCTGCTCTAGTGGAAGTGGTCCAGAACCCCCATTACCTATACTACTAATCTAGACAGATCAGTCAACCACCTTGGTGGGAGGGTGAACTTGAAAACTTAAAGAATGAAAAATTCTGTGCCCTGAGAGGACATAGAGACTATTGTTTAGATATTAGTGTGTTCAGGGAGTTGCTCTCTAAACTCAAGAAGATTTTTGCACTTAAAATCAAACAGCAACAAAAACTAATTGAATCAAGAGCTAATGCTAAATTATTCTGGAAATTGTTAAAGCAAGGGAGACAATCACAATTGCTGGTTGGAATTAGAACTGATGAATGGATGAAGCACTTTTCTTCCCTCCTCCACTCAGAAAATAAACCCATCTTACCTCCACCAACAGACACAGATAATTATGTAACTGATGATACCCCGGCACATGAAGATTTAAATCAGCCTATAACAAATCAAGAAGTTGAACAACATATCCAAAAGCTTGCAAATAAAAAATCAACAGGGCCTGATGGTATTGTCTCTGAATATTTCAAGAATACAAAAAATATAATTTTACCTACATTGACTGCTCTCTTTAATGAAATACTTGACAATGGTGTGTTTCCAAATGCTTGGAATAGAAGTATCATTTGCCCTCTTTTTTAAGTCTGGAGACAAGCATGATGTAAACAACTACAGGGGAATATCCTTGATTGATAACCTTTTTTGATAAATATTTACCTCTATCATAAACTGGAGACTTAAGAATTCTTGTGAGAAAAATAACATAATTGATGAACTACAAGCAGGATTTAGGTCCAATTATTCAACTATTGACAACATTTTTAGTCTGCAGGCAATGACTCAAAAATATGCAGGGAGAAGAAAGGGGAGATTTTACTGCCTCTTTGTTGACTTTTCAAAGGCATTTGACACCATAAGACATGATAGATAATCTACTGCAAAGCCTACATGATGTTGGGATGAAGGGTAAACTGTTCAATATAATTTCGTCAGTGTATCTAAGTCTGTGTGCTTGTGTAAGGGCTTCAACTGTACCAACTGAATATTTTGAATGTAATCTGTATTTTGAGTCCACAACTATTTATATACTATTCATAAACAAGCTTTTAATTCACCTTGAAGACTGCGGAGGAGAGGGTGTTTTTATATCACAAGATTTTAAAAATGTTTCTGCAATAATGTTTGCAGATGATGTTTCATCTGTATCATATTCAGCAGTTCAACTACAAAAGAAAATTGATGCTCTACACTTATTCTGTTTACAAACTGGTATGAAAGTCATTCTGAAGAAGACAAAAGTAATGGTATTTAGAAATGGTGGTCCCCTAAGAAGTTGTGAAAGTTGTGTCATTTTATGGTGAAAGCATTGATGTTGTTCCATTTTACAGATATTTAGGAATTATGTTCACCCCAAAACTTGTGTGGACCCAGGCTCAAACATGTTTAGCTGCTCAGAGTTCAAAGCTGTGTTTGCCATAAATAGATATCAGAAGAAACTTGCAGATATTCCATGCAAAGATTTATTCAAAATTATTGATAGTATTTTAACTCCTATCCTGTGTTATGGCTCTGAAATCTGGGGTGTTAATTACAGCTAAATCATTGATGATATTCAAGTTAAGGTGTGCAAATCAGTTCTTTAAGTGTCAAGAAATACATGTAATGTGATGGTGCTTGGTGAGTGTGGTAGAGCTCCTTTACAGCTTACATATGACAAGAGCTGTGACCACCTGGACCACCTGGACCACCTGGGCCCGGAGAGACTACCATATATCAGTGTTACAAGATGCTAGCTGTTCTGGATGATTCAGGTCGCACCACCTGGACCACCTGGGCCCGGAGAGCCTACCATATATCAGTGTTACAAGATGCTAGCTGTTCTGGATGATTCAGGTCGCACCACCTGGACCACCTGGACCACCTGGGCCCGGAGAGACTACCATATATCAGTGTTACAAGATGCCAGCTGTTCTGGATGATTCAGGTCGAACCACCTGGACCACCTGGGCCCGGAGAGACTACCATATATCAGTGTTACAAGATGCCAGCTGTTCTGGACGATTCAGGTCGCAGCACCTGGACAACCTGGACCACCTGGGCCCGGAGAGACTACCATATATCAGTGTTACAAGATGCTAGCTGTTCTGGATGATTCAGGTCGCACCACCTGGACCACCTGGACCACCTGGGCCCGGAGAGACTACCATATATCAGTGTTACAAGATGCCAGCTGTTCTGGATGATTCAGGTCGCACCATCTGGACCACCTGGACCACCTGGGCCCGGAGAGACTACCATATATCAGTGTTACAAGATGCTAGCTGTTCTGGATGATTCAGGTCGCATCACCTGGACCACCTGGGCCCGGAGAGACTACCATATATCAGTGTTACAAGATGCTAGCTGTTCTGGATGATTCAGGTCGCACCACCTGGACCACCTGGACCACCTGGACCACCTGGGCCCGGAGAGACTACCATATATCAGTGTTACAAGATGCTAGCTGTTCTGGATGATTCAGGTCGCATCACCTGGACCACCTTGGCCCGGAGAGACTACCATATATCAGTGTTACAAGATGCTAGCTGTTCTGGATGATTCAGGTCGCATCACCTGGACCACCTGGACCACCTGGACCACCTGGACCACCTGGGCCCCGAGACTACCATATATCAGTGTTACAAGATGCTAGCTGTTCTGGATGATTCAGGTCGCATCACCTGGACCACCTTGGCCCGGAGAGACTACCATATATCAGTGTTACAAGATGCTAGCTGTTCTGGATGATTCAGGTCGCATCACCTGGACCACCTGGACCACCTGGGCCCCGAGACTACCATATATCAGTGTTACAAGATGCTAGCTGTTCTGGATGATTCAGGTCGCATCACCTGGACCACCTGGACCACCTGGGCCCGGAGAGACTACCATATATCAGTGTTACAAGATGCCAGCTGTTCTGGATGATTCAGGTCGCACCATCTGGACCACCTGGACCACCTGGGCCCGGAGAGACTACAATATATCAGTGTTACAAGATGCTAGCTGTTCTGGATGATTCAGGTCGCATCACCTGGACCACCTTGGCCCGGAGAGACTACCATATATCAGTGTTACAAGATGCCAGCTGTTCTGGATGATTCAGGTCGAACCACCTGGACCACCTGGGCCCGGAGAGACTACCATATATCAGTGTTACAAGATGCTAGCTGTTCTGGATGATTCAGGTCGCACCACCTGGACCACCTGGACCACCTGGGCCCGGAGAGACTACCATATATCAGTGTTACAAGATGCTAGCTGTTCTGGATGATTCAGGTCGCACCACCTGGACCACCTGGGCCCGGAGAGACTACCATATATCAGTGTTACAAGATGCCAGCTGTTCTGGATGATTCAGGTCGCACCATCTGGACCACCTGGACCACCTGGGCCCGGAGAGACTACCATATATCAGTGTTACAAGATGCTAGCTGTTCTGGATGATTCAGGTCGCATCACCTGGACCACCTGGGCCCGGAGAGACTACCATATATCAGTGTTACAAGATGCTAGCTGTTCTGGATGATTCAGGTCGCACCACCTGGACCACCTGGGCCCGGAGAGACTACCATATATCAGTGTTACAAGATGCTAGCTGTTCTGGATGATTCAGGTCGCATCACCTGGACCACCTGGGCCCGGAGAGACTACCATATATCAGTGTTACAAGATGCCAGCTGTTCTGGATGATTCAGGTCGCATCACCTGGACCACCTGGGCCCGGAGAGACTACCATATATCAGTGTTACAAGATGCCAGCTGTTCTGGATGATTCAGGTCGCACCACCTGGACCACCTGGACCACCTGGGCCCGGAGAGACTACCATATATCAGTGTTACAAGATGCTAGCTGTTCTGGATGATTCAGGTCGCACCACCTGGACCACCTGGACCACCTGGGCCCGGAGAGACTACCATATATCAGTGTTACAAGATGCCAGCTGTTCTGGATGATTCAGGTCGCACCATCTGGACCACCTGGGCCCGGAGAGACTACCATATATCAGTGTTACAAGATGCTAGCTGTTCTGGATGATTCAGGTCGCATCACCTGGACCACCTTGGCCCGGCGAGACTACCATATATCAGTGTTACAAGATGCTAGCTGTTCTGGATGATTCAGGTCGCAACACCTGGACCACCTGGGCCCGGAGAGACTACCATATATCAGTGTTACAAGATGCCAGCTGTTCTGGATGATTCAGGTCGCACCACCTGGACCACCTGGGCCCGGAGAGACTACCATATATCAGTGTTACAAGATGCCAGCTGTTCTGGATGATTCAGGTCGCACCACCTGGACCACCTGGACCACCTGGGCCCGGAGAGACTACCATATATCAGTGTTACAAGATGCTAGCTGTTCTGGATGATTCAGGTCGCATCACCTGGACCACCTGGGCCCGGAGAGACTACCATATATCAGTGTTACAAGATGCCAGCTGTTCTGGATGATTCAGGTCGCACCATCTGGACCACCTGGACCACCTGGGCCCGGAGAGACTACCATATATCAGTGTTACAAGATGCTAGCTGTTCTGGATGATTCAGGTCGCACCACCTGGGCCACACACATTAAAACTATAGCACAAGAAGTTGGGGATAAGATTGTTTTTATTTCCATGTTTAAACAGAGACAGCAAACCTGGAATGTAAATGTGAACAGTTTATCTGACTCATTCCTATAAACATTTTAAATCGCTACTAAGTGTTGAATATTACTTAAATTCACCACTTCCATCTCACTTAAAAAGGATTTTAAGTAACTTTCCAATAGCAGTAAATACTGGAAGATACCATGCCTAACTATATATATGAAGAAAGACTTATTAATAATTTGTGAATCCTACAGCTCCGGTTATGCACGTTTAGATAAATATATTACATACCGTATTCGACGTATTAAGCGCCCGGAAATAGTGGGCTCTTATTAGAATATAATTTTGGTGAGAACAAAAACAGAGTTGAAAAATTGTGAATTTCGTACAGTAGTTTATGCTGACAGCCTGAAATGATTCAAAAGAAAAGTATGTACGTATCATACACGAGAGATATATTTTTCCAGAATTTAATTGCCCACAATTAAGGGTGCATATAACACACGAGTGAGTATTATACACGAATCAATAAGTCTTGTGTACATTGATCAATCGGAAGGGGTGCTAATTAGGAAATATCGCCATGGGCTTATTAGAGCGGGGCGCTTATTACGTCGAATACGGTAACTGTATCTCTATTATTTCCTCAGATGCATATGATACCTTATATAAAATATCTATTTTTCTTAACCAAAGCTCATCAACTTAGGGTAAATAGTAAATAATCCACTGCGAATTTATAAGAATAAAAACAAAAACAAATGTAAATAATGTAAATATCATTTTGCGCAGGCTTTATGTATTCCTGCATATGTATGTATTTTGGGCCAGTGGCTTTTATTGAATAAATTGTCTGTGTGTCTGTGTGTCTGTCTGTCTGCCTGACATACATTTAATGCAAAAAATAGCCTGCCGTAAATGACGAAAACTGATTTTTCTCTATGACGTCAAAAGGCGACAGATAGGTTACACACGAAAAAAGAAAAGGGGGCATAACTCAGCTATGCTTAGTTCCAGTTTATTTTAACTCAGGTCACCTGGTGAGCATTAGATGTGGGACAGTATATTTTCGTGGTATTTTGTTCACGAGTAACCAAACTATTCCAACACAAATATCGATATTGAAAAACTGTATACTCCCTTATATTACCGTAAGAAATGATGAAACTTACTTAATAAAAAAAGAAGTAATAGCGAAATGAATGGCCCTATGTAAGCTGTTAATTAGTCCTCAGATCACAACATTTTTCTGACTGGTCAAGTGTAATTTGGCTTATGTTGCACCATTATTAATGGAGTACTAGTCTTGTGATCAAATGTAATGAAATACTTAAAACATGACACCGTTCTATTTGATGTCATGGCTGGTTGTATGTCTTTGACAGCGTCGGAGAAAGACGACACTGGTAGTTTGATTCATATATATTTACCTCCCCTAATTACTTTTTACAATTCTTGGAGAAATAAAGTAATTAGTTTAATATCCTGTGATCACAATATTTAGAAAAAGATGAACATTTTGGTTGTATAATACAAAACGAGAGGAATAATTCGTAAATCGTTTGTGACAACGCGCACCTGCGAATCGTTAGATATCACTGTTGTGTTTATCAAACGACCTAAAAAAACTATTCCAAGACCAAGACAATTCTCCTGGAAATGTGTGCGTATATTTTAACGCAAAATATCCATTTGGTTAAAGTAATATATTCACTTTAAGTTTTAAAATAAAATGAAACGGCTATTCATGGAAGTTGTTAATATGAACTTATAATATTGACTTTGACACTCCCAAGTAATTTCTGTTGAAAAATATCAAATCATAGCAATGTATCTATTTTTAATTCCTAATTCTTCCTATAATTCTCTTCTCATGCATATTCTGAACGAATAGACGAATGGATAGCTAAAAAAGGGGAAAATGCTGCACTGTAAAATACGTATTTACCTTTGTTTACATTTCAAACAAGTGCAGTTTTTCGAGCACAGCGTTGTTTTCACACCTAACTTATTTTGCTTGATTTGATCTCGGCACTTTATATTGGCGACAGAGACCATGTGTCATTTGATTCTAAAATGTATGAGGAATTCAAGGATGTATGTATCACAGCTGAGTTTGAAATACGCGTAATGTTACAGGCGTCTTATTACCGGTAGGCTACATGTGAAATGTGATTTTGTAATCACTATCTAATATGGCGGAAAGTTCACAGTATACAAAACTGTGAAGTGTATCTGCGTGTCTGATGTATTTTGAATTTTATTCGACTTCAAAGTGAGGTTTGAAGAGGAGGGAAATATATATCCCTCTGGCATCCTGCCCCTGGGTGAAAAACAACAAATAACCCAAACCCTATCTATAGCTCTGAATTCATCGGGGGAATCTGGTCAGTCGTAAGACGAGAGTGTAAAGAAGGTGTCACCCGCTGGGAAGTAGCTTGATTGAAATGGTGAAATGGGAGAGAGAAAATAAATATCTCGCCAATCAGAAATATTTCTTTTTAAATTTCAGCAGCAATAATATGCAACACATCTCCATTTGTTAATCTATATCGCCCACATGAGGCCTGTGCTGTACTTGCATATGTCGCGAAGCCAGCATTGTGCCGCCCTGTGAATTACCGATATCGTATTTAGCAGAGAAAACAGCAGGCAGCTTTAGTGTTTAGACCTAAGCCGGAATGCCGTGACGTCATCGACAGTGTGACGTCACTGTCATTGTACATTTGGCGCCACGTCAGCTGGGCGAACCTCGCCTCGGTCTGACGTCACCGAGTGCAGCGAGATGTAAACAAACAGGTTTTTTGTGTTTTTCACGATTAATTACAAACTTCTGCCGTAAAACTAACACAGAAATATATGACGACATACATGAACATATCACGAGGTGCGCTGTTTACATACCAATCACACATCATCTCTATTTACACTCAGATAACAATTTTCTTACCTGATGATGCGAAGTTCCAAACACAACAAATGACAAAATGTCTGACAAAGTTTTTACAAGTTTTATTCATCTCCAAAAACAAGAAACAGTTTCACGTAAATAAAGACATATGTACACACGACGACGTGAACGGCACACCACGTCACTGTCAGGTCTCCCCCACCGTCCACACAAACACGACACTGACGTCACTGAGCGCCGCGGGACACGAGGAGATCCAACACTCGCGTATGTCCCCTTGATCTCGCCAGGTCGGCCGCCGTCTCCCCGTATTTGGTCCTGGCGTCGATGTCCACCACGTGCAGAGACAGCACAAACTTCACCGTCTCCATGTCTCCTCTACTACAGGCCCAGTGAAGGGTGTTGTAACCGACCCCGTCCACCAGTGACACATCGGCCCCTTCACTCACCAGGAGCTCCACCACGTCTCTCTGTCCCCTCCATGCTGCCCCCATCACCGGTGTCCTGCTCCTCCCCCACCTACAATTGACGTCCACGCCCTGAGACAGGAGCCGCTTCACCTCCTCCAGGTTCCCGGTCAAGCTGGCGTCAACGAGGTCCTCGCAGTCTGCTGGTGATGGAGTCGCTGTAACACAAGTAAACTCTGTACACTTCCAGACATCTTCGTCATACATCGACATGGTTCACACCTCAACGTGGTGACACGTGACACGGTACGTCATCAACCACTTCCAACATGGCTGACAACACAAGGATCAAGGGGAAGGACGACAGCTGGTTCATGTAATCAAGGATTATGTGGTCAATGTTTAAAATCTTTCTGTCACATCCAGTTGTTGTAACATTATTCTGTGTGTGGATGGCGAGTGTCAACGTTTGATGAACTGAGCTTTATGAGATGATACTGTCAGTACAGTTGTTTGGAAATATTAGATAGATCTTATAAGACATGACATTGGAGTATGTCAGTCTGTGTGTTTGTTGTTTTACGCCGCACTCAGCAATAGTCCAGCAATAAGATGGCGGAGTCTGGTACAGACAGACAGTCCAGTGGTTGACAACATGAGCACCGATCGACACAACTGGGATACGATGACATGCAAGACACAAGTCAGAACCCTCACGGGTCTATACCCCAGCTTGTTAATTGTTGGAGGGATTAAAGTGTGGGCTTTCTACCTGCTGGCTTCTCCCACCTACCCTGTGTAGCAGGCTTTTTTGTGGTCGTCACTGCTGTCCTCGCGGTCTGGCTCGGGTCACTCGAGGCTGAAACACAGAACATGCTGTTCAGAAAACAATACAGACCACATAAGCATTATACATATCAGATATTCGACAAAGTTTAGGTTTTTACTATTTTGACTGATGAATACAATTTCAAAACCATTCATCTTAGTAGAGGTATTATTATAAGGTAGTCTAGCGACTAATAAATCACTCAAACGCCTATCATAAATATACAACACAAAAATTGAGATTGCTGTTCATCTGAGCCGCGCGTCTGTACAGGCTTGTTGGATTGAGCCTTATGGTGGTACTGGCAATACAATTGACTTGTTTCAAATTATTAGAATAATAAGAGACTACATTTATCAGCTTGTTATTGTAGAGACTGTTCATATGAAGTTTTTTTTCAGGCTTATATTTGTTACATGTTGATGTGACCTCATCTCGTACAAAGTTGGACAGTGACAGTATCTACCACCTGCTGGGTTCTCCCACCTACCATGGGTCGTCACTGTCGTCATCTGTGCAGCCCTTTCTCCGTGGCTCCGGTCGCTCGAGGCTGAAACACAAAATATGCTGTTCAGTTGGGTTGGGTGAGTTGGGTTTTACAGGTTCTTAGCAATATTCCAGCAATATCTGGGCGGGGAACACTAGACATGGGCTTCGCACATAGTACCCATGTGGGGGAATCGACCCCAGTTTTTCCGCGCGAAGGGCGAATGCTTTAACCACTAGGCTACCCACCACCCAAAACCCCCATATATGCTGTTCAGAAAACTATATATTGCAGGTAAACATTATAACTACTGGCCTCAGAGAAGCTTTTGCCTTTCAACAAATGTGTGACTTTCAAATTTATTCACTGATGAACTTAACTTATAATACATTTGTTGCAGTAGAGGCTTATTCATATATCATAGCATGGTGACTGACAAATTTTGGAAATCACTTATATTTATTAGATTTAGATTGCTTTTATCACTTCTGAGATATATCTCTTCTCTTGGTTGAAGTTGCAGGAACTGAATATATTGTTATTTTGTTGTCATAATAATATAATCATACAACATACAACAAAAATGAACATTACTACATCAGCGATAGAAATTGGCACTCGTCCTATATTCCTTGCCAAACATCGCAATAGTTCAGATATCATAACGACTAGGCTAGTAGACATATGTCATTCTTTAGGGTTTTATATGTTACCATTATGAGGACTAAGGACTAAACATGTTAGTTTATATTGTTGTACACAGAATACACAGACTATGTGCATTTATTATTTTGGAACTTTACAACATGGTATTACATCAGCTACATACCCTTAATTCTCAATTATGGAATGATTAGTATTTTAGTCTGACTTCGTTAGTTGTTGGTGGAATCGTTATGACAATGAAATGGTCCCCGCAAGTTGGTGCGTTGTTGCATAATATCTGCATTTGAGTATCAATACTGTGAATAGCAAACCTACTTCGCTCATACAGGTCAAATACTGAACATTGTTTTCTAATTTTCATTGCCTGCTATGTTATTACTACTGCATATTTAAATAATACTCGGGTATTTGTTGCGAGTGAGAATCAATGCACATCGTTATATATATTTTGACCAGGATATGACGCCCACCAGTGTAATTCTGGAGGAAAATATATTGCTCGTGCATTTCAACGTCTGTGGAAAATGGGCATTTTACACAATTGTTACATCGTCAAATCGACAACTGTCTTGATGGTTTCTCTGGGTCCATATTGCCTTTGCCAATTGATGATAACAGGCTACTAAATGTAGAGTGCTGCGACCTATCGTAAATTATTTGTTGTTCCAAGTGACTTTGCTTGATGTTTTAGTCCCCACCCTCCCCAATACAAACACTCTCTTAACTAGACTCTGAAACTGGTGCATTTTACGTCGTTTGGTGTCTCGGGCTACACAGTATTACAAACGTCGATATACGACATGCTACAGATTAATATTTCAGTGAGGACATTTTCTTGATGATACACAATCAATGTAAAAGAGCAACAGGTCTACTTGACTACGCGCGTGTGCAACACAGTAGTAATTCAGTGTCAGGAAAACCATTTGCAACACTGTCATAATTCAGCATTCCGAGCGATGGCGGCAGTACATTCATCACAGATTAGCTTACTATCTGAGGCAGAACCTGTCGCCGGCACTACAAGATGTTTGATACGGTGTTTGGTTGTGTAAAGAAGGGAATAAACATGTGGCTCTATAAAGTGATAAGACTGAAATGCCGATTGCCCGTGTGACATGCGCCAAATTGTTTTCGCATTTAACGTCCGTTTTACCTTAGTCATAAAATAATGAGAATCATGCACATTTTCTCTTATATATTCTACATTTCCTTGCAATTCTTCAAAAGCAATGCAAAAATACATTTGTTCCTGATAATATTTTCCGGATTCGAAGAACAAAGCTGCAGGCCTTGAGTGTAAAAATAATATGGCTGACACATTTGGCCGTTCTGTGATGCAGGACAACGTTTTAAAAATATGAGCGAAAAAACACATCCGACACTTGACTGAACAGATTTAGAATCATCTCATATAGTCTTCAGTCCCAGTTGTAAATAATTGTTATTAGTTCAGAGATGAAACTTACAAGCATATATTATGCAATATACTGATTAAAATAGAACAAGCTTTTCAGTTGAAACGAGGTATGAATGTTTACATCCAGACGTTTGTTATCCCCGGTGACAGGCTAAACAAACGTCTGGGTGTAAACATTGTGTGAAGCAAGCACCTGATTCCTTCAAAATGTATTCTGTTGTACATCAATCTTAAAATATTTACAATGTTTGTTTCATTTAATTTCCTAACAAAATTCTGAAGTACAAGCGGAAAACTTACCCACCGTTTACGTCCTAACACGAGTGACACGTCCCACTGCCAGTCAAGAAACGCAAGAAACGCCTTGACTGGCGAAGGGGCGAGTTATGACGTCAGTGTGACGTGTCTGGTTAGGAGCATGTCATAGTTTGGCGCTCGGCTGCTTGTGCCGATCACTCTAAGATAATACAGTGTGGAGTGATACTAGAAGTCTTACTACAGTCTCACCTTATTTCGTCTCAGATTGCACGTTGAGGTAAAAAATTAAGCCTACGTCATTGGTTAAAGAAATCTACCTTATCACCGTCCGTAAAATATGACTTTATTTTTATTCTAAGATGCTTCCCTAAAAGATCAAAGGCACCGACAATACTTTATCCTGCGACAAAGCATTGTTTCCGCGTAAAGATCCGGAGTAGAATAAGGTCTCGAGCAACCCATGCTTGGCGTAAGAGGCGACTATGCTTGTCGTAAGAAGCGAGGTCGGGTGGTCAGGCTCGGTTACATGGTTGATGCATGTCATCGATCCCAATTGCGTGGATCGATGTTCATGATATTAATCACTGGATTGTCTGGTCCAGACTCGATTATTTACAGACTGCCGTTATTTAGCTGGAATATTGCTGAGTGCGGCGTTAAACAACAAACCAACAAAACCAACCATACGACAACAGTCACAAAATTGTTCCATTCGGGCGTTGGTGCCCTAAGAAATTAAGTAGGCTATGTCTTCAGCATGGATCGATGTTCATGACATCAATCACTGTAACGACTCGATCTATTGACTGTAACGACTCGATCTATTGACTGTAACGACTCGATCTATTGACTGTAACGACTCGATCTATTAACTGTAACGACTCGATCTATTGACTGTAACGACTCGATCTATTGACTGTAACGACTCGATCTATTGACTGTAACGACTCGATCTATTGACTGTAACGACTCGATCTATTGACTGTAACGACTCGATCTATTGACTGCAAGTCTGCACTTCTCACTTTACCATGGGAACATATTTTTAAACTGGTCGAACCCGACTTGCCTGGCCCTCGCCCTGCATGAGACATCATTTTGGCTTGTTAAGAACCATCAGACCATGAACTCATGTTTGTGTTTTGATCGGAAAATTACCAAGAACTACTGACCAGTTCCTCAACCTTATCACAAGCAAACATAGCATCGAAGCTATCGCAACGGTAGCCACCATTTTGAATGTTGTATTTGTAAAAAATTACCAAGAACTACTGACCAGTTCCTCAACCTTATCACAAGCAAACATAGCATCGAAGCTATCGCGACGGTAGCCACCATTTTGAATGTTGTATTTGTAAAACATGTCGGCCGCTGACATAGTGATGAAGTGTCGCCTTGTCGCTGTTGCATTTCGTATTGGTTATTTCAAAATCTTTACTGAACATGAAATTTGATGAATGCGCCCAGGTATTTAACTCAGTCACAGCAATAACACATGTGCATACTTAAGTCCGTTAAGTAGGAGCTAAATCTGTGGGTTAAAGAGTCGTTGGTTATCTGATATACTAGTAATTTATCGATAAAGGATCGTCAAAAAGAATATCCTGAATGACTATTATTTCGCGCCCCTTGTAACAGTATTTCGGTTATACCACGGTGTGTCAGCTTGATGTGGGAGGAAAATACGAAATATTGTATAGTGCTGGGATTCGAACCTACGATTATTGATTTCTTGCACGCCCAGGGGACGCAACTCTTCACTGCGAATTGTGCCGCCTAAAACGACTGGGTCAACCGTGTCTGTCTGTCTGTCTGTCCCTTTGTATAAATAAGATAACTATATTTACGTGACTAAATGTTACTCAAATGGACTCTCCTGAAAGTGTCAATCTTATTCTGCTTTGTATATGCGCGACGGAACGGTCGCTATACCTGCTACATACCAATTATCAGAATATTTATCTATATAAACAGGGCGTTAAAAAAATCCTTGACAATGCGGTTCTGACACTTCAATCAGGAAGACGAGTTTTTTCAAAATGGAACTCAGAAAGGTGACAATGTTTCATCATGTGTGGTTATTTCGGCGTCTGTCATATAACAACTATAACTCCTGTATCCATGATCAGATTCTATATTTCTACAGGGCGTTAGAAACCTATCGACAGTGCGGTCCTGCAAACATTATCTTCCGAGTTATCAGGCAAACAATTGGTTTGAAACGGGACTCAGAACGGTGGAAAGTTTGCTCTCCAAATCCTTATCCTAAATCTGAATTCACATTTATTTAAATAATTGGAATGACTATGTGAATGCGGTTAGGGGATTGTAGGTTGAAGAACTCATGGGTACCAATGATGTGTAAGACGATGGAGGCGATGATTCGGAGACATCAATGTTGAAAATGATGAGCCTGATGTAAAGTGGTCTGTCGGTTTACACGGGTGGCCCGGTCTTCTATAGGGCGCGATTGTGGGTTCGAATCCCGGTTCGTCCCGATTATGTTTCTAGGTTTGTCAGCACCATATCCGTGCTCGTGGGTTTCACCGAAGTGGTAGACGTCTGAGACCTGCATCACTTAGGGCTTAGCTCCCCATTAAGCTGACACGTCGTGATATAACTGCAATAATGTTTAAAGCGGCGTTTAAACCAACTCACCCAACACATGTGCGGCGGAAGGATTTTTACTGATCAATTTCCGTCTATGACCTGTTACAGATTCTTGTTACTTCGCGTGTCCCGCTGTGATATTGCTGGAATATTGCTAAAAGCATACTCACTCACTCACTCACTCCGCGTGTCGTACAAAGATACCTTTCACAGACCCCTCTGTGCTGTCTTTGTAAGAAAATACGGATCTGCAGACAGCATTCGGCTTCGACCGAAATAAAGAACTGCGCTACGTTGAACGCTTTTCATTCGACAACTTCCCTACAAATATAAAAACTACTGACATCTACCCCAATGTCTGTTTACCAGAGTTAAATTAATTATTCGTTCTCGGGCGCTTTTAAACCTGAATGTCTTTGGTTATAAATGTCACCGTTTAGCAAAATGTTTTTATTAATGGTAAACCAAATCAACGCCATATGAAAATGGCAGACAACATTCCATGCAACTAGGCCTAGTGTATTTAGCACGAAAACAAAAGTATTGTGTCTATATCATAAGTCTACACGGGTTAACTGCCATTTCAAGGATCCACCTCTTAATTTATACTATTTTACTTTGTGTTTTTCCACATTTACACGAACGAACGATCGAGCCGATCGAGGTAAGGCCAACTAGGCCAAGTGATGAAACTAGACTCGTGACTGCAAATATATAAATTGTCAATGCAAGAGTGAGTGAGTGAGTGAGTATGGTTTTACGCCGCTTTTAGCAATATTCCAGCAATATCACGGCGGGGGACACCAGAAATGAGCTTCACACATTGTACCCATGTCGGGAATCAAACCCGGGTCGTCGGCGTGACGAGCGAACGCCTTAACCACTGGGCTACCCGACCGCCCCCTCAATGCAAGAGAATAACAAATCTAGATTATCCGCCGAAACAGATTCCATTTTGGATAGAGGGGAAATAGCGGTAAAGATTATGTGAATGACCACTGAAAATCAGTGATGACACCAGGTGTTCGCGAAAAGGATGAGCATGTCCTGGCCTGCGGGTAGCGCCCGCACTGTATGGTGGCATATGTGCTTACTGCAATAACATTTTCTCCCTTGAACAGTTTGTTTTTCAACTATATGTAATAGTTTTCTGAAAATTCTATGGGATGTGTGGGTAATTGAAATAATGCCTTATGGGTAATTGAGTAGAAAGTACATGCATTTCTATTTTTTTAAACAATTGCCAATAACATGTCACATTTGGTCTGGTAGATTTTTAATTTTCGACTTTTGTAAGCTGTTCAACCCTGAAATGCATGACATTTGTAAGAAAGTTTACCGCAATAGTGAGCGCGAGATCATCGTCCTGTAGAAACATTTTGACAAGCAGGTATAAATTTTCCCTTGGAAATAGCTTGAGTTAATAGTAATAGGGCGCGCCTTCACGAAAAGGTTGGTTGGTTTGTTGTTTAACGCCGCCACGAAAAGGACAGATTGTGAATGAATGAAAAATGAAGCATAACGATTCAGTTTGGTACGTCGTGTGCCATTGTTACAGGCGGACATACAGTATAGTTTATTAACGATATGTAAAGCACGTGCATGGCAGGTCAGTTATGCGACAGATGTAACACATTTGAGTTAATAGTGAGTCACTGATTGAGAGAATTCAATCTAAGGCCGCATATAAGCCATGCAACGAGGAGAGGAGTTTGTCAACCTCTGACTGCCCCTAGCCTTAACTGCCAGTCTTTCCGCCTCACATGCACGAAGTCAATCACATTCCCGTAAATTATTAGGTAACCCGCAATATTCTTTTTGCGCTATCACTGGGCGTTGGACGTGTCATGACATGATGCGCACGCAAATCGAGTGGGTGAAGAGCGAGATGCTCCAGATGATTGATACTAGATGTAAGTATAGTTGTCAGCGATAAGATTCAGTGAGGAGATTTGAGTTATTTAAGTCACTTAACATTACTTTTAGAACTAAACAAAAGATGGAGATACGTATTTCATTTCGCGAATAATACGTGCCGGTGTACTTGTGAAGCATATGAAAAGGGACTGATAGAAAAGTTCTCTCCTTAAAGGTTTTTCATACATGGCTTTAACCACGAGGTGTTAATGAAGCACAGTGCTGGTGTATCATGTCTACTGTACAGTGTGAGAAGTGTTAATGACACTTCCCGTTGCCATTAGAAGCATAGGACTGATGTATCATGTCTACTGTACAGTGTTAGAAGTGTTAATGACACTTCCCGTTGCCATTAGAAGCATAGGACTGATGTATCATGTCTACTGTACAGTGTTAGAAGTGTTAATGACACTTCCCGTTGCCATTAGAAACACAGGGCTGGTGTATCATGTCTGCTGTACAGTGTTAGAAGTGTTAATGACATTTCCCGTTGCCATTAGAAACACAGGGCTGATGTATCATGTCTACTGTACAGTGTTAGAAGTGTTAATGACATTTCCCGCCACCATTAGAAACTCAGGGCTGGTGTATCATGTCTACTGTACAGTGTAAGAAGTGTTGATGACGCTTTCTGTGGCCACTAGAAACTCAGGGCTGGTGTATCATGTCTACTGTACAGTGTAAGAAGTGTTGATGACGCTTTCTGTGGCCACTAGAAAGACAGGGTTGGTGTATCATGTCTACTGTACAGTGTTAGAAGTGTTGATATCATGTCTACTGTACAGTGTGAGAAGTGTTGATGACGCTTTCTGTGGCCACTAGAAACACAGGGCTGGTGTATCATGTCTACTGTACAGTGTTGGAAGTGTTAATGACACTTTATGTGGCCACTAGAAACACAGGGCTGGTGTATCATGTCTACTGTACAGTGTTAGAAGTGTTGATGACACTTTATGTGGCCACTAGAAACACAGGGCTGGTGTATCATGTCTACTGTACAGTGTTAGAAGTGTTAATGACACTTCCCGCTGCCATTAAAAGCACGGGGCTGGTGTATCATGTCTACTGTACAGTGTTAGAAGTGTTAATGACACTTCCCGCTGCCATTAAAAGCACGGGGCTGGTGTATCATGTCTACTGTACAATGTTAGAAGTGTTAATAACACTTCCCGGCACCATTAGAAGCGCGGGGCTGGTGTATCATGTCTACTGTACAGTGTTAGAAGTGTCAATGAAGCTTACCGCCACCATAAGAAACACAGGGCTGGTGTATCATGTCTACTGTACAGTGTTAGAAGTGTTAATGACACTTCCCGCCACCATTAGAAACACAGGGCTGGTGTATCATGTCTACTGTACAGTGTTAGAAGTGTTAATGACGATTTCTGTCGCCATAACAAACACAGGACTGGTGTATCATGTCTACTGTACAGTGTTAGAAGGGTGAATGACTCTTCCTGACTGCACTAGAAACACAGAGCTGATGTATGATGTCTACTGTACAGTGTTAGAAGTGTTAATGACACTCCCCGCCACCATTAGAAACACGGGGCTGGTGTATCATGTCTACTGTACAGTGTTAGAAGTGTTAATGACACTCCCCGCCACCATTAGAAACACAGGACTGGTGTATCATGTCTACTGTACAGTGTTAGAATTCTTAATGACACTTCCCGCAGCCATTGCCAACACAGGACTGATGTATAATGTCTACTGTACAGTGTTAGAAGTTTTAATTACACTTTCCGCCGCCATTAGAAACACGGGGCTGGTATATCATGTCTACTGTACAGTGTTACAAGTGTTAATGACGCTTCCCGCCACTATTAGAAACACGGGGCTGGTGTATCATGTCTACTGTACAGTGTTAGAAGTGTTAATGACACTTGCCGCCGCCATTAGAAACACAGGACTGGTGTATCATGTCCTGTGTTTCTAATGGCGGCGGATAGTGTCATTAACACTTCTTACACTGAACAGTAGACATGATACACCAGTCCTGTGTTTCTAGTGGCGTCAGGTAGCGTCATTAACACTCCTAACACTGTACAGTAGACATGATTCTCCAGTCCTGTGTTTCTAGTGGATGCAGAAAACATCATTAACACTTTTTACAGTGGTCAGCAGTTCTATTTTCTGACGCATCTCGGTTCTGACTGCAGCATAATGACGGTCGTGTTCTTGTCTACAGAAGGCGTTGGAAACACAATTTTTTTTGTGGTAGTGTCATGTTGTGGGCCGCCTTCTCATTTCATCACAGAACCAATCTGTACGTCATCAACGGGAATTTGAATGCTGTTCTCTACAGGGATGAGATTCTGAGACCAATGATGATCCCTTGTCTTCATCGAATAGGCACACAGACGGTTTTCCAGGATGACAATGCTAGACCTCATCGTGCACGCGTAGTCCCTGACTTTCTGGGACAAAACAATGTTACTCGCATGGAATGGCCAGCATATTATCCTGATATGGCACCCATTGAGCACGTATGGGATCTGTTAACGAGACGTGTTAGAGAGAGCCACCCTCCACCGCAAGATGTGCGCCAGCTTGCTCAATGGCTGAGTGGCCTGCTATCCCACAGAACACACTACAGACATTAGTGACATCCATGAGGCGTCGTTGTGTTGCATGTGTGGCTGCTAGGGGCGGACACACTCGTTACTGACTTTTCTCTCATGGCCTGGATTTCCACGTTATGAAATGTAGTGGGTTGTTCATGATTCTTTCGGGGGCACGGGTGGCCCAGTCGTCTAAGGCTGTGCAGATGTGCGTCCCTTGGGCATGCCAGAAACCAATGTTTGTGTGTTCGAATCCCGGTTCGCCCCGATTATGTTTCTAGGTTTGTCAGCACCATACCCGTGCTCGTGGGTTTCACCGAAGTGGTAAACGTCTGAGACCTGCATCACTTCGGGCTTTCCTCCCACATTAAGCTGACACGGCGTGATGTAACTGGAATTCTGTGAAAAGCGGCGTTAAATCCAACTCACTGACACTCACGTTATGAAATGTAATGGATTGTTCATGATTCTTTCTTACTGTATACTCGGTCATTATTGAATTTACTACTCAGTCTTCTGTTCCTTTTTTATTTTAAGTGCAAACATATCAGTGTTCCCTAACTGCTTTTGAGTAGTATAGTTAGCCTAGTAGAACGCTCCTGTATATTTTCACCCCGTGTAAATGTCGTATTACTAAAAACTTATTTAAGAGACGCGCACCTTTTCTAGTTTTTACCTGAGTCATGCGCTCTTTTCTATATTGTAATGAATATTGGTGGGAGTATTCCTACCGACGTTAACCTATGTACCTGGGTATTGGGTGTCCCGTCTTTTGATATTATGATCAGAAGGACGATCAGCTTTGCAAACAAGACTGCCAGAGACAGACGCTAAACGGTTTCGGAACCAAACCCTAACGCATCAACACACACGAAACCTTGCACACAAACCTTCCTCCGTGCACGTGAGCTGGTAAACTCTCTACGCTTGCTGCACTGCAATATTTATGATCAGAGTAGGAATGCGTCGTCTGCAATGTTATGAGGTGAGGTGAAATTGGGTTTAACGCCGCGTCCAAGATTATTGCACTTACACATGCACGTGTGTGTGTGTGTGTGTGTGTGTGTGTGTGTGTGTGTGTGTGTGTGTGTGTGTGTGTGTGTGTGTGTGTGTGTGTCTGTGTGTGTGTGTGTGTGTGGCTGCTTGTACTAGTCCGGACTGATGCCGATTTATAGTGCTAGCTCACTTAGATACCATGCCGCAGTTTAACATGAATACCCCACTCAGACACAGTATACTGACTCCGAGCCGACCAGTCCTTGTTTTATCCCCTTAATGCCGAGCACCAGACAGGGAAACAACAAGTACCATCTTTTAACGTCTTTTAGTATGACGCGGCCGGGGATCGAGCCCCGGACCTTCCGCTCTCCGGGCGGATGTTCTACCACTAGACCACGGAGGCGGTCTACAATGTAATGAACTCCTAAGAGTTAATGTCATTCCGGAAACTGGCGGAAGTCAGTGGTGGGTAGACAATATGTTCTGCACAAAAGTCAAGGATCGACCCCGCACAGGCCGCCCTAGGTCAAGATCAAAAGTTCATCGGGCTGGAAACTCGACTTTAATAAATTGACTTGTGGACGATCATGCCTCGGGAAGATGATGCTATCTGAACGTGCTACCTTTGTTTGCAACATTGACGCGATGACATCTTTCCAACGAATGAATCATGACTTTCTTTCGCATGAAACAGTATGACAACATATATGTGTGTGTGCGCGCGGGCGCGCGTGCGTGCGTGTGTGTGTGTGTGTGTGTGTGTGTGTGTGTGTGTGTTAATACGAAGTTATAAACAATATGTAGGATATAATATTTGTTTTAGTACAACATGTATAGTGTAAGCATTAGTTCAGTGTAGGTTATAATTGTGTGATTTGAGTGTATGAATGTAGTTAAAGTCATTAGTATAAGTATATTAATGATTA
This sequence comes from Haliotis rufescens, assembly GCF_023055435.1. Lineage (NCBI taxonomy): Eukaryota > Metazoa > Mollusca > Gastropoda > Lepetellida > Haliotidae > Haliotis > Haliotis rufescens. The sequence continues at coordinate 753,814 of NW_025963824.1, forward strand.
TACCTCCATGATCATGTGTGTTTGTAATTAAGAGTATATCACAGCACAGGTAATGCTAGTATGGCTCAGATAAGGGCATATTTATGTAGGTTTATCTATGCTATTCCATTTGAGATTATGTTTAGAATAAAATGATATGGCACTATTACTGTGTATATAATTGTATGATATGTATACTAAACTATGTAAGTGGCGTGTATTTGATCACTTACAGCAGGATCTGCAGTGACAAGCAGTAACAGTAGATTATGCCTACTGTCACCTGAGTGCCACACATTCGGTAGGCATATTAAACATTCTAGTTCTAGCATAAGCTACATGCCTGTATTTGTGAACTGCATGTTTATATGTATACTATACATCGTGTACATATGAGTGCATTGGTGCAGTTTAAGTAATATGTAGCACAGAGATGAGTATTATGAATCATGTGATATCTGTCATAGCTTTATGTGATCGGATGTAAAAAACATGTATGCCTATTCATCAAAACTAAGTTCTGAATATTACATAAGGAGGACATCATGATAAATGTGGAGAATGCATTTTGATTATTAGATCAATAACTGTGATACGTGCAGTGTTTAGAACTCCATGTATGTTTTACTTATTTGCTGGTCGTTCTGTTACAGGGTGAATATGAATATTGGACTTTATTCAGACAGCTCAATTTTCCGAGACAGTTTTATGTAGGATAACACGGTTATGTGTCAGTGTATTTTATTGTATTACACATTTATAACACAGAATGTTTAGACATAAGTTAAAGGCAGAAGAAAGCATATCCTTTGTATGTATGTATGTATGTATGTATGTATGTATATATATATATATACATACATATACATACATACATATATGTATACATACATACATACATACAAAGGATATGCCTTCTTCTGCCTTTAACTTGTATATATACATACATATACATATACATACATATAGATATAGATATATATATTGTTTGAAATTCAAGACATACACTAATGCTTTTTTCAAAGGAAATAATATATTTCATGCATCTTTCGCATGGAATGTTTAGAGAGAAATCTCTGCTAAAAGTCTCACCTCCTGCAGCACCCGGAAACGAAGGGGGCGATGCTGTGAATGACACCTGCGACAACGACGATGTAGTCAGCGACCTGTCAGTAACATTGACCTCTTTAATATCTTCTCTCACCACACAGCTTGTATTCAGTGTCACCATGTCCTCTGTAAGACCAGTGATTACTTGATTTGAATCATGTAGGTCATCAATGGTCTGATTTAGTTGAATGTTTAAACTCTGAATGTCAGTTTTTAACTTTTGCTGCATTTCCTGCAATCCCGCCCTGTATGACTGTTCATCATTGGAGCGCGCTTCTATCTCTTCTCTCTTCACACAGCTTGTATTTAGTGTAATTAAATCTTCCTTAAGAAAAGTGTTCACCATCTTTGCATCGCGAAGACCAGCTTTCGTCTCATTCAGCTGCAGCTGTAAACTGTGGATGTCTGTGTTCACCTCGCTACGAAGCTTAAAAATACTTTCTTTGTAACTGTCTCTTTCCCTTTCTACACGTCTGAGCTGTTGTGTTACTGCCCGAAGTTGTGTCTTTGTGTAATGAACTAAATCATGAACACGTCCACTCATAATATTCCTAATGTTATACTCTTTCAGGATGCCAGTAATCGCTTGCTCCACTAGAGGCTTTATCAGGGCAGGAATGAACGTGTCAGTCAGTTGATTTTTCAGTGATGACTCCCACCTCTTAAAGTGCTGTTTCATATCAGTCTTAATATTAACAACTCTTCCTTTCCATGCTTGGATAGTTGCGGTCAGGACTCTCACTTGTCCAGTCAAGTCGGTCAAATTGGTATCAGCATGTGCGTCTCTGACACCGCACAAGAACACAAGACTGATGAATACAACTCTTGTTAGTTCCATCATGCAGAGATATTTGCAGCTCGTCGCAGTTACGAGAAGACTGACTTGGTGCTGGATCAACATGGAGCTTAGTCCGAAGTGTTTGACAAAAAGCCAACTCAGGAATGCTCTGACAGAAAATTCTTGTGCGTACATGTGGCACCACAGACACAAATAAGGCAGGGAACTTCATCAGGGTATTGTGTTACATACCAAGTATGTTGCCACAATAGCCTCGTGTTGAGAGTATTATTACTATTGAAGTAACTTGAAAAATATTAGATTACTTGTTTACTTTAACTAATCTCGATCCAACCCCTTCACATTGATAATGTGCGTAAATTACTTCTCTTTGTCTCACGCTGCGGATCTTACTTATTACCCATCCCCGACACCACGGTCTATATGTCCAATGTACAACATATACCTTTGATCCACCCGTAGCAGACACCACGGTCTATATGTCCAATGTACAACATATACCTTTGATCACCCGTAGCAGACACCCAGGTCTCTATGCCACATGCAGTCTCACATATACCTTACTCCTCCAATCCCCCACCCCCAAAAATCCCCCTCCCTGTTTCACCATGGCTAACAATCATTCTGTTTCTAAACGAAGACATTTGGATACAAGTTCGTTTGATAAGGCTAATACATATGTTGATTCCTTGTGATCGAAGTTACAGATCATGAACCAATCAAATTGGTATATCCAGATCTGTTCATGGCCATTGTGGGGAGGTTAAAATGTGACACGTTTGCGCAGTGGAGCTCTTCAGGTGAAATGTGCAGAGACAAAAATCAAGTTTAGTCTGTCAAACGTTTTACCAGAAAGGATAATAAATCTACTACTGTTCAAACGAACACATATTTATTCACTTGCCCGTTGACCGGTTCCCAATTCAATTAAAGCTGGTTATGTCAACATCGGAGTGAAGATGTATGTCCCCTGTACACTCCGATGATTTAAATGTGAAAAAAGTGGACATGGTTTCAAAAACCTGCACACATCCCATGGTTTGTCATCGTTATGGTGACAACAATAAAAGTGCAGATTGTCCTCAAGATTTGAAATGTTCAAACTGTGATGGGCAACACATGGCCACTTCCATGTCATGCCCTCTTTATCAAACAGAAATCAAAATTCTTAAACTAAACAAGAACGAAACATCAGCTTTGCCGTCGCCAGGCAGCTTACTTTTATTCTAAATTCTTCTTCTGCTGTAGCCAAATCTGCCACAACTTCCTTATCTGTTCTGTGTCGGACTGAGTTGACATGGGTCAAGTCTGATCAACCTGTTGTAGCTTCGTCTGTCACGCTGACAATCAATCCGAATCGACATATTCTCCCTTTCAGGCTGATACTGAGACAATTCATGTCGAACCAGCAAATGCAGAACAAAACTTATCAAAAAAGAAAGAAAAAGGTGAAATAAAAATTAAATGTCCATCAAACACCCAATACCCTATCATCCTCGGAGATTATGTCTCCTCAACCGCTTTGGTGCTCATGTTCACATGAGAGATTACCATTTGAGCCGTCAAGGCTCAAGCATCAAATATAATACAATGGAACTGTAGAGTACTTAGGAATAAATATAATGACTTACAATTCTTCATTCAAAATTTCAAACCAGGTGCAATATGTTTTCAAGAAACATACTATAAAGACACTGATATTATCAACTAATTATCAACTCCTGAAGCATTTACCAGACCCATGTTTAGAATCCCTTTTCATTATTTTTGATGACATATGGACATCAGGTAAGTTTCTTTCCTCATGATGTCAAAGCTACCAAAAAAAGAAAAAAGAAAAAGGTGAAACAAAAATAAGACCTTTCTGCCACACATTTATTGCTAAAATAAATAAATAAAAATAAATGCCTGAAGCCACTTGCTCCATTGAAAGTCGTTTGGGATTCAAAGCGGGGAGGGGATCAGAAAACACTCCCCCAACTGTAGAGCGCTCTAAACTGGATTACATCTCAATCGTATATGGTGGAGGTTGTAAACGTGAGTTTAAAAAACAACTAGATGATATGCATCATCAGAGACTGAGGCTCTGCATTTGAGCCTTAAGAGCTTCACTGAGACAAAGTCAGTATGTGGAGGCTGTTTGTGCTTTTAATCCTCTTTATACAGAATGCTGTAATAAAAAGGTCATGTCTTACTCTACACATCAATAGTCGACTGCTGTCGCATTTAGTCGCCCCATGTTGGAGGTATAGAGAATAAGAAACTCTATTTGTGCTGTAAGGAGCATGGCATTGTAGCGCCACACTAACACACCTGTTAGACGAGACATACATATATAATCGACGTCAGTACTCTGCATGTCAGCCTGACCCGTTTGAACTTTGGGACACCAAGATTTAGTTAATTGCATATTAGTTATTAATGGAAACATTAATGGGCATCAGATGTTTCAAGAGAGTATGGATTACGGCCAGATGACTTCACATTAAGTTTAGCCGATGTCAGAGTGACCTGTACGAAACTCGGTACAGGATGTTGGCACTTTTCCTTTGACTTGCCAAACATTAAGATTCGGTTTGTTGAGAATAAAACAGGACAATTGCTGTTGAGCTACCCCTAACTACTGTAGTTCGAGACACATTTGACATCAACAACAACAACAACAAAAACTCAAACTCACTTACTCCTGGCTAAACACCCAACTACTGCAGTTCGAGACACATTTGACATCAACAACAACTAAAGCTCACTTTCTACTGGCTAAACCCCAACTAGACACATTTGACATCAACAACAGCTTAAACTCACTTACTCCCCGCTAAACCCCTAACTACTGCAATTCGAGACACATTTGACATCAACAACAACTCAAACTCACTTACTACCCACTACACCCCTAACTACTCTAGTATAAGACACATATGGCATCAACAACAACAACACTCACTCACTCATGGCTAAACATGTGACATCAACAACAGCACTCACTCACTCACTCCTGGCTAAACCCCTAACCACTCTGGTATGAGACACATGTGACATCAACAACAACACTAGCTCACTCCTGGCTAAACCCCTAACTACTCTAGTATAAGACACATGTGACATCAACAACAACACTAGCTCACTCCTGGCTAAACCCCTAACTACTCTAGTATAAGACACATGTGACATCAACAACAACACTCACTCACTCACTCCTGGCTACACCCCTAACTACTGTAGTATGAGACACATATGACATCAACAACAACACTCACTCACTCCTGGCTAAACCCCTAACTACTGTAGTATGAGACACATATGCCATCAACAACAACACTCACTCACTCCTGGCTAAAACCCTAACTACTGTAGTATAAGACACATATGACATCAACAACAACACTCACTCACTCCTGGCTAAACCCCTAACTACTGTAGTATAAGACACATGTGACATCAAGAACAACACTCACTCACTCATAGCAAAACATGTGACATCAACAACAACACTAGCTCACTCCTGGCTAAACCCCTAACTACTCTGGTATGAGACACATGTGACATCAACAACAACACTAGCTCACTCCTGGCTAAACCCCTAACTACTCTGGTATGAGACACATGTGACATCAACAACAACACTAGCTCACTCCCGGCTAAACCCCTAACTACTCTAGTATAAGACACATGTGACATCAACAACAACACTCCCTCACTCACTCCTGGCTACACCCCTAACTACTGTAGTATGAGACACATATGACATCAACAACAACACTCACTCACTCCTGGCTAAACCCCTAACTACTGTAGTATGAGACACATATGACATCAACAACAACACTCACTCACTCCTGGCTAAACCCCTAACTACTCTAGTATAAGACACATGTGACATCAAGAACAACACTCACTCACTCATAGCAAAACATGTGACAGCAACAACAACACTAGCTCACTCCCGGCTAAACCCCTAACTACTCTGGTATGAGACACATGTGACATCAACAACAACACTAGCTCACTCCTGGCTAAACCCCTAACTACTCTGGTATGAGACACATGTGACATCAAGAACAACACTAGCTCACTCCTGGCTAAACCCCTAACTACTCTAGTATAAGACACGTGACATCAACAACAACACTAGCTCACTCCTGGCTAAACCCCTAACTACTCTGGTATGAGACACATAAGACATCAACAACAACACTCACTCACTCCTGGCTAAACCCCTAACTACATGTGACATCAAGAACAACACTAGCTCACTCCTGGCTACACCCCTAACTACTGTAGAATAAGACACATGTGACATCAAGAACAACACTCACTCACTCATAGCAAAACATGTGACATCAACAACAACACTAGCTCACTCCTGGCTAAACCCCTAACTACTCTGGTATGAGACACATAAGACATCAACAACAACACTAGCTCACTCCTGGCTAAACCCCTAACTACTCTGGTATGAGACACATAAGACATCAACAACAACACTAGCTCACTCCTGGCTAAACCCCTAACTACTGTAGTATAAGACACATGTGACATCAAGAACAACACTCACTCACTCATAGCAAAACATGTGACATCAACAACAACACTAGCTCACTCCTGGCTAAACCCCTAACTACTCTAGTATAAGACACATGTGACATCAAGAACAACACTAGCTCACTCCTGGCTAAACCCCTAACTACTCTAGTATAAGACACATGTGACATCAAGAACAACACTAGCTCACTCCTGGCTACACCCCTAACTACTGTAGTATAAGACACATGTGACTTCAAGAACAACATTCACTCACTCATAGCAAAACATGTGACATCAACAACAACACTAGCTCACTCCTGGCTAAACCCCTAACTACTCTGGTATGAGACACATAAGACATCAACAACAACACTAGCTCACTCCTGGCTAAACCCTTAACTACTCTAGTATAAGACACATGTGACATCAAGAACAACACTCACCCACTCATAGCAAAACATGTGACATCAACAACAACACTAGCTCACTCCTGGCTAAACCCCTAACTACTCTGGTATGAGACACATAAGACATCAACAACAACACTAGCTCACTCCTGGCTAAACCCCTAACTACAATGACACTCACACATTCCTGATTAGACCTCCATGCCTAGTGGTTAAAGCGTTCGCTCGTCACACCGAAGACCCGGATTCGATTCCCGACATGGGTACAACATCACAAAACAACACTCACTCACTGACTACAACTACTGTAGTTCAAAACACATGTGTTTATCAGCAACAACAGCAATATTCCTTTCAAAAGCCCTGTGACGTAATTACTGGTGAAAGACTGGAGTAGCTGTCGTCATATACACAGAACAATGGCAAATCTTTGGAGTAGCTGTCGTCATATACACAGAACAATGGCAAATCAGTGGAGTAGCTGTCGTCATATACACAGAACAATGGCAAATCATTGGAGTAGCTGTCGTCATATACACAGAACAATGGCAAAACACTGGAGTAGCTGTCGTCATATACACAGAACAATGGCAAATCAATGGAGTAGCTGTCGTCATATACACAGAACAATGGCAAAACATTTGATTAGCTGTCGTCATATACACAGAACAATGGAGGAGGACATCTCTGGGTCACTAGACGTAAGTGGTCATACTATTGACTGTCAATTCTGATATAGGTTTTCGTTTTGAAAATACTACCATGGTTTAGATTAACATGTTTGACATAAATTCATACACGACCTCTTGTTTCCTTAGTGAATTATTTGTTTCATGCTTTGATGGTTAGTTCTTATGAACTTTTGTGTCAACACTGGTCATGCCATCCATTCTATTTATAGCCCAGGCTGCCACGGTGCTGCACTGCTTGAACGTGTTGCTCATCACCTCACAACACAACAGGTTTTATGCCATTCCATTCTGAAAACACTTTAACATGAGCCACGTATACCACTATGATGGTCCACCTAATACCTCTTGTTCCTTGAAAACAATAACAAATGTTTCAGGAAGTCATTGCTGTGAAAGCATATCACTAGCTTTGATTCAATTCATGTTTGTTTTCTATTTTCTATTACCCTAATATCTAAACTCATGTCATGTTCTCCTATCCTGATTCTGAAGGTAGCACATGCAATTAGCATATAGTACAGGGTAGAACTTGCAAAGTTCAAACACATTAATAGTGTTCATCATTAACCGTACAAGATTGATACCAGGGAAACAAACGGCAGTGATGAAGCTATAGCTGTGGTATTCTGAAAGGAAACGCAGACGATCAGACAGTATTGGAGGCGGTGCAGTCATACACACAATAATTAAAGATATATATTACATGCAGGTTGCAGAACATTAGTGCAACATAATAAGAGGCAATGGCCACACCATGACAAGTGTGCATTAATGCAATAAGTAATATTTACATTCAGTGTTTATATAGGCCTCTCGCTCCTGCGGCCATTATTGTTGGGAGTGTCTTCATATGTTGAAGAACGAAAAAAAAAAAAAGAGACTTGATAGCAGGATTTATTTGCCTTGAAACTGTGTAGGGGGCACGGGTGGCCCAGTCGTCTAAGGCGCCGCGATTCGCTGTGCAGAGTTGCGTCCCTTGGACACGCCAGAAACCTATGATTGTGGGTTCGAATCCCGGTTCGCCCCAATTATGTTTCTAGGTTTGTCAGCACCATACCCTTGCTTGTGGGTTTCACCGAAGTGGTAAACGGCTGAGACCTGCATCACTTTTGGCTTTCCTCCCACATTAAGCTGACACGCCGTGATAGAACTGGAATACTGTTAAAAGCGGCGTTAAACCCAACTCACTCACACACTCACTGAAACTGTGCAGTTTGATTAATTAGAATTATACTTAAAGTTACGACACTGGCAATAGAGGTTCATCTTCGTACACAAGCCATAGGCTAGACTTTGTATAGATATCATTACATGACAATTGGGTACAGCTAACACATCTGACAAAGTCTAGATTTTTTTTCATGATATTAATCGTTGAAAAACTTTTCAAAATTGGTTTAATTCTTCCAAGAAGTGGGCATCACACCTGGTGAGATAAGGGCGGGTTGCGTTAACTCTGACCACAGCCTTGGAATCTGGTGATGGAGACTAGCCGCAAGTCTATGTAACCAAAATCTCGCGATCACACTTGCATCACGCTTACCGACACTTCTCAGTGGCTCACAGCAAACATCACATAACAGCCTTCCCTTACTTATAGATCGCTATGCTTGAAACATGGACCCAGTTTCGTGTTGGAAGGAAAACAACTTTTTCGACAGCCTGATCAACTTACGTGTTAGACTACAGCAGTACACTGACAGTGTGTTAAAACGTGAGGTAGGTAACTCTTATAGAGAAGAATGATTCAAGGTTACATAAAACATGCACACTCACAAAAATACGCGCAGATATGTTGCAAACATTATCATGTGCCAAGAAAACAGTTTTTATACCATTCCATTCTGAACACACTTTAAACATATATCTTGTATACCACTATGATTATGTCAACCTAATACCTATTGTGTCCACTGAGGTGAAATCGGGTTTAACGTCGCGTCCAAGATTATTGCACTTACATAGCAACGTGTATGCACGTGTGTGTGTGTGTGGCTATGTGGCAGCTTGTACTAGTCCGGACTGATGCCGCCTTAAAGTGCTAGCTCACTGAGATACCATGTCGCAGTTTAACATGAATACCCCACTCAGACACAGTATACTGACTCCGAGCCGACCAGTCCTTATTTAAGCCCCTTAATGCCGAGCGCCAGACAGGGTAACAACATGTACCATCTTTTAACGTCTTTTGGTATGACGCGGTCTGGGATCGAACCGCGGACCTTCTGCTCTCCGGACGAACGCTGTACCTCTGGACCACGGAGGCGGTGAAAACAATAGCACATGTTTCAGGTATTCATTGTTGTGAAAACATATCACTAGCTTTGAATTTCTGATTTTTTTCTGTTTTATTTATCATTACCTAAATATTAAAACTCATGCCATGTTCTCATATCCTGCAATTCGGTTTACCTTCTGGGATACATATGTGCGCTTTCTGACAGTATAGGTACTTAGATTGCATCAGTAGGTATGTATCTACAAAATATCTTTTGCGCTATGTTGATCCTTTGTCTAAGAGTTATCTGGCATACATGTTGCGACTTTTGCGCGCCTTTAGAAATCGTCTTCGGGGAGCATTGTATACGATATGCAGTTATCAGGTGCTAAAAAGGCCCCAAAAGTACATTTGTATTTATGAATAGAAAATGGCGATTCCTCAGCTGTTATCTTCATGTAATTTTCATAATCGACACCGGAATGTAAGAGAAACAACACAGTTGAACATAATTCTCTGATTTTCAACACATGTGTCACTATTCTTCTTCTTATTATTATATACTGATAAGATATAAAATAAATTGGCATATAAATAAATTGGTTTACGGCTACAACGATAGTTATCCCTATAATGTCTGCAGGAGACAATATATTTTTTTTTCTACATAAACGACGGTATGCTCACCAGCTACATACTTTTGATGAAAAATACTTGTTATAGAAACCACGTGACACTGTAAGTTGTGATAGCGTGGAGCGCGCGGGGGTGCACGTGTCTTGTATACGTCCTACAGTGTAGCATGAAAAAAAAACCGCAAGTAGAAATCCACTGCCCTTGTGTTCAATCTGTTTACTCTGTGCATCCATTTAACGTTCATGATGATTCCAGGCATTTAGGTCAACATTGGAGTGGAAGTTAGCATTGTGATCTGGAATCAGAAAAGGAATGGGTCGCCTAGAGCGATTTCCTACATTGGAACAATGTGTGCAGCATTTTTCTCGAGTCTCCGATGTGATTTTACTGGAAACTCACTCACTCACTCACTCACTCACTCACTCACTCACTCACTCACTCACTCAGTTTACACAGTGCCGATTATGGCTCCCGTTTGACATCAGACAGCACTGCGACACGAAAAGTGGAAAGGTCGGATTACTAATCTCAGTGATCAGTTATGTCCTATCATTGTCTGGACGCAGTCGTATACGTTCGTAACAGAGTCCTACGGATCGGGAAAGGTCCAGAGAGGTCGGCCAAGCAGACCGACAGTATGGTGCGTCCCGTAACATTCGGGAAACTCAACCCATTTTGTCTAGTCTAGTCTAGTTGCGATCGTGACTATGTCGTGACTATGTCGTGATTATGTGGTGACAGATTCTGCTGTATCGGATCAAAATCGTAACAATCCTGTGTTGGCTGGACAGTGTCCTTTGGATCGGGACGCTGTCGTGATGAACAGGCATGATTTGGAGAAATTGTTCATTGCCGTTTCTTGTCGATCGAGTCCTGATTGCGTCCAGATCTTAACGAATGCGAACCGTCTTTGTCGGTTCACTGTCTGGTCACTGTCTGATCGCATTCGGGAGAATGGGGTCGCTGTCGGGACAGATTCGGTCGTTTTTTACCAAGCGGATGATACAAATCGGATCAGGTTCGGATTGACAAAGGGAGAATCGGGACGAATTCGGCTGGAAACGGTTGAATCGGGACGCTTCCTGAACAATATCTGATTGTTGTCGTGATGAAATAAATTTAATTTACAAATTTGTGAACTTACCGCCACGAATCACAGGATCTAGATTAGGATTTTGACAAATTTTAATCGGGAATAGTCCCATCGAGTAATGCCATAAACATCCTGAATGTGTGACTTAGTCCTTAGCTTATACAAATAAAATTGCAGATTGCAACGCCATTGAAATATAACAACAACAGCAACAACGAGTTTACTCTTTTCTAGTACAGCAGCTACAGCATACAAAAATTAATGATGCGATAGAATGTCAAATGGTAATCAAGAGTTCACTAAACATCAATAATTTGTGAATGTAATCTTCATTAGATTTCATACCAAATGCACAATGTTGGAAATACGAACCATATCGTGTTATGATAACATATTCCATTTTCGGAGGAGATTTTGTATTACATTGTCTATACATTCATAATAGTTATCAATAATTATCTTGCACAATCAAACATGTTACATGTACATTAGACAAACGATATTTACTATTTCAGCAAAGCAATCATAATGCCATTATCCCTGTTTCAAAAAAAGGAAAAGCAAATCGAACTTTACAGTGCAATCAGTCCCTGACTAGTTAACCTGTGAACTTTAGTTGTCATCAAGTTAAATGGATGTTTGTAGTGGTTGTATTATTTCTCTACAGCGTGTATCACTGGCAGAAACTGGGGTCGAGTTACCACATGTGAACCCGACGTTGACACAATTAGTTAACATTATGGCGTCGACTAGCATTTAGATGTTGTGGACACTTTTAAATCTCCTTTTGTGACAAAATGTGAAATGGTTTTGGAAACTCATTTACACGGCCAGGAATTTGGATCATTAACACGAAACGAAAGTAATGTCACATAAAAAAACATCAACAGTTTTTTTGGTCAAAACGTGCGTGCATGTATACGTCAATTGTCGGCACAATAATCTGCACAGAGTTTTTTATTCTAGCGCCCGCCAAATCGCCATGACACACATTCGATAAAATATGCTATACTTGAAAACAACTTCTCTTGCGGAGTAAACGTCAGTAGTCTTACGCCAATAACTCTACGGTAGGGAAAAGTAAATCTTTATGAGTAGTCTAATCAGATTTATTTTTCAGATTGGTTCCCTGACACTAAAACAGTTACCTGCATGTGACAAGGGTGCATAACCAAAATTCGCCGCCATTCGCTTGAAGTTTAAACTAGGCAGAAAAAGGTCGGAAACTACTTTACTAATCTCACAATATTTCGACATCCGTGGCACTGTATAAAATGTCAGTCACACTATGTTAACGCCATGATGACGGTTATGATTTTGATTTTACGCACACAGTGTTTAATATCTGCACGGATGAAAAGGGTAATTTCCATCTACGGTCCAGTGGCACCAAGTGAGTCAAACGCATTTATGTACGAGTTACAGTACATGCCGCCTTACGGGGACAGAGTGAGTGAGTATGGTTTTATGCCGTTTATTATGTGCAGTATTCCAGCAACAGCACGTCGGAGGACATCAGAAATACGTTCCACGCTTTCTTCTCATGTGGGCAATCGAAGTTACATGTATGCGTTGGGCGAGACGAGCAAACGTTTTGACCACTTGGCTAGCCCCTCGCTGTAATGACAACCGTGCGAATCAGACGCGAAATGTCCTTTTGGAAAAAACAAACACCTCTTATAATCAATACCGGGAGTGCACGTTTTAAGCCTCCTTGTTATTTATTCGAATATAAATAACAATATTAAAACGTGTTTATACCCATGGGCTTAAATGAAATGGTAAAATGGATTGATCTCCCAAACCGAGAGATCTTCAAGAATTGTTGTAGCACGCTTCTATATGGCCACTTTGACCAAATGTTGCACCACAATTGTTAGAGGTTTCCATGTATACACGACACATTGGGCCCTTAACAAAGATGGTATTCTAGATTCTCAGGACTGTTTTATCGCATGTGACAAACACTCATAATTGCGCTATTGGGTTCTTGTTACTTTTTTGACAGATGACTAATTCACTCGTTGAAAAAAGAAAACAATTTCTTTTGTTAAAGTGTGGCTCGCTCATTTCATTGTGTGTATTGTTTCATTTCACATGTGACAGTCATTCTTCCTTTCATTGATCATCTGTGGTTTCTCAGCCCTGCCCTTAAATTTAGATATTGTGCTTCTCAGCTAATTCCATAATATGCCCAGGGCTGAGAAAACGCGCAATGTCGATACTTTTCTTGACCAAAACGTTTTATAGTACAGCTTTCCAAATATGACACATCAGTGACAAAATGATGTCCGATGCAATTCCTCATTTTGACTTGTACCATGTGTTCCCGTGTTGTTTCAGGTGAACAATTGACTTGCCATGCTTTTGTGACGGGTGACACCGGTGTGGCAGGATACCTTCACCTTTTCGCGAACACCTGGTTTCATTACTATTTGATAGTGATTCATAAACGCATGCTCATGATATAGTCGGAATCGTACAATCGACTCTGCTTTATGCAGGGAATTATATTGGCTGTGGAAAGGGTGTTGTCGCTTTTCTTCCGGTTTGCTTGATATTTACGTTTGTGCCATTCAAAGTATTGCCGATGAACAATTGCTGTGAGCCAGATTTGAAGCCAATAATTTCAATGGTTAAAAGTGTGAGAAACACATGCCTCACTGAATATATTTTTTTTATCTTATTATTTTATACATTTCAGCACCAACAAATTGCAACACAACTCTAGGGAAAAAGATGTATATTTTGCCTTTGTTAAACTATGCCGACTTGTGTATGCAAATGCCAAGACGACGAGATTGTGAATTACCGAGATCGTATTTGGCAGAGAAAAACGTCTACTTTAGACAATGTCATCAGGTCATTAGCATTGTGACATCATTGTAAGTGTACTTTTGTTGCACATCAGCTGATCGAACCTCAGTTCAACCTTAGGTCACAGAGTGCAGCGAGATGTAAACAAATCTAGTCGTCTAGGGCGCCGCGATTCGCTGTGCAGATTTCCGTCCCTTGGGCACGCCAGAAACCAATGATTGTGGGTTCGAATCCCAGTTCACCCGAAAACCTTTACAGGCAGCCCTGTTGTTGACAACATGAGCACCAATCTACACAACTGAGATACGATAGCATGCAAGAGTCAGCCCTGTTGTTGACAACATGAGCACCCATCTACACAAATGAGATACGATAGCATGCAAGAGGCAGCCCTGTTGTTGACAACATGAGCACCCATCTACACAACTGCTATACGATAGCATGCAAGAGTCAGCCCTGTTGTTGACAACATGAACACCCATCTACACAACTGAGATACGATAGCATGCAAGAGGCAGCCCTGTTGTTGACAACATGAGCACCCATCTACACAACTGAGATACGATAGCATGCAAGAGTCAGCCCTGTTGTTGACAACATGAGCACCCATCTAAACAACTGAGATACGATAGCATGCAAGAGTCAGCCCTGTTGTTAACAACATGAGCACCCATCTACACAACTTAGATACGATAGCATGCAAGAGGCAGCCCTGTTGTTGACAACATGAGCACCCATCTACACAACTTAGATACGATAGCATGCATGAGGCAGCCCTGTTGTTGACAACATGAGCACCCATCTACACAACTGAGATACGATAGCATGCAAGAGTCAGCCCTGTTGTTGACAACATGAGCACCCATCTACACAACTGAGATACGATAGCATGCAAGAGTCAGCCCTGTTGTTGACAACATCAGCACCCATCTACACAACTGAGATACGATAGCATGCAAGAGTCAGCCCTGTTGTTGACAACATGAGCACCCATCTACACAACTGAGATACGATAGCATGCAAGAGGCAGCCCTGTTGTTGACAACATGAGCACCCATCTACACAACTGAGATACGATAGCATGCAAAAGGCAGCCCTGTTGTTGACAACATGAGCACCCATCTACACAACTGAGATACGATAGCATGCAAAAGGCAGCCGGTTGTTGACAACATGAGCACCCTTCTTCACAACTGAGATACGAGAGCATGCAAGAGTCAGCCCTGTTGTTGACAACATGAGCACCCATCTACACAACTGAGATACGATAGCATGCAAAAGGCAGCCGGTTGTTGACAACATGAGCACCCTTCTTCACAACTGAGATACGAGAGCATGCAAGAGTCAGCCCTGTTGTTGACAACATGAGCACCCTTCTTCACAATTGAGATACGATAGCATCCAAGAGTCAGCCCTGTTGTTGACAACATGAGCACCCATCTACACAACTGAGATACGATAGCATGCAAGAGTCAGCCCTGTTGTTGACAACATGAGCACCAATCTACACAACTGAGATACGATAGCATGCAAGAGTCAGCCCTGTTGTTGAAAACATGAGCACCCATCTACACAACTTAGATACGATAGCATGCATGAGGCAGCCCTGTTGTTGACAACATGAGCACCCATCTACACAACTGAGATACGATAGCATGCAAGAGTCAGCCCTGTTGTTGACAACATGAGCACCCATCTACACAACTTAGATACGATAGCATGCAAGAGGCAGCCCTGTTGTTGAAAACATGGGCACCCATCTACACAGCTGAGATACGATAGCATGCAAGAGTCAGCCCTGTTGTTGAAAACATGAGCACCCATCTACACAACTTAGATACGATAGCATGCATGAGGCAGCCCTGTTGTTGACAACATGAGCACCCATCTACACAACTGAGATACGATAGCATGCAAGAGGCAGCCCTGTTGTTGACAACATGAGCACCCATCTACACAACTGAGATACGATAGCATGCAAAAGGCAGCCCTGTTGTTGACAACATGAGCACCCATCTACACAACTGAGATACGATAGCATGCAAAAGGCAGCCGGTTGTTGACAACATGAGCACCCTTCTTCACAACTGAGATACGAGAGCATGCAAGAGTCAGCCCTGTTGTTGACAACATGAGCACCCTTCTTCACAACTGAGATACGATAGCATGCAAGAGTCAGCCCTGTTGTTGACAACATGAACACCCATCTACACAACTGAGATACGATAGCATGCAAGAGTCAGCCCTCTTGTTGACAACATGAGCACCCTTCTTCACAACTGAGATACGATAGCATGCAAGAGTCAGCACTGTTGTTGACAACATGAGCACCCATCTACACAATTGAGATACGATGGCATGCAAGAGGCAGCCCTGTTGTTAACAACATGAGCACCCATCTACACAACTGAGATACGAGAGCATGCAAAAGGCAGCCGGTTGTTGACAACATGAGCACCCTTCTTCACAACTATGATACGATAGCATGCAAGAGTCAGCCCTGTTGTTGACAACATGAACACCCATCTACACAACTGAGATACGATAGCATGCATGGGTCAGCCCTGTTGTTGACAACATGAGCACCCTTCTTCACAACTGAGATACGATAGCATGCAAGAGTCAGCCCTGTTGTTGACAACATGAGCACCCATCTACACAACTGAGATACGATGGCATGCAAGAGTCAGCCCTGTTGTTAACAACATGAGCACCCATCTACACAACTTAGATACGATAGCATGCAAAAGGCAGCCCTGTTGTTGACAACATGAGCACCCATCTACACAACTGAGATACGATAGCATGCAAGAGGCAGCCACGACGGGTCTTTACACCAGCTTGTTAATTGTATGAAGGATTTAGGAGTGTGCTCTCTGCCTGCCTACCTTCTGTGTAATCACTGGGAGACATTCAGCCCTCTCGCGTCGTTTCGCAGTACACGAAGCTGAAACACATAATATCCTGTTTAGAAAACCATATAAACCACATAATCATACATATATCACTTATAGAGCTTGCTGTGCTATGCTATTAAAAGCCGGCGCACCTCAAAGTCTGTACAGACATCACTTATGGAGCTCGCTATGCTAACAATCAACAGTCAGCGCACCTCAAAGTCTGTACAGACATCACTTATGGAGCTCGCTATGCTAACTATCAACAGTCGGCGCACCTCAAAGTCTCTACAGATATCACTTATGGAGGTTGCTATGCTAACTATCAACAGTCGGCGCACCTCAAAGTCTGTACAGATATCACTTATGGAGGTTGCTATGCTAACTATCAACAGTCGGCGCACCTCAAAGTCTGTACAGATATCACTTATGGAGCTTGCTGTGCTAACTATCAACAGTCGGCGCACCTCAAAGTCTGTACAGATATCACTTATGGAGGTTGCTATGCTAACTATCAACAGTCGGCGCACCTCAAAGTCTGTACAGATATCACTTATGGAGCTTGCTATGCTATCAACAGTCGGCGCACCTCAAAGTCTGTACAGATATCACTTATGGAGCTTGCTGTGCTTTGTTATCAACAGTCGGCGCACCTCAAAGTCTCTACAGATATCGCTTATGGAGCTTGCTATACTAACTATCAACAGTCAGCGCACCTCAAAGTCTGTACAGATATCGCTTATGGAGCTTGCTTTGCTAACTATGAACAGTCGGCGCACCTCAAAGTCTCTACAGATATCACTTATGGAGCTTGCTATGCTATCAACAGTCGACGCACCTCAAAGTCTCTACAGATATCACTTATGGAGCTTGCTGTGCTTTGCTATCAACAGTCGGCGCCCCTCAAAAGTCTCTACAGATATCGCTTATGCAGCTCGCTATGCTAACTATCAACAGTCGACGCACCTCAAAGTCTCTACAGATATCACTTATGGAGCTTGCTATACTAACTATCAACAGTCGGCGCACCTCAAAGTCTGTACAGATATTACTTAAGGAGCTTGCTGTGCTATGCTATCAACAGTCGGCGCACCTCAAAGTCTGTACAGATATCACTTATGGAGCTTGCTATGCTAACTATCAACAGTCGGCGCACCTCAAAGTCTCTACAGATATCGCTTATGGAGCTTCCTATACTAACTATCAACAGTCGGCGCACCTCAAAGTCTGTACAGATATCGCTTATGGAGCTTGCTTTGCTAACTATGAACAGTCGGCGCACCTCAAAGTCTCTACAGATATCACTTATGGAGCTCGCTATGCTATCAACAGTCGGCGCACCTCAAAGTCTCTACAGATATCACTTATGGAGCTTGCTGTGCTTTGCTATCAACAGTCGGCGCACCTCAAAGTCTGTACAGATATCACTTATGGAGGTTGCTATGCTAACTATCAACAGTCGGCGCACCTCAAAGTCTCTACAGATATCGCTTATGGAGATTCCTATACTAACTATCAACAGTCGGCGCACCTCAAAGTCTGTACAGATATCGCTTATGGAGCTTGCTTTGCTAACTATCAACAGTCGGCGCACCTCAAAGTTTCTACAGATATCACTTATGGAGCTCGCTATGCTATCAACAGTCGGCGCACCTCAAAGTCTCTACAGATATCACTTATGGAGCTTGCTGTGCTATGCTATCAACAGTCGGCGCACCTCAAAGTCTGTACAGATATCACTTATGGAGCTTGCTATGCTAACTATCAACAGTCGGCGCACCTCAAAGTCTGTACAGATATCACTTATGGAGCTTGCTATGCTAACTATCAACAGTCGGCGCACCTCAAAGTCTGTACAGATATCACTTATGGAGCTTGCTATGCTAACTATCAACAGTCGGCGCACCTCAAAGTCTGTACAGATATCACTTATGGAGCTCGCTATGCTATCAACAGTCGGCGCACCTCAAAGTCTCTACAGATATCACTTATGGAGCTTGCTGTGCTTTGCTATCAACAGTCGGCGCACCTCAAAGTCTCTACAGATATCACTTATGGAGCTCGCTATGCTATCAACAGTCGGCGCACCTCAAAGTCTGTACAGATATCGCTTATGGAGCTTGCTTTGCTAACTATGAACAGTCGGCGCACCTCAAAGTCTGTACAGATATCGCTTATGGAGCTCGCTATGCTATCAACAGTCGGCGCACCTCAAAGTCTCTACATATATCACTTATGGAGGTTGCTCTGCTTTGCTATCAACAGTCGGCGCACCTCAAAGTCTGTACAGATATCACTTATGGAGCTCGCTATGCTAACTATCAACAGTCGGCGCACCTCAAAGTCTGTACAGATATCACTTATGGAGCTTGCTATGCTAACTATCAACAGTCGGCGCACCTCAAAGTCTGTACAGATATCACATAAGGAGCTTGCTGTGCTATGCTATTAAAAGTCGGCGCACCTCAAAGTCTGTACAGATATCACTTATGGAGCTCGCTATGCTAACAATCAACAGACAGCGCACCTCAAAGTCTCTACAGATATCACTTATGGAGCTTGCTGTGCTTTGCTATCAACAGTCGGCGCACCTCAAAGTCTGTACAGATATCGCTTATGGAGCTTGCTGTGCTTTGCTATCAACAGTCGGCGCACCTCAAAGTCTGTACAGATATCGCTTATGGAGCTCGCTGTGCTAACTATCAACAGTCGGCGCACCTCAAAGTCTGTACAGATATCACTTATGGAGCTTGCTATGCTATCAACAGTCGGCGCACCTCAAAGTCTGTACAGATATCACTTATGGAGCTTGCTATGCTATCAACAGTCGGCGCACCTCAAAGTCTGTACAGATATCACTTATGGAGCTTGCTATACTAACTATCAACAGTCGGCGCACCTCAAAGTCTGTACAGATATCGCTTATGGAGCTTGCTTTGCTTTGCTATCAACAATCGGCGCACCTCAAAGTCTGTACAGATATCGCTTATGGAGCTCGCTGTGCTAACTATCAACAGTCGGCGCACCTCAAAGTCTGTACAGATATCACTTATGGAGCTTGCTATGCTATCAACAGTCGGCGCACCTCAAAGTCTGTACAGATATCACTTATGGAGCTTGCTATGCTATCAACAGTCGGCGCACCTCAAAGTCTCTACAGATATCGCTTATGGAGCTTCCTATACTAACTATCAACAGTCGGCGCACCTCAAAGTCTGTACAGATATCGCTTATGGAGCTTGCTTTGCTAACTATGAACAGTCGGCGCACCTCAAAGTCTCTACAGATATCACTTATGGAGCTTGCTGTGCTTTGCTATCAACAGTCGGCGCACCTCAAAGTCTGTACAGATATCACTTATGGAGCTTGCTATGCTAACTATCAACAGTCGGCGCACCTCAAAGTCTCTACAGATATCGCTTATGGAGCTTCCTATACTAACTATCAACAGTCGGCGCACCTCAAAGTCTGTACAGATATCGCTTATGGAGCTTGCTTTGCTAACTATGAACAGTCGGCGCACTTCAAAGTCTCTACAGATATCACTTATGGAGCTCGCTATGCTATCAACAGTCGGCGCACCTCAAAGTCTCTACAGATATCACTTATGGAGCTTGCTGTGCTTTGCTATCAACAGTCGGCGCACCTCAAAGTCTGTACAGATATCACTTATGGAGCTTGCTATGCTAACTATCAACAGTCGGCGCACCTCAAAGTCTCTACAGATATCGCTTATGGAGCTTCCTATACTAACTATCAACAGTTGGCGCACCTCAAAGTCTGTACAGATATCACTTATGGAGCTTGCTTTGCTAACTATCAACAGTCGGCGCACCTCAAAGTCTCTACAGATATCACTTATGGAGCTCGCTATGCTATCAACAGTCGGCGCACCTCAAAGTCTGTACAGATATCGCTTATGGAGCTTGCTTTGCTAACTATCAACAGTCGGCGCACCTCAAAGTCTGTACAGATATCGCTTATGGAGCTCGCTATGCTATCAACAGTCGGCGCACCTCAAAGTCTCTACAGATATCACTTATGGAGCTTGCTGTGCTTTGCTATCAACCGTCGGCGCACCTCAAAGTCTCTACAGATATCGCTTATGGAGCTCGCTATGCTAACTATCAACAGTCGGCGCACCTCAAAGTCTCTACAGATATCACTTATGGAGCTTGCTATGCTAACTATCAACAGTCGGCGCACCTCAAAGTCTGTACAGATATCACTTAAGGAGCTTGCTGTGCTATGCTATTAAAAGTCGGCGCACCTCAAAGTCTGTACAGATATCACTTATGGAGCTCGCTATGGTAACAATCAACAGACAGCGCACCTCAAAGTCTCTACAGATATCACTTATGGAGCTTGCTGTGCTTTGCTATCAACAGTCGGCGCACCTCAAAGTCTGTACAGATATCGCTTATGGAGCTCGCTGTGCTAACTATCAACAGTCGGCGCACCTCAAAGTCTGTACAGATATCACTTATGGAGCTTGCTATGCTAACTATCAACAGTCGGCGCACCTCAAAGTCTCTACAGATATCACTTATGGAGCTTGCTGTGCTTTGCTATCAACAGTCGGCGCACCTCAAAGTCTGTACAGATATCACGTATGGAGCTTGCTGTGCTTTGCTATCAACAGTCGGCGCACCTCAAAGTCTCAACAGATATCGCTTATGGAGCTCGCTATGCTAACTATCAACAGTCGGCGCACCTCAAAGTCTGTACAGATATCACTTATGGAGCTTGCTATGCTAACTATCAACAGTCGGCGCACCTCAAAGTCTCTACAGATATCACTTAAGGAGCTTGCTGTGCTATGCTATTAAAAGTCGGCGCACCTCAAAGTCTGTACAGATATCACTTATGGAGCTCGCTATGCTAACAATCAACAGTCGGCGCACCTCAAAGTCTGTACAGATATCGCTTATGGAGGTTGCTATACTAACTAACAACAGTCAGCGCACCTCAAAGTCTGTACAGATATCACTTATGGAGCTTGCTATGCTAACTATCAACAGTTGGCGCACCTCAAAGTCTGTACAGATAACACTTATGGAGGTTGCTGTGCTAACTATCAACAGTCGACGCACCTCAAAGTCTGTACAGATATCGCTTATGGAGCTTGCTTTGCTAACTATCAACAGTCGGCGCACCTCAAAGTCTGTACAGATATCGCTTATGGAGCTTGCTGTGCTAACTATCAACAGTCGGCGCACCTCAAAGTCTGTACAGATATCGCTTATGGAGCTTCCTGTGCTAACTATCAACAGTCGGCGCACCTCAAAGTCTGTACAGATAACACTTATGGAGGTTGCTGTGCTAACTATCAACAGTCGGCGCACCTCAAAGTCTGTACAGATATCGCTTATGGAGCTTGCTTTGCTAACTATCAACAGTCGGCGCACCTCAAAGTCTGTACAGACATCACTTATGGAGCTTGCTATGCTAACTATCAACAGTCGGCGCACCTCAAAGTCTCTACAGATATCGCTTATGGAGCTTGCTATACTAACTATCAACAGTCGGCGCACCTCAAAGTCTGTACAGATATCACGTATGGAGCTTGCTGTGCTTTGCTATCAACAGTCGGCGCACCTCAAAGTCTCAACAGATATCGCTTATGGAGCTCGCTATGCTAACTATCAACAGTCGGCGCACCTCAAAGTCTGTACAGATATCACTTATGGAGCTTGCTATGCTAACTATCAACAGTCGGCGCACCTCAAAGTCTCTACAGATATCACTTAAGGAGCTTGCTGTGCTATGCTATTAAAAGTCGGCGCACCTCAAAGTCTGTACAGATATCACTTATGGAGCTCGCTATGCTAACAATCAACAGTCGGCGCACCTCAAAGTCTGTACAGATATCACTTATGGAGCTTGCTGTGCTTTGCTATCAACAGTCGGCGCACCTCAAAGTCTCTACAGATATCGCTTATGGAGCTCGCTGTGCTAACTATCAACAGTCGGCGCACCTCAAAGTCTCTACAGATATCACTTATGGAGCTTGCTATGCTAACTATCAACAGTCGGCGCACCTCAAAGTATGTACAGATATCACTTATGGAGCTTGCTATGCTAACTATCAACAGTCGGCGCACCTCAAAGTCTCTACAGATATCACTTAAGGAGCTTGCTGTGCTATGCTATTAAAAGTCGGCGCACCTCAAAGTCTGTACAGATATCACTTATGGAGCTCGCTATGCTAACAATCAACAGTCGGCGCACCTCAAAGTCTGTACAGATATCGCTTATGGAGGTTGCTATACTAACTAACAACAGTCAGCGCACCTCAAAGTCTGTACAGATATCACTTATGGAGCTTGCTATGCTAACTATCAACAGTTGGCGCACCTCAAAGTCTGTACAGATAACACTTATGGAGGTTGCTGTGCTAACTATCAACAGTCGGCGCACCTCAAAGTCTGTACAGATATCGCTTATGGAGCTTGCTTTGCTAACTATCAACAGTCGGCGCACCTCAAAGTCTGTACAGATATCGCTTATGGAGCTTGCTGTGCTAACTATCAACAGTCGGCGCACCTCAAAGTCTGTACAGATATCGCTTATGGAGCTTCCTGTGCTAACTATCAACAGTCGGCGCACCTCAAAGTCTGTACAGATAACACTTATGGAGGTTGCTGTGCTAACTATCAACAGTCGGCGCACCTCAAAGTCTGTACAGATATCGCTTATGGAGCTTGCTTTGCTAACTATCAACAGTCGGCGCACCTCAAAGTCTGTACAGACATCACTTATGGAGCTTGCTATGCTAACTATCAACAGTCGGCGCACCTCAAAGTCTCTACAGATATCGCTTATGGAGCTTGCTATACTAACTATCAACAGTCGGCGCACCTCAAAGTCTGTACAGATATCACGTATGGAGCTTGCTGTGCTTTGCTATCAACAGTCGGCGCACCTCAAAGTCTCAACAGATATCGCTTATGGAGCTCGCTATGCTAACTATCAACAGTCGGCGCACCTCAAAGTCTGTACAGATATCACTTATGGAGCTTGCTATGCTAACTATCAACAGTCGGCGCACCTCAAAGTCTCTACAGATATCACTTAAGGAGCTTGCTGTGCTATGCTATTAAAAGTCGGCGCACCTCAAAGTCTGTACAGATATCACTTATGGAGCTCGCTATGCTAACAATCAACAGTCGGCGCACCTCAAAGTCTGTACAGATATCACTTATGGAGCTTGCTGTGCTTTGCTATCAACAGTCGGCGCACCTCAAAGTCTCTACAGATATCGCTTATGGAGCTCGCTGTGCTAACTATCAACAGTCGGCGCACCTCAAAGTCTGTACAGATATCACTTATGGAGCTTGCTATGCTAACTATCAACAGTCGGCGCACCTCAAAGTATGTACAGATATCACTTATGGAGCTCGCTATGCTAACAATCAACAGTCAGCGCACCTCAAAGTCTGTACAGATATCACTTATGGAGCTTGCTGTGCTTTGCTATCAACAGTCGGCGCACCTCAAAGTCTCTACAGATATCGCTTATGGAGCTTGCTGTGCTAACTATCAACAGTCGGCGCACCTCAAAGTCTGTACAGATATCACTTATGGAGCTTGCTATGCTAACTATCAACAGTCGGCGCACCTCAAAGTCTGTACAGATAACACTTATGGAGGTTGCTGTGCTAACTATCAACAGTCGGCGCACCTCAAAGTCTGTACAGATAACACTTATGGAGGTTGCTGTGCTAACTATCAACAGTCGGCGCACCTCAAAGTCTGTACAGATATCGCTTATGGAGCTTGCTTTGCTAACTATCAACAGTCGGCGCACCTCAAAGTCTGTACAGATATCGCTTATGGAGCTTGCTGTGCTAACTATCAACAGTCGGCGCACCTCAAAGTCTGTACAGATATCGCTTATGGAGCTTGCTGTGCTAACTATCAACAGTCGGCGCACCTCAAAGTCTGTACAGATAACACTTATGGAGGTTGCTGTGCTAACTATCAACAGTCGGCGCACCTCAAAGTCTGTACAGATATCGCTTATGGAGCTTGCTTTGCTAACTATCAACAGTCGGCGCACCTCAAAGTCTGTACAGATATCACTTATGGAGCTCGCTATGCTAACAATCAACAGTCGGCGCACCTCAAAGTCTGTACAGATATCACTTATGGAGCTTGCTATGCTATCAACAGTCGGCGCACCTCAAAGTCTCTACAGATATCACTTATGGAGCTTGCTGTGGTTTGCTATCAACAGTCGGCGCACCTCAAAGTCTGTACAGATATCGCTTATGGAGCTCGCTGTGCTAACTGTCAACAGTCGGCGCACCTCAAAGTCTGTACAGATATCACTTATGGAGCTTGCTATGCTAACTATCAACAGTCGGCGCACCTCAAAGTCTCTACAGATATCACTTATGGAGCTTGCTATGCTAACTATCAACAGTCGGCGCACCTCAAAGTCTGTACAGATATCACTTATGGAGCTTGCTGTGCTATGCTATTAAAAGTCGGCGCACCTCAAAGTCTGTACAGATATCACTTATGGAGCTCGCTATGCTTACAATCAACAGTCGGCGCACCTCAAAGTCTCTACAGATATCACTTATGGAGCTTGCTGTGCTTTGCTATCAACAGTCGGGGCACCTCAAAGTCTCTACAGATATCGCTTATGGAGCTCGCTGTGCTAACTATCAACAGTCGGCGCACCTCAAAGTCTGTACAGATATCACTTATGGAGCTTGCTATGCTAACTATCAACAGTCGGCGCACCTCAAAGTCTGTACAGATATCACTTATGGAGCTCGCTATGCTAACAATCAACAGTCAGCGCACCTCAAAGTCTCTACAGATATCACTTATGGAGCTTGCTATGCAAACTATCAACAGTCGGCGCACCTCAAAGTCTGTATAGATATCACTTATGGAGCTCGCTATGCTAACAATCAACAGTCAGCGCACCTCAAAGTCTCTACAGATATCACTTATGGAGCTTGCTGTGCTTTGCAATCAACAGTCGGCGCACCTCAAAGTCTCTACAGATATCGCTTATGGAGCTCGCTATGCTAACTATCAACAGTCGGCGCACCTCAAAGTCTGTACAGATATCACTTATGGAGCTTGCTATGCTATCAACAGTCGGCGCACCTCAAAGTCTGTACAGATATCGCTTATGGAGCTTGCTATGCTAACTATCAACAGTCGGCGCACCTCAAAGTCTCTACAGATATCACTTAAGGAGCTTGCTATGCTAACTATCAACAGTCGGCGCACCTCAAAGTCTGTACAGATATCACTTATGGAGCTTGCTGTGCTATGCTATTAAAAGTCGGCGCACCTCAAAGTCTGTACAGATATCACTTATGGAGGTTGCTGTGCTTTGCTATCAACAGTCGGCGCACCTCAAAGTCTGTACAGATATCGCTTATGGAGGTTGCTATACTAACTAACAACAGTCAGCGCACCTCAAAGTCTGTACAGATATCGCTTATGGAGCTCGCTATGCTAACAATCAACAGTCAGCGCACCTCAAAGTCTCTACAGATATCACTTATGGAGCTTGCTGTGCTTTGCTATCAACAGTCGGCGCACCTCAAAGTCTCTACAGATATCGCTTATGGAGCTCGCTGTGCTAACTATCAACAGTCGGCGCACCTCAAAGTCTGTACAGATATCGCTTATGGAGCTTGCTATGCTAACTATCAACAGTCGGCGCACCTCAAAGTCTCTACAGATATCGCTTATGGAGGTCGCTATACTAACTAACAAGAGTCAGCGCACCTCAAAGTCTGTACAGATATCACTTATGGAGCTTGCTATGCTATCAACAGTCGGCGCACCTCAAAGTATCTACAGATATCACTTATGGAGCTCGCTATGCTAACTATCAACAGTCGGCGCACCTCAAAGTCTGTACAGATATCACTTATGGAGCTTGCTGTGCTTTGCTATCAACAGTCGGCGCACCTCAAAGTCTCTACAGATATCGCTTATGGAGCTCGCTGTGCTAACTATCAACAGTCGGCGCACCTCAAAGTCTCTACAGATATCACTTATGGAGCTTGCTATGCTAACTATCAACAGTCGGCGCACCTCAAAGTCTGTACAGATAACACTTATGGAGGTTGCTGTGCTAACTATCAACAGTCGGCGCACCTCAAAGTCTGTACAGATATCGCTTATGGAGCTTGCTTTGCTAACTATCAACAGTCGGCGCACCTCAAAGTCTGTACAGATATCGCTTATGGAGTTTGCTGTGCTAACTATCAACAGTCGGCGCACCTCAAAGTCTGTACAGATATCGCTTATGGAGCTTGCTGTGCTAACTATCAACAGTCGGCGCACCTCAAAGTCTGTACAGATAACACTTATGGAGGTTGCTGTGCTAACTATCAACAGTCGGCGCACCTCAAAGTCTGTACAGATATCGCTTATGGAGCTTGCTTTGCTAACTATCAACAGTCGGCGCACCTCAAAGTCTGTACAGACATCACTTATGGAGCTTGCTATGCTAACTATCAACAGTCGGCGCACCTCAAAGTCTCTACAGATATCGCTTATGGAGCTTGCTATACTAACTATCAACAGTCGGCGCACCTCAAAGTCTGTACAGATATCACTTATGGAGCTTGCTGTGCTTTGCTATCAACAGTCGGCGCACCTCAAAGTCTCTACAGATATCGCTTATGGAGCTCGCTATGCTAACTATCAACAGTCGGCGCACCTCAAAGTCTGTACAGATATCACTTATGGAGCTTGCTATGCTAACTATCAACAGTCGGCGCACCTCAAAGTCTCTACAGATATCACGTAAGGAGCTTGCTGTGCTATGCTATTAAAAGTCGGCGCACCTCAAAGTCTCTACAGATATCACTTATGGAGCTCGCTATGCTAACAATCAACAGTCGGCGCACCTCAAAGTCTGTACAGATATCACTTATGGAGCTTGCTGTGCTTTGCTATCAACAGTCGGCGCACCTCAAAGTCTCTACAGATATCGCTTATGGAGCTCGCTGTGCTAACTATCAACAGTCGGCGCACCTCAAAGTCTGTACAGATATCACTTATGGAGCTTGCTATGCTAACTATCAACAGTCGGCGCACCTCAAAAGTCTCTACAGATATCAGTTAAGGAGCTTGCTATGCTAACTATCAACAGTCGGCGCACCTCAAAGTCTCTACAGATATCACTTATGGAGCTTGCTGTGCTATGCTATTAAAAGTCGGCGCACCTCAAAGTCTGTACAGATATCACTTATGGAGCTCGCTATGCTAACAATCAACAGTCAGCGCACCTCAAAGTCTCTACAGATATCACTTATGGAGCTTGCTGTGCTTTGCTATCAACAGTCGGCTCACCTCAAAGTCTCTACAGATATCGCTTATGGAGCTCGCTGTGCTAACTATCAACAGTCGGCGCACCTCAAAGTCTGTACAGATATCACTTATGGAGCTTGCTATGCTAACAATCAACAGTCGGCGCACCTCAAAGTCTGTACAGATATCACTTATGGAGCTCGCTATGCTAACAATCAACAGTCAGCGCACCTCAAAGTCTCTACAGATATCACTTATGGAGCTTGCTATGCAAACTATCAACAGTCGGCGCACCTCAAAGTCTCTACAGATATCACTTATGGAGCTCGCTATGCTCACAATCAACAGTCAGCGCACCTCAAAGTCTCTACAGATATCACTTATGGAGCTTGCTGTGCTTTGCAATCAACAGTCGGCGCACCTCAAAGTCTCTACAGATATCGCTTATGGAGCTCGCTATGCTAACTATCAACAGTCGGCGCACCTCAAAGTCTGTACAGATATCACTTATGGAGCTTGCTATGCTATCAACAGTCGGCGCACCTCAAAGTCTGTACAGATATCGCTTATGGAGCTTGCTATGCTAACTATCAACAGTCGGCGCACCTCAAAGTCTCTACAGATATCACTTAAGGTTCTGCTACACCAAATCAGTACCAGTTTGGAGAGTGCGGTTTTCGTAGGGAGCCTTCAGTGCAGATCGAGAGATATCTGCAGGCTGTGATTGGAGGATATTCTGTAAGATTTTTATGTCTTTCAAATGTACATCCATCCAGTTATTAAAACTGACCATGTTTTTCTATATTTAGTACTGTCTTTTTCAACATGACTTATGCTGAATGTGACCACAGCTATTTTCAAGTAGGTGACATTTGGTGCGAAACTGGGGGTGGTGTGTTTAGCTTCCGGTACTCGGAAAAGGAGCTGGGTAAGCTAGTCATTTTTATTTTTTTTATTGCTGCTCTAAGGCCAAACTGTGCACACACGTACAGGTAATAGCTGTTGAATGCTTAGTTATTTTAAAAAAAATCATAACGTTACTATAGAAGTCTATGGGAAAACATTTGGTTGTGTGTAACCTGTAGGGTGAGTGCACATTTCAGTAATTCATACTTTACATGCTTTTCTGTTTATATTTCACCATGGATACACCATGGAGGCAAATTTAAAAATAATGACAGTGAAGTTGGGGACATTTTGGGTTGAATGGAGCATTTGGATGGGCTGGAAATGAATGTTGCTTCGTATTGTGGTCGAACTCAGCACGAACCCCCCAGGGTACCTCTGTCCAACAAACCCTCCTCCTGCCTTCTGAATTTGTTGAAACTGATGAATTTGACAACAAATTAGGATAAAGTCACCACTGCCACAACAATTTCTGCCTTGTGTCAATCGCTTGCTAGTCAAGTTACGCGATGCCGTTATCTTGAATATGAAGCATGTACACTGCTGACAGCAGAATATGTCAAACATCCCCTTATTTATAGTAAACAATGTAGCATACCAATATGTCTTTCTGTTAGGTGCTCTTGTGTGAATGAATGATGCTATTTTTCTATTAAGTTTCTTAAAACAGACTTATTTTTCACTCATATAACTTTCAAATAATTATTTTGTCCCCTCAAGAACTGACTCCTGTCTGTTATATCCAAACTGGTTTGCCATTTGATATTGTCTGAACACTTTTTTCAGCTTTTCCCATGCCTGATGTTGACTGGGGAGGTATATGTGCACTCATGCAGAAGAAGTAGGAGTTTCGACATCGAATTTGGCATTTGGAGAAGCTGATCCGAAGTCCGGTGTTGGCAGTGTGTGATCGACAACCCTTGTTTTGCCTCGCTGCGCTTTATTACCTTGTAGACATTGTGGAACTTGGACATGTAGGTACATTTAAGAACCCCAGTCCACTTGAGGCCCCTCTGTTGCTCACTATCAAGTGCCATAATAAGATCACCCTCATGCACTAGACATTTCTGACAGTGCTCCCTTAATGCCTCACTGTGCAGTTTTTTAGTTTGCAAACATGAAGTAAGGGTTATACACCAGTCCCAGAACCTGCTTAGATGAAAATAATATCCACTGGCTCTTTTGGAATGTAACATTATGGTTCTGAAATCATCTGTAAAGAATGTGATAGTGTTCGACAAAACTAAATTATCTCCCCTGTTTAGTAAAATGCATTGTATCTTTCATTCCCCTATAAACCCATAAATTATTGGAGAGAAACACTATTTTAAGCTGGTATTGCATGACACTGTTAATTGTGAATAAAAAGAATTCCATTTATGTCAGGATAAGCTGTACATTTTCAAAATTATATGGAATTTTAACTTTGTTTCATTGAAACTGGCAAATAACTGAAATAAGCAAGTTTAGCCACCTTGAAACATTAAACAGTAAGAATGTTTGATGTCCTGTGAGTATTTTAAAGTCTTAACTAAATAAATCAATACAGTTAAGTGTAATTTCCTTCCATGTTGTGGTTTCAAAAAGCTTTTTTCTACTTGAGGGTCCATTTCAATTTCTCGGCTTTAATAGGCGGTATGGTTCACTGGTCAGTGTTTGAGATTGCTGTTAACAATGCACCCCTTTACTTCCTATTTTCTGGTAAAGTTCATTATCCAGCCTTACATATATGATGACTTTAAAGCTGCTTAATGTGTCCCTTGCTTATTGTTGGCCTGAATTCCATGCTCTCTGTCCAATTTTGAGATTTTTTTCTGATTCCTTTCCATGTGTACTTATGTCATCAGCCTATATCATAGAGGATTATACTTTTGATTTTTGGAGTATATGAAAGCACAAACATTTGTGATAGCCCCTCCATAGGTGATTTACCAAATGCTGACAGCCATTTGAGTGTTTAATTATATAAACAATGGATGGTATAAGTTCGAGCAATCTCAAACAATAATAATCGCATCATGTCATGAGTGTCAAAACCATATTCCATGAATGTAGCAGACTCTGCTATGTTCTGATGATGTCAGCAAAGGAAGGCAAACAACAGACCACTACTCAATTTTAAATATGTATTGTAACTGGTTTTGAGGTTTAAAGATTTGTTCAATTTTTTTAGTCGAAAAAATATTTTAGGGTGATATGATCTATGCAGCCTCAATCATTTATAGAATTGACCCCTGACCACCATCTTTTATGAAATATAAATGAACTTCCATGGTCAGTGCATGAAGGTAAAAACTTCTTTATTAATACAGAAATACCTTTTGTAAAACATTGATGAAGTGTACATCATTAAACTCTCACAACTCTTTCTGTGCATCAAAACTATGTATTCTGGTGCCATATAGACATGCTGGATAGGAACAAGTAGTGAAGTTTAATCCAATTTCCATTTTTTTTCTGAGAAGCTACATATATATACAATATATAAATCACAGATTTGACAAGTGCAAATATATTCTGATTTGTCTACAGGTTCTACTACACCAAATCAGTACCAGTTTGGAGAGTGCGGTTTTCGTAGGGAGCCTTCAGTGCAGATCGAGAGATATCTGCAGGCTGTGATTGGAGGATATTCTGTAAGATTTTTATGTCTTTCAAATGTACATCCATCCAGTTATTAAAACTGACCATGTTTTTCTATATTTAGTACTGTCTTTTTCAACATGATGACTTATGCTGAATGTGACCACAGCTATTTTCAAGTAGGTGACATTTGGTGCGAAACTGGGGGTGGTGTGTTTAGCTTCCGGTACTCGGAAAAGGAGCTGGGTAAGCTAGTCATTTTTATTTTTTTTATTGCTGCTCTAAGGCCAAACTGTGCACACACGTACAGGTAATAGCTGTTGAATGCTTAGTTATTTTAAAAAAAATCATAACGTTACTATAGAAGTCTATGGGAAAACATTTGGTTGTGTGTAACCTGTAGGGTGAGTGCACATTTCAGTAATTCATACTTTACATGCTTTTCTGTTTATATTTCACCATGGATACACCATGGAGGCAAATTTAAAAATAATGACAGTGAAGTTGGGGACATTTTGGGTTGAATGGAGCATTTGGATGGGCTGGAAATGAATGTTGCTTCGTATTGTGGTCGAACTCAGCACGAACCCCCCAGGGTACCTCTGTCCAACAAACCCTCCTCCTGCCTTCTGAATTTGTTGAAACTGATGAATTTGACAACAAATTAGGATAAAGTCACCACTGCCACAACAATTTCTGCCTTGTGTCAATCGCTTGCTAGTCAAGTTACGCGATGCCGTTATCTTGAATATGAAGCATGTACACTGCTGACAGCAGAATATGTCAAACATCCCCTTATTTATAGTAAACAATGTAGCATACCAATATGTCTTTCTGTTAGGTGCTCTTGTGTGAATGAATGATGCTATTTTTCTATTAAGTTTCTTAAAACAGACTTATTTTTCACTCATATAACTTTCAAATAATTATTTTGTCCCCTCAAGAACTGACTCCTGTCTGTTATATCCAAACTGGTTTGCCATTTGATATTGTCTGAACACTTTTTTCAGCTTTTCCCATGCCTGATGTTGACTGGGGAGGTATATGTGCACTCATGCAGAAGAAGTAGGAGTTTCGACATCGAATTTGGCATTTGGAGAAGCTGATCCGAAGTCCGGTGTTGGCAGTGTGTGATCGACAACCCTTGTTTTGCCTCGCTGCGCTTTATTACCTTGTAGACATTGTGGAACTTGGACATGTAGGTACATTTAAGAACCCCAGTCCACTTGAGGCCCCTCTGTTGCTCACTATCAAGTGCCATAATAAGATCACCCTCATGCACTAGACATTTCTGACAGTGCTCCCTTAATGCCTCACTGTGCAGTTTTTTAGTTTGCAAACATGAAGTAAGGGTTATACACCAGTCCCAGAACCTGCTTAGATGAAAATAATATCCACTGGCTCTTTTGGAATGTAACATTATGGTTCTGAAATCATCTGTAAAGAATGTGATAGTGTTCGACAAAACTAAATTATCTCCCCTGTTTAGTAAAATGCATTGTATCTTTCATTCCCCTATAAACCCATAAATTATTGGAGAGAAACACTATTTTAAGCTGGTATTGCATGACACTGTTAATTGTGAATAAAAAGAATTCCATTTATGTCAGGATAAGCTGTACATTTTCAAAATTATATGGAATTTTAACTTTGTTTCATTGAAACTGGCAAATAACTGAAATAAGCAAGTTTAGCCACCTTGAAACATTAAACAGTAAGAATGTTTGATGTCCTGTGAGTATTTTAAAGTCTTAACTAAATAAATCAATACAGTTAAGTGTAATTTCCTTCCATGTTGTGGTTTCAAAAAGCTTTTTTCTACTTGAGGGTCCATTTCAATTTCTCGGCTTTAATAGGCGGTATGGTTCACTGGTCAGTGTTTGAGATTGCTGTTAACAATGCACCCCTTTACTTCCTATTTTCTGGTAAAGTTCATTATCCAGCCTTACATATATGATGACTTTAAAGCTGCTTAATGTGTCCCTTGCTTATTGTTGGCCTGAATTCCATGCTCTCTGTCCAATTTTGAGATTTTTTTCTGATTCCTTTCCATGTGTACTTATGTCATCAGCCTATATCATAGAGGATTATACTTTTGATTTTTGGAGTATATGAAAGCACAAACATTTGTGATAGCCCCTCCATAGGTGATTTACCAAATGCTGACAGCCATTTGAGTGTTTAATTATATAAACAATGGATGGTATAAGTTCGAGCAATCTCAAACAATAATAATCGCATCATGTCATGAGTGTCAAAACCATATTCCATGAATGTAGCAGACTCTGCTATGTTCTGATGATGTCAGCAAAGGAAGGCAAACAACAGACCACTACTCAATTTTAAATATGTATTGTAACTGGTTTTGAGGTTTAAAGATTTGTTCAATTTTTTTAGTCGAAAAAATATTTTAGGGTGATATGATCTATGCAGCCTCAATCATTTATAGAATTGACCCCTGACCACCATCTTTTATGAAATATAAATGAACTTCCATGGTCAGTGCATGAAGGTAAAAACTTCTTTATTAATACAGAAATACCTTTTGTAAAACATTGATGAAGTGTACATCATTAAACTCTCACAACTCTTTCTGTGCATCAAAACTATGTATTCTGGTGCCATATAGACATGCTGGATAGGAACAAGTAGTGAAGTTTAATCCAATTTCCATTTTTTTTCTGAGAAGCTACATATATATACAATATATAAATCACAGATTTGACAAGTGCAAATATATTCTGATTTGTCTACAGGTTCTACTACACCAAATCAGTACCAGTTTGGAGAGTGCGGTTTTCGTAGGGAGCCTTCAGTGCAGATCGAGAGATATCTGCAGGCTGTGATTGGAGGATATTCTGTAAGATTTTTATGTCTTTCAAATGTACATCCATCCAGTTATTAAAACTGACCATGTTTTTCTATATTTAGTACTGTCTTTTTCAACATGATGACTTATGCTGAATGTGACCACAGCTATTTTCAAGTAGGTGACATTTGGTGCGAAACTGGGGGTGGTGTGTTTAGCTTCCGGTACTCGGAAAAGGAGCTGGGTAAGCTAGTCATTTTTATTTTTTTTATTGCTGCTCTAAGGCCAAACTGTGCACACACGTACAGGTAATAGCTGTTGAATGCTTAGTTATTTTAAAAAAAATCATAACGTTACTATAGAAGTCTATGGGAAAACATTTGGTTGTGTGTAACCTGTAGGGTGAGTGCACATTTCAGTAATTCATACTTTACATGCTTTTCTGTTTATATTTCACCATGGATACACCATGGAGGCAAATTTAAAAATAATGACAGTGAAGTTGGGGACATTTTGGGTTGAATGGAGCATTTGGATGGGCTGGAAATGAATGTTGCTTCGTATTGTGGTCGAACTCAGCACGAACCCCCCAGGGTACCTCTGTCCAACAAACCCTCCTCCTGCCTTCTGAATTTGTTGAAACTGATGAATTTGACAACAAATTAGGATAAAGTCACCACTGCCACAACAATTTCTGCCTTGTGTCAATCGCTTGCTAGTCAAGTTACGCGATGCCGTTATCTTGAATATGAAGCATGTACACTGCTGACAGCAGAATATGTCAAACATCCCCTTATTTATAGTAAACAATGTAGCATACCAATATGTCTTTCTGTTAGGTGCTCTTGTGTGAATGAATGATGCTATTTTTCTATTAAGTTTCTTAAAACAGACTTATTTTTCACTCATATAACTTTCAAATAATTATTTTGTCCCCTCAAGAACTGACTCCTGTCTGTTATATCCAAACTGGTTTGCCATTTGATATTGTCTGAACACTTTTTTCAGCTTTTCCCATGCCTGATGTTGACTGGGGAGGTATATGTGCACTCATGCAGAAGAAGTAGGAGTTTCGACATCGAATTTGGCATTTGGAGAAGCTGATCCGAAGTCCGGTGTTGGCAGTGTGTGATCGACAACCCTTGTTTTGCCTCGCTGCGCTTTATTACCTTGTAGACATTGTGGAACTTGGACATGTAGGTACATTTAAGAACCCCAGTCCACTTGAGGCCCCTCTGTTGCTCACTATCAAGTGCCATAATAAGATCACCCTCATGCACTAGACATTTCTGACAGTGCTCCCTTAATGCCTCACTGTGCAGTTTTTTAGTTTGCAAACATGAAGTAAGGGTTATACACCAGTCCCAGAACCTGCTTAGATGAAAATAATATCCACTGGCTCTTTTGGAATGTAACATTATGGTTCTGAAATCATCTGTAAAGAATGTGATAGTGTTCGACAAAACTAAATTATCTCCCCTGTTTAGTAAAATGCATTGTATCTTTCATTCCCCTATAAACCCATAAATTATTGGAGAGAAACACTATTTTAAGCTGGTATTGCATGACACTGTTAATTGTGAATAAAAAGAATTCCATTTATGTCAGGATAAGCTGTACATTTTCAAAATTATATGGAATTTTAACTTTGTTTCATTGAAACTGGCAAATAACTGAAATAAGCAAGTTTAGCCACCTTGAAACATTAAACAGTAAGAATGTTTGATGTCCTGTGAGTATTTTAAAGTCTTAACTAAATAAATCAATACAGTTAAGTGTAATTTCCTTCCATGTTGTGGTTTCAAAAAGCTTTTTTCTACTTGAGGGTCCATTTCAATTTCTCGGCTTTAATAGGCGGTATGGTTCACTGGTCAGTGTTTGAGATTGCTGTTAACAATGCACCCCTTTACTTCCTATTTTCTGGTAAAGTTCATTATCCAGCCTTACATATATGATGACTTTAAAGCTGCTTAATGTGTCCCTTGCTTATTGTTGGCCTGAATTCCATGCTCTCTGTCCAATTTTGAGATTTTTTTCTGATTCCTTTCCATGTGTACTTATGTCATCAGCCTATATCATAGAGGATTATACTTTTGATTTTTGGAGTATATGAAAGCACAAACATTTGTGATAGCCCCTCCATAGGTGATTTACCAAATGCTGACAGCCATTTGAGTGTTTAATTATATAAACAATGGATGGTATAAGTTCGAGCAATCTCAAACAATAATAATCGCATCATGTCATGAGTGTCAAAACCATATTCCATGAATGTAGCAGACTCTGCTATGTTCTGATGATGTCAGCAAAGGAAGGCAAACAACAGACCACTACTCAATTTTAAATATGTATTGTAACTGGTTTTGAGGTTTAAAGATTTGTTCAATTTTTTTAGTCGAAAAAATATTTTAGGGTGATATGATCTATGCAGCCTCAATCATTTATAGAATTGACCCCTGACCACCATCTTTTATGAAATATAAATGAACTTCCATGGTCAGTGCATGAAGGTAAAAACTTCTTTATTAATACAGAAATACCTTTTGTAAAACATTGATGAAGTGTACATCATTAAACTCTCACAACTCTTTCTGTGCATCAAAACTATGTATTCTGGTGCCATATAGACATGCTGGATAGGAACAAGTAGTGAAGTTTAATCCAATTTCCATTTTTTTTCTGAGAAGCTACATATATATACAATATATAAATCACAGATTTGACAAGTGCAAATATATTCTGATTTGTCTACAGGTTCTACTACACCAAATCAGTACCAGTTTGGAGAGTGCGGTTTTCGTAGGGAGCCTTCAGTGCAGATCGAGAGATATCTGCAGGCTGTGATTGGAGGATATTCTGTAAGATTTTTATGTCTTTCAAATGTACATCCATCCAGTTATTAAAACTGACCATGTTTTTCTATATTTAGTACTGTCTTTTTCAACATGATGACTTATGCTGAATGTGACCACAGCTATTTTCAAGTAGGTGACATTTGGTGCGAAACTGGGGGTGGTGTGTTTAGCTTCCGGTACTCGGAAAAGGAGCTGGGTAAGCTAGTCATTTTTATTTTTTTTATTGCTGCTCTAAGGCCAAACTGTGCACACACGTACAGGTAATAGCTGTTGAATGCTTAGTTATTTTAAAAAAAATCATAACGTTACTATAGAAGTCTATGGGAAAACATTTGGTTGTGTGTAACCTGTAGGGTGAGTGCACATTTCAGTAATTCATACTTTACATGCTTTTCTGTTTATATTTCACCATGGATACACCATGGAGGCAAATTTAAAAATAATGACAGTGAAGTTGGGGACATTTTGGGTTGAATGGAGCATTTGGATGGGCTGGAAATGAATGTTGCTTCGTATTGTGGTCGAACTCAGCACGAACCCCCCAGGGTACCTCTGTCCAACAAACCCTCCTCCTGCCTTCTGAATTTGTTGAAACTGATGAATTTGACAACAAATTAGGATAAAGTCACCACTGCCACAACAATTTCTGCCTTGTGTCAATCGCTTGCTAGTCAAGTTACGCGATGCCGTTATCTTGAATATGAAGCATGTACACTGCTGACAGCAGAATATGTCAAACATCCCCTTATTTATAGTAAACAATGTAGCATACCAATATGTCTTTCTGTTAGGTGCTCTTGTGTGAATGAATGATGCTATTTTTCTATTAAGTTTCTTAAAACAGACTTATTTTTCACTCATATAACTTTCAAATAATTATTTTGTCCCCTCAAGAACTGACTCCTGTCTGTTATATCCAAACTGGTTTGCCATTTGATATTGTCTGAACACTTTTTTCAGCTTTTCCCATGCCTGATGTTGACTGGGGAGGTATATGTGCACTCATGCAGAAGAAGTAGGAGTTTCGACATCGAATTTGGCATTTGGAGAAGCTGATCCGAAGTCCGGTGTTGGCAGTGTGTGATCGACAACCCTTGTTTTGCCTCGCTGCGCTTTATTACCTTGTAGACATTGTGGAACTTGGACATGTAGGTACATTTAAGAACCCCAGTCCACTTGAGGCCCCTCTGTTGCTCACTATCAAGTGCCATAATAAGATCACCCTCATGCACTAGACATTTCTGACAGTGCTCCCTTAATGCCTCACTGTGCAGTTTTTTAGTTTGCAAACATGAAGTAAGGGTTATACACCAGTCCCAG
This sequence comes from Haliotis rufescens, assembly GCF_023055435.1. Taxonomy (NCBI): domain Eukaryota; kingdom Metazoa; phylum Mollusca; class Gastropoda; order Lepetellida; family Haliotidae; genus Haliotis; species Haliotis rufescens. Next base: position 792,760 of record NW_025963824.1, read on the forward strand.
AACCTGCTTAGATGAAAATAATATCCACTGGCTCTTTTGGAATGTAACATTATGGTTCTGAAATCATCTGTAAAGAATGTGATAGTGTTCGACAAAACTAAATTATCTCCCCTGTTTAGTAAAATGCATTGTATCTTTCATTCCCCTATAAACCCATAAATTATTGGAGAGAAACACTATTTTAAGCTGGTATTGCATGACACTGTTAATTGTGAATAAAAAGAATTCCATTTATGTCAGGATAAGCTGTACATTTTCAAAATTATATGGAATTTTAACTTTGTTTCATTGAAACTGGCAAATAACTGAAATAAGCAAGTTTAGCCACCTTGAAACATTAAACAGTAAGAATGTTTGATGTCCTGTGAGTATTTTAAAGTCTTAACTAAATAAATCAATACAGTTAAGTGTAATTTCCTTCCATGTTGTGGTTTCAAAAAGCTTTTTTCTACTTGAGGGTCCATTTCAATTTCTCGGCTTTAATAGGCGGTATGGTTCACTGGTCAGTGTTTGAGATTGCTGTTAACAATGCACCCCTTTACTTCCTATTTTCTGGTAAAGTTCATTATCCAGCCTTACATATATGATGACTTTAAAGCTGCTTAATGTGTCCCTTGCTTATTGTTGGCCTGAATTCCATGCTCTCTGTCCAATTTTGAGATTTTTTTCTGATTCCTTTCCATGTGTACTTATGTCATCAGCCTATATCATAGAGGATTATACTTTTGATTTTTGGAGTATATGAAAGCACAAACATTTGTGATAGCCCCTCCATAGGTGATTTACCAAATGCTGACAGCCATTTGAGTGTTTAATTATATAAACAATGGATGGTATAAGTTCGAGCAATCTCAAACAATAATAATCGCATCATGTCATGAGTGTCAAAACCATATTCCATGAATGTAGCAGACTCTGCTATGTTCTGATGATGTCAGCAAAGGAAGGCAAACAACAGACCACTACTCAATTTTAAATATGTATTGTAACTGGTTTTGAGGTTTAAAGATTTGTTCAATTTTTTTAGTCGAAAAAATATTTTAGGGTGATATGATCTATGCAGCCTCAATCATTTATAGAATTGACCCCTGACCACCATCTTTTATGAAATATAAATGAACTTCCATGGTCAGTGCATGAAGGTAAAAACTTCTTTATTAATACAGAAATACCTTTTGTAAAACATTGATGAAGTGTACATCATTAAACTCTCACAACTCTTTCTGTGCATCAAAACTATGTATTCTGGTGCCATATAGACATGCTGGATAGGAACAAGTAGTGAAGTTTAATCCAATTTCCATTTTTTTTCTGAGAAGCTACATATATATACAATATATAAATCACAGATTTGACAAGTGCAAATATATTCTGATTTGTCTACAGGTTCTACTACACCAAATCAGTACCAGTTTGGAGAGTGCGGTTTTCGTAGGGAGCCTTCAGTGCAGATCGAGAGATATCTGCAGGCTGTGATTGGAGGATATTCTGTAAGATTTTTATGTCTTTCAAATGTACATCCATCCAGTTATTAAAACTGACCATGTTTTTCTATATTTAGTACTGTCTTTTTCAACATGATGACTTATGCTGAATGTGACCACAGCTATTTTCAAGTAGGTGACATTTGGTGCGAAACTGGGGGTGGTGTGTTTAGCTTCCGGTACTCGGAAAAGGAGCTGGGTAAGCTAGTCATTTTTATTTTTTTTATTGCTGCTCTAAGGCCAAACTGTGCACACACGTACAGGTAATAGCTGTTGAATGCTTAGTTATTTTAAAAAAAATCATAACGTTACTATAGAAGTCTATGGGAAAACATTTGGTTGTGTGTAACCTTAAGGAGCTTGCTATGCTAACTATCAACAGTCGGCGCACCTCAAAGTCTGTACAGATATCACTTATGGAGCTTGCTGTGCTATGCTATTAAAAGTCGGCGCACCTCAAAGTCTGTACAGATATCACTTATGGAGCTCGCTATGCTAACAATCAACAGTCAGCGCACCTCAAAGTCTCTACAGATATCACTTATGGAGCTTGCTGTGCTTTGCTATCAACAGTCGGCGCACCTCAAAGTCTCTACAGATATCGCTTATGGAGCTCGCTGTGCTAACTATCAACAGTCGGCGCACCTCAAAGTCTGTACAGATATCGCTTATGGAGGTTGCTATACTAACTAACAACAGTCAGCGCACCTCAAAGTCTGTACAGATATCACTTATGGAGCTTGCTATGCTAACTATCAACAGTCGGCGCACCTCAAAGTCTGTACAGATATCGCTTATGGAGCTCGCTATGCTAACTATCAACAGTCGGCGCACCTCAAAGTCTGTACAGATATCGCTTATGGAGGTTGCTATACTAACTAACAACAGTCAGCGCACCTCAAAGTCTGTACAGATATCACTGATGGAGCTTGCTATGCTATCAACAGTCGGCGCACCTCAAAGTCTCTACAGATATCACTTATGGAGCTTGCTATGCTATCAACAGTCGGCGCACCTCAAAGTCTCTACAGATATCACTTATGGAGCTTGCTGTGCTTTGCAATCAACAGTCGGCGCACCTCAAAGTCTCTACAGATATCGCTTATGGAGCTCGCTATGCTAACTATCAACAGTCGGCGCACCTCAAAGTCTGTACAGATATCACTTATGGAGCTTGCTATGGTAACTATCAACAGTCGGCGCACCTCAAAGTCTGTACAGATATCACTTATGGAGGTTGCTATACTAACTATCAACAGTCGGCGCACCTCAAAGTCTGTACAGATATCACTTATGGAGGTTGCTATGCTAACTATCAACAGTCCCAGCACCTCAGAGTCTGTACAGGTATCGCTTATGGAGCTTGCTATACTAGCTATCAACAGTCGGCGCACCTCAAAGTCTGAACAGATATCGCTTATGGAGGTTGCTATACTAACTATCAACAGTTGGCGCACCTCAAAGTCTCTACAGATATCGCTTATGGAGCTCGGTATGCTAACTATCAACAGTCGGCGCACCTCAAAGTCTGTACAGATATCACTTATGGAGCTTGCTATACTAACTATCAACAGTCGGCGCACCTCAAAGTCTGTACAGATATCACTTATGGAGCTTGCTTTGCTAACTATCAACAGTCGGCGCACCTCAAAGTCTGTACAGATATCACTTATGGAGCTTGCTATGCTATCAACAGTCGGCGGACCTCAAAGTCTCTACAGATATCACTTATGGAGCTTGCTGTGCTTTGCTATCAACAGTCGGCGCACCTCAAAGTCTCTACAGATATCGCTTATGGAGCTCGCTATGCTAACTATCAACAGTCGGCGCACCTCAAAGCCTGTACAGATATCACTTATGGAGCTTGCTATGGTAACTATCAACAGTCGGCGCACCTCAAAGTCTGTACAAATATCACTTATGGAGGTTGCTATACTAACTATCAACAGTCGGCGCACCTCAAAGTCTGTACAGATATCACTTATGGAGGTTGCTATGCTAACTATCAACAGTCCGAGCACCTCAGAGTCTGTACAGGTATCGCTTATAGAGCTTGCTATACTAACTATCAACAGTCGGCGCACCTCAAAGTCTGTACAGATATCGCTTATGGAGGTTGCTATACTAACTATCAACAGTTGGCGCACCTCAAAGTCTCTACAGATATCGCTTATGGAGCTCGCTATGCTAACTATCAACAGTCGGCGCACCTCAAAGTCTGTACAGATATCACTTATGGAGCTTGCTATGCTAACTATCAACAGTCGGCGCACCTCAAAGTCTGTACAGATATCACTTATGGAGCTTGCTTTGCTAACTATCAACAGTCTGTGCACCTCAAAGTCTGTACATACATCACTTATGGAGCTTGCTATACTAACTATCAACAGTCGGCGCACCTCAAAGTCTGTACAGATATCACTTATGGAGCTTGCTTTGCTAACTATCAACAGTCGGCGCACCTCAAAGTCTGTACAGATATCACTTATGGAGCTTGCTATGCTATCAACAGTCGGCGGACCTCAAAGTCTCTACAGATATCACTTATGGAGCTTGCTGTGCTTTGCTATCAACAGTCGGCGCACCTCAAAGTCTCTACAGATATCGCTTATGGAGCTCGCTATGCTAACTATCAGCAGTCGGCGCACCTCAAAGTCTGTACAGATATCACTTATGGAGCTTGCTATGCTAACTATCAACAGTCGGCGCACCTCAAAGTCTGTACAGATATCACTTATGGAGGTTGCTGTGCTAACTATCAACAGTCGGCGCACCTCAAAGTCTCTACAGATATCGCTTATGGAGCTTGCTTTGCTAACTATCAACAGTCGGCGCACCTCAAAGTCTGTACAGATATCACTTATGGAGGTTGCTATACTAACTATCAACAGTCGGCGCACCTCAAAGTCTCTACAGATATCACTTATGGAGCTTGCTGTGCTTTGCTATCAACAGTCGGCGCACCTCAAAGTCTCTACAGATATCACTTATGGAGCTTGCTGTGCTATGCTATTAAAAGTCGGCGCACGTCAAAGTCTGTACAGATATCACTTATGGAGCTCGCTATGCTAACAATCAACAGTCAGCGCACCTCAAAGTCTCTACAGATATCACTTATGGAGCTCGCTGTGCTTTGCTATCAACAGTCGGCACACCTCAAAGTCTCTACAGATATCACTTATGGAGCTCGCTATGCTAACTATCAACAGTCGGCGCACCTCAAAGTCTGTACAGATATCACTTATGGAGGTTGCTATACTAACTATCAAAAAGTCGGCGCACCTCAAAGTCTGTACAGATATCGCTTATGGAGCTCGCTATGCTAACTATCAACAGTCGGCGCACCTCAAAGTCTGAACAGATATCCCTTATGGAGGTTGCTATACTAACTATCAACAGTCGGCGCACCTCAAAGTCTGTACAGATATCACTTATGGAGGTGGCTATACTAACTATCAACAGTCGGCGCACCTCAAAGTCTGTACAGATATCGCTTATGGAGCTCGCTATGCTAACTATCAACAGTCGGCGCACCTCAAATTCTGTACAGATATCGCTTATGGAGCTCGCTATGCTAACTATCAACAGTCGGCGCACCTCAGAGTCTGTACAGATATCGCTTATGGAGCTTGCTATACTAACTATCAACAGTCGGCGCACCTCAAAGTCTGTACAGATATCGCTTATGGAGCTTGCTTTGCTAACTATCAACAGTCGGCGCACCTCAAAGTCTGTACAGATATCCCTTATGGAGGTTGCTATCCTAACTATCAACAGTCGGCGCACCTCAAAGTCTGTACAGATATCACTTATGGAGCTCGCCATGCTAACTATCAACAGTCGGCGCACCTCAAAGTCTGTACAGATGTCGCTTATGGAGCTTGCTATACTAACTATCAACAGTCGGCGCACCTCAAAGTCTGTACAGATATCGCTTATGGAGCTTGCTTTGCTAACTATCAACAGTCGGCGCACCTCAAAGTCTGTACAGATATCACTTATGGAGGTTGCTATACTAACTATCAACAGTCGGCGCACCTCAAAGTCTGTACAGATATCACTTATGGAGCTTGCTATGCTAACTATCAACAGTCAGCGCACCTCAAAGTCTGTACAGATTTCACGTATGGAGCTTGCTTTGCTAACTATCAACAGTCGGCGCACCTCAAAGTCTGTACAGATATCGCTTATGGAGCTTGCTATGCTAACTATCAACAGTCAGCGCACCTCAAAGTCTGTACAGATATCACTTATGGAGCTTGCTATGCTAACTATCAACAGTCGGCGCACCTCAAAGTCTGTACAGATATCACTTATGGAGCTCGCTATGCTAACTATCAACAGTCGGCGCACCTCAAAGTCTGTACAGATATCACTTATGGAGCTCGCTATGCTAACTATCAACAGTCGGCGCACCTCAAAGTCTGTACAGATATCACTTATGGAGCTCGCTATGCTAACTATCAACAGTCGGCGCACCTCAAAGTCTGTACAGATATCGCTTATGGAGCTTGCTTTGTTAACTATCAACAGTCGTCGCACCTCAAAGTCTGTACAGATATCACTTATGGAGCTTGCTATGCTATCAACAGTCGGCGCACCTCAAAGTCTGTACAGATATCGCTTATGGAGCTTGCTTTGTTAACTATCAACAGTCTGCGCACCTCAAAGTCTGTACAGATATCGCTTATGGAGCTTGCTTTGTTAACTATCAACAGTCGTCGCACCTCAAAGTCTGTACAGATATCACTTATGGAGGTTGCTATACTAACTATCAACAGTCGGCGCACCTCAAAGTCTGTACAGATATCACTTATGGAGCTTGCTTTGTTAACTATCAACAGTCGGCGCACCTCAAAGTCTGTACAGATATCGCTTATGGAGCTTGCTTTGTTAACTATCAACAGTCGTCGCACCTCAAAGTCTGTACAGATATCACTTATGGAGGTTGCTATACTAACTATCAACAGTCGGCGCACCTCAAAGTCTGTACAGATATCGCTTATGGAGCTCGCTATGCTAACTATCAACAGTCGGCGCACCTCAAAGTCTGTACAGATATCCCTTATGGAGGTTGCTATACTAACTATCAACAGTCGGCGCACCTCAAAGTCTGTACAGATATCACTTATGGAGGTTGCTATACTAACTATCAAAAGTCGGCGCACCTCAAAGTCTGTACAGATATCGCTTATGGAGCTCGCTATGCTAACTATCAACAGTCGGCGCACCTCAAAGTCTGTACAGATATCGCTTATGGAGCTCGCTATGCTAACTATCAACAGTCGGCGCACCTCAGAGTCTGTACAGATATCGCTTATGGAGCTTGCTATATTAACTATCAACAGTCGGCGCACCTCAAAGTCTGTACAGATATCGCTTATGGAGCTTGCTTTGCTAACTATCAACAGTCGGCGCACCTCAAAGTCTGTACAGATATCACTTATGGAGGTTGCTATACTAACTATCAACAGTCGGCGCACCTCAAAGTCTGTACAGATATCGCTTATGGAGCTTGCTTTGTTAACTATCAACAGTCGGCGCACCTCAAAGTCTGTACAGATATCGCTTATGGAGCTTGCTTTGTTAACTATCAACAGTCGTCGCACCTCAAAGTCTGTACAGATATCGCTTATGGAGCTTGCTTTGTTAACTATCAACAGTCGGCGCACCTCAAAGTCTGTACAGATATCGCTTATGGAGCCTGCTTTGTTAACTATCAACAGTTGTCGCACCTCAAAGTCTGTACAGATATCGCTTATGGAGCTTGCTTTGTTAACTATCAACAGTCGGCGCACCTCAAAGTCTGTACAGATATCGCTTATGGAGGTCGCTATGCTAACTATCAACAGTCGGCGCACCTCAAAGTCTATACAGATATCGCTTATGGAGCTCGCTATGCTAACTATCAACAGTCGGCGCACCTCAGAGTCTGTACAGATATCGCTTATGGAGCTTGCTTTGTTAACTATCAACAGTCGGCGCACCTCAAAGTCTGTACAGATATCGCTTATGGAGCTTGCTTTGTTAACTATCAACAGTCGTCGCACCTCAAAGTCTGTACAGATATCGCTTATGGAGCTTCCTTTGTTAACTATCAACAGTCGGCGCACCTCAAAGTCTGTACAGATATCGCTTATGGAGGTCGCTATGCTAACCATCAACAGTCGGCGCACCTCAAAGTCTGTACAGATATCGCTTATGGAGCTTGCTTTGTTAACTATCAACAGTCGTCGCACCTCAAAGTCTGTACAGATATCACTTATGGAGGTTGCTATACTAACTATCAACAGTCGGCGCACCTCAAAGTCTGTACAGATATCACTTATGGAGCTTGTTATACTAACTATCAACAGTCGGCGCACCTCAAAGTCTGTACAGACATCACTTATGGAGCTTGCTTTGCTAACTATCAATAATCAGCGAGCCTCAAAGTCTGTACAGATATCGCTTTTGGAGCTTGCTTTGCTAACTATCAAGTGTCGGCGCACCTCAAAGTCTCTACAGATATCTCTTATGGAGCTCGCTATGCTAACTATCAACAGTCGGCGCACCTCAAAGTCTGTACAGATATCACTTATGGAGCTTGCTATGCTAACTATCAACAGTCGGCGCACCTCAAAGTCTGTACAGATATCGCTTATGGAGCTCGCTATGCTAACTATGAACAGTCGGCGCACCTCAAAGTCTGTACAGATATCACTTATGGAGCTTGCTATGCTAACTATCAACAGTCGGCGCACCTCAAATTCTGTACAGATATCACTTATGGAGCTTGCTATGCTAACTATCAACAGTCGGCGCACCTCAAATTCTGTACAGATATCGCTTATGGAGCTCGCTATGCTAACTATCAACAGTCGGCGCACCTCAAAGTCTGTACAGATATCGCTTATGGAGCTCGCTATGCTAACTATCAACAGTCGTCGCACCTCAAAGTCTGTACAGATGTCGCTTATGGAGCTCGCTATGCTAACTATCAACAGTCGGCGCACCTCAAAGTCTGTACAGACATCACTTATGGAGGTTGCTTTGCTATCAACAGTCGGCGCACCTCAAAGTCTGTACAGATATCACTTATGGAGCTCGCTATGCTAACTATCAACAGTCGGCGCACCTCAAAGTCTGTACAGATATCGCTTATGGAGCTCGCTATGCTAACTATCAACAGTCGGCGCACCTCAAAGTCTGTACAGATATCGCTTATGGAGCTCGCTATGCTAACTATCAACAGTCGGCGCACCTCAAAGTCTGTACAGATATCACTTATGGAGGTTGCTATGCTATCAACAGTCGGCGCACCTCAAAGTCTGTACAGATATCACTTATGGAGCTCGCTATGCTAACTATCAACAGTCGGCGCACCTCAAAGTCTGTACAGATATCACTTATGGAGCTTGCTATACTAACTATCAACAGTCCGCGCACCTCAAAGTCTGTACAGATATCACTTATGGAGCTTGCTATGCTATCAACAGTCGGCGCACCTCAAAGTATGTACAGATATCACTTATGGAGCTTGCTGTGCTAACTATCAACAGTCCGCACACCTCAAAGTCTGTACAGATATCGCTTATGGAGCTTGCTATGCTAACTATCAACAGTCGGCGCACCTCAAAGTCTCTACAGATATCACTTATGGAGCTCGCTATGCTAACAATCAACAGTCGGCGCACCTCAAAGTCTGTACAGATATCACTTATGGAGCTTGCTATACTAACTATCAACAGTCGGCGCACCTCAAAGTCTGTACAGATATCACTTAAGGAGCTTGCTATGCTATCAACAGTCGGCGCACCTCAAAGTCTCTACAGATATTACTTATGGAGCTTGCTATGCTATCAACAGTCGGCGCACCTCAAAGTCTGTACAGATATCACTTATGGAGCTTGCTGTGCTTTGCTATCAACAGTCGGCGCAACTCAAAGTCTCTACAGATATCACTTATGGAGGTTGCTATACTAACTATCAACAGTCGGCGCACCTCAAAGTCTGTACATACATCACTTATGGAGGTTGCTATACTAACTATCAACAGTCGGCGCACCTCAAAGTCTGTACAGACATCACTTATGGAGCTTGCTTTGCTAACTATCAATAATCAGCGAGCCTCAAAGTCTGTACAGATATCGCTTTTGGAGCTTGCTTTGCTAACTATCAAGTGTCGGCGCACCTCAAAGTCTGTACAGATATCGCTTATGGAGCTTGATATGCTGCTATCAACAGTCCGCAAACCTTAGAGTCTGTACAGATATCACTTATGGAGGTAGCTATGCTAACAATCAACAATCGGCGAAACTCAAAATCTGTACAGATATCGCTTATGGAGCTTGCTATGCTATCAACAGTCGGCGCACCTCAAAGTCTGTACAGATATCGCTTATGGAATTTGATATGTTAACTATCAACAGTCGGCACACCTCAAAGTCTGTACAGATATCGCTTATGGAGCTTGCTATACTAACTATCAACAGTCAGCGCACCTCAGAGTCTGTACAGATATCACTTATGGAGGTTGCTATGCTAACAATCAACAATCGGCGAAACTCCAAATCTGTACAGATATTGCTTATGGAGCTTGCTATGCTATCAACAGTCGGCGCACCTCAAAGTCTGTACAGATATCGCTTATGGAGCTTGCTATGGTAACTATCAACGATTGTACATTCATGATTCATGTTGCAAGGGAGAATTAACAATCTTGGAATGGTGACTCCAAATACCAAACATATCAACATGAGTGACAAGTTCATTAGTTCCTTCAAATTAACCTACATAGACATAAAATATGTTTCAAGAAATTTCTTATATCTTTTAACCTATTAGGTTATACAGTTCTGCAGAGTTTAAAAATATTTGAGCACTTGTAGTATTGTTTGGAATATACAGAATTCTTATGTTAGAGAAGAGAATCGCATCTGAAAAGAAAGTGAATCATTGAGTTGACAAAGTCGTTCTTCGCTTGGTATATTCTGCCATCGGCCAGTCTCAATGGGCAAGTTATGATTTGAAGTATTAGGGAGTAACAGATAATTTACTTACTTTTAGTGTTTATAGTATATACCCTTTGGACTCGCCTCCATACTTTCCCTCGACTTTTGTATAAAGGGATCCTTAAGTGTCTTTTCCACAGTTGAAACTAGCAAATTGGTAGTGCGTATGTATGGTTTCTGTAACACTTCAGTCAGTCCAACATCGTTTAGTATGTAATGTAGCGATACAAAAAATGTGATATTTTATGCATGCAATTTTGGCAACTCAGTTTGTGTCAGTAGGTTATCATATTTTTAAACAGTTTAATATAAATTGGTCAAGTTCTCCACATACCATACAATTTTGCGTTTAATTTCTTAATCGGGCTGCAAGTTTCAAGAATTTAAGGGTATTTTTTCTATTACCTCTTATTTTCAAAACCCCATTCATCTGAACAATATAAAAGTTTTGGAGCAGCCATTATATCAAAGGCAATAAGAAGACGTGGTAGGTTTGAATTTCTGGCACTTTTAAAAAAACAGGTCATCACTTTCGCTGCGTTTTCAATCAGAGCTTTAATTCTCACAACTATTTATTTTTCAATGGAATATTATTCCTTGGTTGGTACGGGTATCTTCTTTTTTTCTAGGGGTCCTTAACTTATAAAAAAAAATTACTTTTGATGATTTAGCTTGTTCACCTAAAATAAATTAAAACCTTGGTTTTAGATACACACACTCCAAAAAAGAGGCACAGGTAGTATTTAGTTCATTGAATCTGACTACACAAAAAATCTGGTATATAAATTTTATATTTGTTCATTGGAAAATATTGGTGGCCTCATATTCGATAAACGGTGTATCAAAACAAAGCCATTGTCGATTTGCTATCTTTTAAACAACATTGTTTTCACACTTTTTCAACAATGTCATGGAGGAAAACAGTAAAGCAAAATGCATTTGCATGTTATGGCATTCGTAACTCGTGGTAGTGGCTATAAAAAGGCAAGCAAAAGTGAATAATTTGTCATTCAATTGTCAACATTTTCCCAGTTCGAAAATGCAGAGGCTCAGCGCCGCCAATGTGAACATCGCAATAGGACGTATCCAAAGAGGGGGAATCGCAGTCGTCTGTTGCACACCAATTCAACGTCCACCACAGCACCATTTGTCGCCTTTGTGGCCGATTCACACAGTTCAAATCCTTTGCAGACCATCCGACCGAGAGTTACCACCCCAGCACAGGATTGGTACATTCGATTGTTCCACCTACGTCATCGCAATGCCCCAGCTACGGAGACTGCAGGACGCATCCCTGGTTTGAGGAGAATATCGGACCAGACTGTTAGGAACCGAGGCTGGAATCTGACCCAGAAGACCCTTACCGTCCCTGTTTTGCAACAGATCCATCGACAGCGACGCTTGCGTTGGTGCCATACCTCACAGCCTTGGATTTTGAGAAACTGGAGACGAGTGTCGTTTAGTGATGAATCACGATTTCTTCTTCACCGGCGAGATGGAAGACAATGTGTTTATCATTGTCGAAATGAGCATTTTGCCCCACATTGTGTACGTGAATGTGACAAATTCGGTGGCGGTAGTATCATGGTGTGTGTGTGTTGGCATATCCAACACCACAAGATCTGACTTGGGTGTGGTTCAGGGAATTTTGACAGCAAATCGCTACATGAATCAAATTCTTCATCCTCACCTTCTTGAAATCATTGGCCACCAGAGGGAGCTGTGTCAACAGGACAACGCTCCACCGCACACATCTCGTGTCACTACCTACATAATGCCAACATCAACACCTTGCCCTGGCTCTCAAGATCTCATGATCTGAACCCAATCGAACACCTCTGGGATGAACTCGATTGACTTGTACATCAACGTCAGAACATGCCTTAGACTCTCTCACAACTGGCCAACGCGTTGTCATTTTTAATGATGCCCTATTTGGGAAATGTAAACATAGATGGATTACATATATATAACAAACTTTTGATGAACTTGGACATAGCTACATTTGGTTTTCACAAAATTTCAAAAATCCCTCATACCTTAAACATCTAGTCCATAAAACAATAAATGACATTAACCTGCAGTGTTGGACCAGTGCACGGGATAAGTCTTATAAAGGCACAATGGATAGAATCGACAAAAATGATTGCCTAAATTTTGAATATTATTTAAACGTACTGCAGGAAAACGCTTGGCGAGTCTTACTTAAGTTTAGAGCTTGTAATCATAATCTACCTATTGAAACTGGGAGATGGAGAAAAATACCTTTAACCGAGAGGAAATGACAACCTTGCAAATAATCTGACATTGATAATGAATTTCAAAATTTGTATATTTGTCCATCTTTAGAAAACGTTAAAAACACTTTTTACACAGATTCTACTACATTTAGCCCAATATGCATAAAATGAATTTACTTTTTAAATAATTCACGACCAGGAACATTGAGAAAACTGTCAAAATTCTGTAAAATCATCATGTCATTGTTTAAACCTATCAAGTAACTCTCCCTCTTTTTGAACATATATTGCTGCCATAGTAAATCTGTATTAAAATGAATGCATGTTCGGCCAAGATGTTTTTGTATGTATTCTATATTTATATGTATACGTATTATGTTGTTGGAATTATTTTGTTCGTCCGATGCCGCTGATAGCGGCCTGAGCGTAAATAAAGTTCAGTTCAGTTCAGTTTAGTTACAAGCAGAATGGCGCAGTATTCCACATGACAGAATTCGTACACTTATCCAGAAGTGCCGAGGAGATGCAGAGCTGTGATTGCTGCCCGGGGCGGTCACACGAGATACTGAGTTCAGCGTAACCTTGTGGCTTTGTGTGATATGACAGTTTTCAATGCATTTGTCACAACATGTGACTATCAAGCCCCCACATTTAATATCTGTATCTATGATATTAAATTAAATATATCGACTGTATTAGGTACATTGAATTTCCTAAAAATCTACATGTACTTTTCTGTTTTTGAAGAGTGTATGAACATGGAAATTAATCAGGCAACACCTAATTCATAGACCTATTATTCTGTGAATTAAGAGAACAGAATGTTACTGATTAATCTTTGTGACATATAGCATCTTGCTGTATAGCAGGACTTTTTTGGAGGTATGTACTGCACGTGCAACGACGCGCAATGCACGGATGTGCGCAATGTCAAACCAAATCATTTTTTAAATCAAGTTTGGAATCATGACATATCACACTCTCTCCTTTCAGTTTGTATTGCGTGTCAGTACCTTATGGCACGTCGTAAATTGTCTGAGGCTACAAGGTGTCAAATTAATGGCATGCATCATTGCTGGTAAGTAATACACCCCAAATTGACATTTGAGCATTAATATAACAGTCTGAATAAACACATACACGAAAAGGATACATACGGTGCTTTCCCCGAGTCTCCGGAGGCCGCCATTTTGATCTAAATTTAGAACACGACACTGGTGCCACCTAAAGAAAAATACTTTACCGTATTCGTGCTAAAAGTAATGAAAATACATTGCTCTGCTTCAGTTCCACAAGCATGCTCGGAATACCACTAATATTTTATGAAATAATTTATCTGGGATTTCCAAATGTGATTGGCTGTGTTGACGGCACACAGATTAAAATCCAAACGCCAAAGGTCAACGAGGCTGACTTTGTCAACAGAAAGGAATTTCATTCTCTGAAGGCAATTGAGATAAAAAATGATTTTGTAAACTGAATATTTTTCATAAACTTTGAAGTCAAACATCTCCTTTAAACATATGTATGAATGATACTACAGTACAAGTCAGATTATGGCATTTATGATTAACTGAATAAAAAACAAGGTGCATGTCCACAATGAAAAATAATATATTGATACACAAATTAATACAAAGCTGTCAAATGCATGGGTCTGTAATTCTTAGCATCTGCAATATTAATTTGACAAATACCCAAATAGTATGTTTTAGTGAAATTGATACAAAATCCGCACTTGTTAATGGGTGACATACATGTACTGCCTGTGATTTCATTAAAAGAACTTGCTTATGCTTCAGGCTGTTAAAACACATAAAGGATGTTTTAAAACTGACAAATAAGATGATTTTCCATTATCCCACCAATCATATATGTCATCAAACATTGTTCGTAATCCAGATTGTAAATTACTTTTATTTAGATGGTTTGCTGAACATATCGGGGCATAAAGCAGCAGGGCCATCACCGTAAATCAATCTGTGAGTCTGGAAGCTTCTGACTCCTGTGACGGAACAGACGACGGAGCTTTGCATAATAGATGACCGAAAAATATCGTTTCGTCGACCATAAGAACAGTCTAGTCTAGAAATGCTCTGCATGCTGTATGTTGTCATTTTAAAATGCTAAATATAACTTTTGAAATAAGCTTAATTTACTGTCTTCACATTAAAACACAGAAGGTTTAGACACATTTCTAAAGGCAGAGGAAGGCGTTGCCTTTGTATGTATTCAATATACTGTTTGAAATTCCAGACATACATTTATGTTCTATTCCAAGGAAATAATAGATATCAAACAGCTTTAGCATGGAATGTTAACAGAGGCGATTGTAAATTAACCGTTTCCATAATCAAAAGAAATATCTGCTAAAAGTCTCACCTGCAGCACCAGGAAACGGAGAAGGCGATTGTCAATGACACCTGCGAGAATGAAGATAACATCGCTCTCTTTTATATCTTCTGTCATCACACAGCATGTATTCAGTGTCATCATGTCTTCTGTAAGACCAGTGATTATTTGCTTTGAACCATGTAAATCCTCAATCGTCTTATTTAGTTAAATGTTCAAACTCTGAATGTCAGTACTTAACCTAGCTGCATTTCCTACTTCTGTCTCTTCTCTCATCACACAGCTTGAATTCGGTGTCATCAAATCCTCCCTTAGAGTGAGTGAGTATGGTTTTATGCCGCTTTTAGCAATATTCCAGCAATATTCCAGCAATATCACAGCGGGGGACACCAGAAATGGGCTTCACACATTGTATCCATGTTGGGAATCGAATCTGGGTCCTCGGCGTGACTAGCGAACGCTTTAACCAGTAGGCTACCTGACCGCCCACCTCCCTCAGAGCAGTGGTCATTATCTTTGCATCACGGAGAACAGCTGCCATCTCATTCAGCTGCAGTTGTAAACTATGGATGTCTTTGGTCTGCTGGCAACATAATTTTCAAGACTCTCTTTGTAAGTGTCTCGTTTCCTTTCAACATGTCTGAACTGTCATGCCACTGAGCGAAGTTGTGTCTTTGTGTTAGGAATACCAGCTTTCATGCTGTTAACTACATCTAGAACATGTCCGCTGATACTATTCCCAAAATAGTCTTCTAATGGAATGTCAGAAAATGCTTGTTTCACTTGCTTTATCAAGGCAGGAATGAACGTGTAAGCTAGTTCTTTTTTTCAGTGATAACTGACACATGTTAAAGTCTTGATATTAACAACTATCCTTCCCCTGCTTTGATATATGTGGCCAGGATGTGGCCAAACTGGTGTCAGCATGAACGTCGCTGACACCACACAACAACACAAGACCGAGAAATATAACTCTTTTCGTTTCCATTGCTCACAGTTACTATGGAGGTCGGCCCGACTCAAGTGTTTGGCAAAAGGCCAGCTCGGGCAAACGGGCATGTTGCGCCTCACTAGAAAACAGGATGGATCACTTTTTTCAGAATATTGTCTTTGATACAAAGAACGCAGTAATAGTCAAAGGTGTAGGCTACCACTTGTGAGGATAAGTCATTTTGGTTCTTTTATGAGAGCTTGATTTAATTATCTAATGTTTTGGTTTATCCTGGTTAATCATCCGGGTTATAGTCAGTGAATGGACAAGCACGTGGACGTAAGCAGAATGACATGAACTTGTGTAGGGTGTAAATGGTCCATAAAATTTGTAAGTATTAACAATATATATAAGGAACAACATGTAAATCATAACTAGCAATGCTATAACAAATGTAAATGATGTAAAAGGGTAAATTGCATGTTGAGAAGGTTGAAGTGTGTATCACAGATGTTTCGTTTAAAATCCGGAAAATAACATTGAAAATAACATAACATGTACTTACTACCTTAGTTACAAGTTGTAATATTTTTCCCATTTGTTTTTATTATAGCTTGTACCTGTCAACAATAGGCCTTACAAGTAAAGGGCCAGTAAAGGAATTTGAAGGAAAGACATAATACAAAATATATGTCAATGATTCAAGACTGAATCAAAAATGTATTCATCAATCTATGCTGAAGTTATAAAATAAACCATTCAAGACAGTGTACTGGATTATGTGTCAATGGCCAAAGCGTATCACCTACATAAAAGTACAAGAATTTTTTTATACATAACAAAGAATGTTATCATCAGACATTAGAAGTGACACAGACAGCTGGATTGCTAGTGACAGAATGTCTAATGTAACAATAAATAAAGATGAAGTTCAGAGTGAAAGGATAATTCAACTGAATAAAGAAAGAGCGGGTATCCAATCTGCATTCACCAGAACTGAAAATCAGATAAATGGTCTCATTGTAAATAAGAATGCTAGTCCTACAGACATTGAACATGTTTAAGGATCAGTGAAATCAATTGAGAAAATCTTTGACAGTTTGACACAGAAAGTAAATCAGCTGAAGGAGATAGTGTGAGATGATGCAGAAAAGATTAGTAAACTGGACATGTACATGAATAAGATGTCAGATAGACTGAAAACAGTGATGTCTAGTGTACAGATGTGGCATCATGATACAGTAAAACCAAGTGATTCAGCGAGTCAGGTAGGAAGCCATGCAAGTAGTGGAAGCACGAGATTGAAGATTGCAGCTAGGAGAGCTGCACTGAAAGTCAAACAATCTGCTCTGAAGAAGAGTCAGGAACTGAAGTTAAAGAAATTTGAACTTGAATTACAAGAAGAGACTCTTCAAATGGAGACTGAGCTTGCAGCCGCTGAAGCTGAAATAAAGGCAATCAATGAAATCGATGGACCCCCTTCTGTTAAAGATGATGGTATAATGGGCACAAATCCCAAAACAGTGCATTTAGTGTCAAGTAACCTGATACCCACAGACAGAGTGAGTGATCAGCAACTCAATCCAAATGCAGTGTCTTGGACAAGCCATAATGATACTGTTCAACCACCACAGGCAGATAATACGCAGTATTAAATGTTACCTTTGCTTCAGTTGCCAAAAGTTGAAATCATGAAATTTGATGGAAATCCTCTGCAATACTGGGCATTCATCAGGTCTTTTGACAATAGTATAGGGGAAACATCAATCAGCAATAGTGCTAAACTGAATAGGCTTTTACAGTACTGCACTGGGCATGCTCAAGAGGTTATAGAGTGCTGTGTAATCATGAATCCAGAGATTGGTTACTTTCAAGCCAGAAAGTTACTGTTGGAGAGATTTGGTAATCAATATGTCATCGCTAAAGCGTGGGTGGATAAGGTGACAGAAGTCCCCAACTTGAAACCTAATGACAGTGCTGGACTGAGAAGATATACGGATTCTGTTAGAAGCTGTGTGGTTTCACTTACAGCAATGAGCAGACTGGGCGAAATCGACAATCAATTGAGAATGAGAAAGATTGTAGAGAAGCTTCCCTTCTTTATTCAAGGTAGATGGAGAAAAGAAGCTGTAAATGTTTTAAAGTGCAATGGTCAGTATCCAGGAATTGGGCATCTTGCTGAATTTATAGAAATTGTTGCTGAAGAACTGGATGACCCGGTGTTTGGAATCAGTGTAAATGATTCTACAGAGAAACCACCTCCACAAAGGACAAGCGTCAAGTGTAAGTCAGCTTCCAATTTTATTGCACAAGGGAACATTACTCAGGAAAACAGAAGCCTTCATGAACAGCCACAGAGAGCTTGTAAATGTTGTACTGCCAGTCATCCTCTTTACCAGTGTCCTACTTTCAAGAAGATGACTTTACAGAAGAGACTGGAGTTTACAATAAGACAGAAGTTGTGCTTTAATTGTTTCTCATCAAGGCATTTGTCATCTCGATGTATGAAGGACAGCATGTGTGACAATAGCAGTTGTAAACAACATAACCGGAAGCATTCCAGTTTGCTCCATGACAGTTCAAGGACATCTTTGAAATCTGTTAAAGAGCCGATTCCAGACAGCAAGGATATCAATCCCACGTTACATTCTCCAAGTTGCAGAGAGCATGCAGAGAACAAGATTCAGTCAAGTTCAGTGTATGGAGTCAATGGGGCCGGAGGAACAAGAATAGCTCTCCCCATAGTTCCTGTCTGTGTGAAAGGATGTAGTGAACATGAAGTAATTAAGACTTATGCTTTGTTAGACCCAGGAAGCACAAATACCTTTTGTTCCAAAGACTTGGCAAATACTTTGAAGTTGGATGGCAGTGGTGCTATGCTTTCTTTAAATACTCTTACTGAAAAAAGCTATGAGTCTCAGACAGAGGTTGTCTCCCTTAGCTTAACAGACATCAATGGAAGACATGTTACAAACATGTCAAATGTATTTGTGCTCTCTCAGATGCCTGTGTTAGAAGGCAGTGCTGTATCACAGTGTGATGTTGACAAATGGAAACACTTTCAAGGGATTGATCTACCCATGGTTGAAGACAAATTTGCCAAAGTGACAGTGCTGATAGGTCAAGACAATCCGTTAGTTTTAACCCCACTTGAGGTGCGATAAGGGAAAGCTGATGAGCCCTATGCCACAAAAACAATATTCGGATGGGCCATCAATGGACCTTTACACAGAGGCATTCAGCAAGACATGAC
The DNA here is from genome assembly GCF_023055435.1 of Haliotis rufescens. Classification (NCBI taxonomy): domain Eukaryota; kingdom Metazoa; phylum Mollusca; class Gastropoda; order Lepetellida; family Haliotidae; genus Haliotis; species Haliotis rufescens. The sequence continues at coordinate 812,013 of NW_025963824.1, forward strand.
GTCCAACTTTGTGCAAGTTGAAGCTAACTTAGAATCACAAGTCCAGAAGTTCTGGCATCTGGACAATGTGAGTGATGGAAGATCACAACTTTCATTCCATGACAAGGAGGTCATTCGATTATGGGACAATACTGTTGAGAGGGAGAAGAGGCATTACAAGGTACCTATACCTTTCAAAGTAAATCCCCCTAATTTGCCTAACAATTTCTGCATGGCTGAAACCCGCCTAGTATCATGAACCAAGAAGCTGTCTAGGAATGATGATATGTATGAGCATTACAAAGCAGGTATTGATGACATGGTGTACAAAGGCTACGCAGAGAAGGTTCCTGATGATGAAGTATGTATTGATGATGGATCAGTCTGGTACCTCCCTCATCATGTAGTCACCAGTGACAAGAAGCCAGGGAAATTCAGAATTGTGTTTGACTGTTCAGCCACGTTTGGTGGAATCAGCTTAAATGAATCAGTTCATCAAGGTCCAGATTTAACCAATACTTTGATGGGTGTCTTGTTGCGCTTCCGTGAGAAAAGGATTGCCATCGCCGGTGATATTGAATCAATGTATCACAGAGTAAAGGTTGCTGATCAACATCGCAATGCTTTGAGGTTCCTTTGGTGGAAGAATGGTGAACTAGGTGGAGATATAGAGGTCTATAGGATGACATCACATCTATTTGGTGGCATATGGAGCTCCAGTTGTGCCAATTATGCACTGAGGAAAGCTGCAGCAGACAATGTGGATGATTTTGATAAAGATACAATTCAGACTGTTACTGACAATTTTTATGTAGATGATTGTCTGAAATCTGTTGATTCCAAGGAGAAAGGTATCAAGTTTGTTCAGAATGTGTGTGATCTCCTACAGAGAGGAGGTTTAAGGCTCACAAAATGGACCAGTAACAGTAGAACAGTACTCCAGAGTATCCCAGTTGAGGAAAGAGCCAAAGAGTTGAAAGACATCAATCTGTGCGATGATGAGCTCCCTCAAGAGAAGGCTCTTGGCGTGAAATGGGACACTGAAACTGATCAGCTTGGTTTCAAATTCCAACCAAAGAATAGGCCTGCAACCAATAGAGGTCTCCTCAGTATACTTACCTCTGTCTATGATCCAATAGGATTCTTGTCACCACTGATCTTAAAGGCAAAGATGATATTTCAGGATGAATGTCGACTCTGAAAAGGATGGACAAACTGGCTGTCTAAGCTGTGTCATATTGAAGACTTCACTGTCCCAAGATGTGTGATTCCGAATGACTTTTGTGAAATGATGTCTGCTGAATTACACCATTTTCCGGATGCTTCAACAGCAGGATATGGTGCTGTATCGTATGTCAGGATCGTTGATTCATGTGGAAGAATCCATTGCTCCTTTCTGATGGCGAAGTCGAGATTAGCGCCAATCAAAAGTATCACAATACCAAGGCTTGAACTCTGTGCGGCTGTGCTGAGTGTAAAACTTGATGAAATGTTACGCAAAGAACTGAGAATGGAAACCGAACAATCTTCATATTGGACAGACAGCATGATAGTACTACACTATATCAAAAATGACTTTCAAAGATACCAAACGTTTTTCGCCAACAGAGTGACACAAATTCGTGAAGGTTCTTCACCACAAAGTTGGAGATAATATGTCCCATCATCACTCAATCCCGCTGATGATGCATCTCGTGGACTTGATGCTGATGAACTACTTGCAAAGGAAAACTGGTTGCAGGGACCGAGCTTCCTGTGGGAGAATAAAGATACTTGGCAAAAACACCAACAGTACTTCCTGTGTCAGGAGAGGATTTGGAAGTAAAGAAAGTGAAGGTCAACTTTGCAAGTTCTGACAAGGTTGAACCATCCACTACAGATCGACTCCTTAGCCGATATTCCTCTTGGTACCACCTCAAGAAAATGGTTGCTTGGATACTGAGACTAAAGCACTGTTTGTTAAAACATGTCCGAGAGGGAAATTCTGAAGAAAGGATTTCCATGGAACCTCTTGTTGTTTCCGAGATGAAACAAGCTGAAACTGAAATTGTTAGGTACACTCAGAATCTTGCATTTCGGCTTGAAGTGGAATGTCTTCTAAATGACCGCTCCATCACAAAATCAAGCCCAATTTACTTACTTGAACCATTCTTGAATCAAGATGGAATACTATGTGCAGGAGGGCGTTTGAATAATGCTCCAATATCTGAAGAATCTAAACATCAGATGATCCTACCAAAAGGACATGATATTGTCACGTTGATTGTTCGTTGTTATCATGAACAATTAGGTCATTCAGGGACTGAGCATGTTCTGTCACATGTAAGACAAAGGTTCTGGGTCATCAGTGCTCGCAGAACAATCAGAAAAGTACTGAAAGACTGTGTCAAATGCAAACGATTACAAGGAAAACGCTCCCATCAGAAAATGGCAAATCTACCAGAAGACCGAGTCACACCTGGAAAACCACCATTTGCTCACACAGGTGTGGATTGTTTTGAACCGTTTCTGATCAAACGTGGGAGAAGCGAAGTTAAGCGATATGGTTGTATCTTTACCTGTTTAACAACAAGAGCTATTCACCTTGAGAAGCTAGACAGCATGGACACGGATTCCTTCATAAATTCTTTGAGATGGTTTGAAGCACGAAGAGGCGTCCCACATATAGTACGTTCAGAAGGAATTAAGAGAAGCAATTCTGTCATGGAATCACCATTAAATCCAGGAACACATGCTACAGAAAGAAATTCAGTGGATGTTTAATCCCCCATCTGCCTCTCACATGGGAGGAGTTTGGGAGAGACAGATTAGGACCGTGAGGAAAGTACTGAATGCATTATTGTATCAACAGTATGGCCTGCATGATGAAGGATTGTCAACATTGTTCTGTGAAGTGGAGGCAATTGTCAACAGTAGGCCAATAACCATCGTATCTGACAGCCCCAGTGATATGGAGCCACTTACACCAAATCATATCTTGTTGCTGAGATCAGGAAATTCCTCACCTCCAGGTTCAGTTCCTTGCGGACCAGTTCTGGAAACGATGGCTCAAGGAATACTTACCAGGCTTACAGCTCCGTCAAAAGTGGTTACAATCTACAGTGAATCTCCAAGTGGGAGACATAGTGCTACTTGTAAATGATAATTCTCCAAGATGTGTGTGGCCTCTCGCGAGAATCACAAATGTGTTCCCGGGCAAAGATGGTCTAGTGCGATCGATTGAAGTGAAAACTAAAGACTCTCTGTTAATAAGGCCAATAAGCAAAGTGTGTCTACTTGAATCAGTTTATGATGCATGAAAGTGATGAAACAAAAGACCACGATGTGAGATGGAAATAAAAACCTGAGCAGTTGAACATTGAATGTGAAGGACTGATATGACCTTAATATGGAGTTATAATGTTAAATGTTTCACATTTAAGGGGCCGGGAATGTAGGCTACCACTTGTGAGGATAAGTCATTTTAGTTCTTTTATGAGAGCTTCATTTAATTATCTAATGTTTTGATTTATCCTGGTTAATCATCCGGGTTATAGTCAGTGCATGGACAAGCACGTGGACGTAAGCAGAATGACATGAACTTGTGTAGGGTGTAAATGGCCAATAAAATTTGTAAGTATTAACAATATATATAAGGAACAACATGTAAATCATAACTAGCAATGCTATAACAAATGTAAATTGTGTAAAAGGGTAAATTGCATGTTGAGAAGGTTGAAGTGTGTATCACAGATGTTTCGTTTAAAATCCGAAAATAACATAACATGTACTTACTACCTTAGTTACAAGTTGTAATATTTCCCATTTGTTTTTATTAGAGCTTTTTACCTGTCAACAATAGGCCTTACAATTAAAGGGCCCGTAAAAGAATTTGAATGAAAGACATAATACAAAATATCTGTCAATATTTCAAAACTGAACCAAGAATGTATTCATCAATCTATGCTGAAGTTATAAAATAAACCATTCAAGACAGTGTACTGGATTATGTGTCAATGGCCAAAGAGTATCACCTACAGATGTGACTGTTGTATTGTGTACAGATGTGACTGTTGTATGTGGCTGTGATGTGAGATATTGACTGTTGTATCCGACATGGATGTGACTGTTGTATTGTGTACAGATGTGACTGTTGTATGTGTCTGTAATGTGAGATATTGACTGTTGTATCCGACATGGATGTGACTGTTGTATTGTGTACAGATGTCACTGTTGTATGTGGCTGTAATGTGAGATATTGACTGTTGTATCCGACATGGATGTGACTGTTGTATTGTGTACAGATGTGACTGTTGTATGTGGCTGTAATGTGATATATTGACTGTTGTATCCGACATGGATGTGACTGTTGTATTGTGTACAGATGTGACTGTTGTATGTGTCTGTAATGTGAGATATTGACTGTTGTATCCGACATGGATGTGACTGTTGTATTGTGTACATATGTGACTGTTGTACGTGGCTGTAATGTGAGATATTGACTATTGTATCCGACATGGATGTGACTGTTGTATTGTGTACAGATGTGGCTGTTGTATGTGGCTGTAATGTGAGATATTGACTGTTGTATCCGACATGGATGTGACTGTTGTATTGTGTACAGATGTGACTGTTGTATGTGGCTGTAATGTGATATATTGACTGTTGTATCCGACATGGATGTCACTGTTGTATTGTGTACAGATGTCACTGTTGTATGTGGCTGTAATGTGAGATATTGACTGTTGTATCCGACACGGATGTGACTGTTGTATTGTGTACAGATGTCACTGTTGTATGTGGCTGTAATGTGAGATATTGACTGTTGTATCCGACATGGATGTGACTGTTGTATTGTGTACAGATGTGACTGTTGTATGTGGTTGTAATGTGGAAATTGACTGTTGTATCCGACATGGATGTGACTGTTGTATTGTGTACAGATGTGGCTGTTGTATGTGGCTGTAATGTGAAATATTGACTGTTGTATCCGACATGGATGTGACTGTTGTATTGTGTACATATGTGACTGTTGTACGTGGCTGTAATGTGAGATATTGACTGTTGTATCCGACATGGATGTGACTGTTGTATTGTGTACAGATGTCACTGTTGTATGTGGCTGTAATGTGAGATATTGACTGTTGTATCCGACATGGATGTGACTGTTGTATTGTGTACAGATGTGACTGTTGTACGTGGCTGTAATGTGAGATATTGAGTGTTGTATCCGACATGGATGTGACTGTTGTATTGTGTACAGATGTCACTGTTGTATGTGGCTGTAATGTGAGATATTGACTGTTGTATCCGACATGGATGTGACTGTTGTATTGTGTACAGATGTGACTGTTGTATGTGGCTGTAATGTGAGATATTGACTGTTGTATCCGACATGGATGTGACTGTTGTATTGTGTACAGATGTGACTGTTGTATGTGGCTGTAATGTGAGATATTGACTGTTGTATCCGACATGGATGTGACTGTTGTATTGTGTAGAGATGTGACTGTTGTATGTGGCTGTAATGTGAGATATTGACTGTTGTATCCGACATGGATGTGACTGTTGTATTATGTACATATGTGACTGTTGTATGTGGCTGTAATGTGAGATATTGACTGTTGTATCCGATATGGATGTGACTGTTGTACGTGGCTGTAATGTGATATATTGACTGTTGTATCCGACATGGATGTGACTGTTGTATTGTGTACAGATGTGACTGTTCTACGTGGCTGTAATGTGAGATATTGACTGTTGTATCCGACATGGATGTGACTGTTGTATTGTGTACAGATGTGACTGTTGTATGTGGCTGTAATGTGAGATATCGACTGTTGTATCCGACATGGATGTGACTGTTGTATTGTGTACAGATGTGACTGTTGTATGTAGCTGTAATGTGAGATATTGACTGTTGTATCCGACATGGATGTGACTGTTGTATTGTGTACAGATGTGACTGTTGTACGTGGCTGTAATGTGAGATATTGACTGTTGTATCCGACATGGATGTTACTGTTGTATTGTGTACAGATGTGACTGTTGTATGTAGCTGTAATGTGAGATATTGACTGTTGTATCCGACATGGATGTGACTGTTGTATTGTGTACATATGTGACTGTTGTATGTGTCTGTAATGTGAGATATTGACTGTTGTATCCGACATGGATGTGACTGTTGTATTGTGTACAGATGTGGCTGTTGTACGTGGCTGTAATGTGAGATATTGACTGTTGTATCCGACATGGATGTGACTGTTGTATCCGACATGGATGTGACTGTTGTATGTGGCTGTAATGTGAGATATTGACTGTTGTATCCGACATGGATGTTACTGTTGTATTGTGTACAGATGTGACTGTTGTATGTAGCTGTAATGTGAGATATTGACTGTTGTATCCGACATGGATGTGACTGTTGTATTGTGTACATATGTGACTGTTGTATGTGTCTGTAATGTGAGATATTGACTGTTGTATCCGACATGGATGTGACTGTTGTATTGTGTACAGATGTGGCTGTTGTACGTGGCTGTAATGTGAGATATTGACTGTTGTATCCGACATGGATGTGACTGTTGTATCCGACATGGATGTGACTGTTGTATGTGGCTGTAATGTGAGATATTGACTGTTGTATCCGACATGGATGTTACTGTTGTATTGTGTACAGATGTGACTGTTGTATGTAGCTGTAATGTGAGATATTGACTGTTGTATCCGACATGGATGTGACTGTTGTATTGTGTACAGATGTGACTGTTGTATGTGGCTGTAATGTGAGATATTGACTGTTGTATCCGACATGGATGTGACTGTTGTATTGTGTACAGATGTGACTGTTGTATGTGGCTGTAATGTGAGATATTGACTGTTGTATCCGACATGGATGTGACTGTTGTATCCGACATGGCTGTGACTGTTGTATTGTGTACAGATGTGACTGTTGTACGTGGCTGTAATGTGAGATATTGACTGTTGTATCCGACATGGATGTGACTGTTGTATCCGACATGGCTGTGACTGTTGTATTGTGTACAGATGTCACTGTTGTATGTGGCTGTAATGTGAGATATTGACTGTTGTATCCGACATGGATGTGACTGTTGTATTGTGTACAGATGTGACTGTTGTATGTGGCTGTAATGTGAGATATTGACTGTTGTATCCGACATGGATGTGACTGTTGTATCCGACATGGCTGTGACTGTTGTATTGTGTACAGATGTGACTGTTGTACGTGGCTGTAATGTGAGATATTGACTGTTGTATCCGACATGGATGTGACTGTTGTATCCGACATGGCTGTGACTGTTGTATTGTGTACATATGTGTCTCTTGTATGTGGCTGTAATGTGAGATATTGACTGTTGTATCCGACATGGATGTGACTGTTGTATTGTGTACAGATGTGACTGTTGTATGTGGCTGTAATGTGAGATATTGACTGTTGTATCCGACATGGATGTGACTGTTGTATCCGACATGGCTGTGACTGTTGTATTGTGTACAGATGTGACTGTTGTACGTGGCTGTAATGTGAGATATTGACTGTTGTATCCGACATGGATGTGACTGTTGTATCCGACATGGCTGTGACTGTTGTATTGTGTACAGATGTCACTGTTGTATGTGGCTGTAATGTGAGATATTGACTGTTGTATCCGACATGGATGTGACTGTTGTATTGTGTACAGATGTCACTGTTGTATGTGACTGTAATGTGAGATATTGACTGTTGTATCCGACATGGATGTGACTGTTGTATTGTGTACATATGTCACTGTTGTATGTGGCTGTAATGTAAGATATTGACTGTTGTATCCGACATGGATGTGACTGTTGTATTGTGTACAGATGTGACTGTTCTACGTGGCTGTAATGTGAGATATTGACTGTTGTATCCGACATGGATGTGACTGTTGTATTGTGTACAGATGTGACTGTTGTATGTGGCTGTAATGTGAGATATTGACTGTTGTATCCGACATGGATGTGACTGTTGTATTGTGTACAGATGTGACTGTTGTATGTGGCTGTAATGTGAGATATTGACTGTTGTATCCGACATGGATGTGACTGTTGTATTGTGTACATATGTCACTGTTGTATGTGGCTGTAATGTGAGATATTGACTGTTGTATCCGACATGGATGTGACTGTTGTATTGTGTACAGATGTCCCTGTTGTATGTGGCTGTAATGTGAGATATTGACTGTTGTATCCGACATGGATGTGACTGTTGTATTGTGTACAGATGTGACTGTTGTACGTGGCTGTAATGTGAGATATTGACTGTTGTATCCGACATGGATGTGACTGTTGTATTGTGTACAGATGTCACTGTTGTATGTGGCTGTAATGTGAGATATTGACTGTTGTATCCGACATGGATGTGACTGTTGTATTGTGTACAGATGTGACTGTTGTATTGTGTACAGATGTGGCTGTTGTATGTGGCTGTAATGTGAGATATTGACTGTTGTATCCGACATGGCTGTGACTGTTGTATTGTGTACAGATGTGACTGTTGTATGTGGCTGTAATGTGAGATATTGACTGTTGTATCCGACATGGATGTGACTGCTGTATTGTGTGCATATGTGACTGTTGTACGTGGCTGTAATGTGAGATATTGACTGTTGTATCCGACATGGATGTGACTGTTGTATTGTGTACATATGTGACTGTTGTATGTGGCTGTAATGTGAGATATTGACTGTTGTATCCGACATGGATGTGACTGTTGTATTGTGTACAGATGTGTCTGTTGTATGTGGCTGTAATGTGAGATATTGACTGTTGTATCCGACATTGATGTGACTGTTGTATTGTGTACAGATGTGACTGTTGTATGTGGCTGTAATGTGAGATATCGACTGTTGTATCCGACATGGATGTGACTGTTGTATTGTGTACAGATGTGACTGTTGTATGTGGCTGTAATGTGAGATATCGACTGTTGTATCCGACATGGATGTGACTGTTGTATTGTGTACATATGTGACTGTTGTATGTGGCTGTAATGTGAGATATTGACTGTTGTATCCGACATGGATGTGACTGTTGTATTGTGTACATATGTGACTGTTGTACGTGGCTGTAATGTGAAATATTGACTGTTGTATCCGACATGGATGTGACTGTTGTATTGTGTACATATGTGACTGTTGTACGTGGCTGTAATGTGAGATATTGACTGTTGTATCCGACATGGATGTGACTGTTGTATTGTGTACAGATGTGGCTGTTGTATGTGGCTGTAATGTGAGATATTGACTGTTGTATCCGACATGGATGTGACTGTTGTATTGTGTACAGATGTGACTGTTGTATGTGGCTGTAATGTGAGATATTGACTGTTGTATCCGACATGGATGTGACTGTTGTATTGTGTACATATGTGACTGTTGTACGTGGCTGTAATGTGAGATATTGACTGTTGTATCCGACATGGATGTGACTGTTGTATTGTGTACAGATGTGACTGTTCTACGTGGCTGTAATGTGAGATATTGACTGTTGTATCCGACATGGATGTGACTGTTGTATTGTGTACAGATGTGACTGTTGTATGTGGCTGTAATGTGAGATATTGACTGTTGTATCCGACATGGATGTGACTGTTGTATTGTGTACAGATGTGACTGTTGTATGTGGCTGTAATGTGAGATATTGACTGTTGTATCCGACATGGATGTGACTGTTGTATTGTGTACATATGTCACTGTTGTATGTGGCTGTAATGTGAGATATTGACTGTTGTATCCGACATGGATGTGACTGTTGTATTGTGTACAGATGTCCCTGTTGTATGTGGCTGTAATGTGAGATATTGACTGTTGTATCCGACATGGATGTGACTGTTGTATTGTGTACAGATGTGACTGTTGTACGTGGCTGTAATGTGAGATATTGACTGTTGTATCCGACATGGATGTGACTGTTGTATTGTGTACAGATGTCACTGTTGTATGTGGCTGTAATGTGAGATATTGACTGTTGTATCCGACATGGATGTGACTGTTGTATTGTGTACAGATGTGACTGTTGTATTGTGTACAGATGTGGCTGTTGTATGTGGCTGTAATGTGAGATATTGACTGTTGTATCCGACATGGCTGTGACTGTTGTATTGTGTACAGATGTGACTGTTGTATGTGGTTGTAATGTGAGATATTGACTGTTGTATCCGACATGGATGTGACTGTTGTATTGTGTGCATATGTGACTGTTGTACGTGGCTGTAATGTGAGATATTGACTGTTGTATCCGACATGGATGTGACTGTTGTATTGTGTACATATGTGACTGTTGTATGTGGCTGTAATGTGAGATATTGACTGTTGTATCCGACATGGATGTGACTGTTGTATTGTGTACAGATGTGTCTGTTGTATGTGGCTGTAATGTGAGATATTGACTGTTGTATCTGACATTGATGTGACTGTTGTATTGTGTACAGATGTGACTGTTGTATGTGGCTGTAATGTGAGATATCGACTGTTGTATCCGACATGGATGTGACTGTTGTATTGTGTACAGATGTGACTGTTGTATGTGGCTGTAATGTGAGATATCGACTGTTGTATCCGACATGGATGTGACTGTTGTATTGTGTACATATGTGACTGTTGTATGTGGCTGTAATGTGAGATATTGACTGTTGTATCCGACATGGATGTGACTGTTGTATTGTGTACATATGTGACTGTTGTACGTGGCTGTAATGTGAAATATTGACTGTTGTATCCGACATGGATGTGACTGTTGTATTGTGTACATATGTGACTGTTGTACGTGGCTGTAATGTGAGATATTGACTGTTGTATCCGACATGGATGTGACTGTTGTATTGTGTACAGATGTGGCTGTTGTATGTGGCTGTAATGTGAGATATTGACTGTTGTATCCGACATGGATGTGACTGTTGTATTGTGTACAGATGTGACTGTTGTATGTGGCTGTAATGTGAGATATTGACTGTTGTATCCGACATGGATGTGACTGTTGTATTGTGTACAGATGTGACTGTTGTATGTGGCTGTAATGTGAGATATTGACTGTTGTATCCGACATGGATGTGACTGTTGTATTGTGTACATATGTGACTGTTGTACGTGGCTGTAATGTGAGATATTGACTGTTGTATCCGACATGGATGTGACTGTTGTATTGTGTACATATGTGACTGTTGTACGTGGCTGTAATGTGAGATATTGACTGTTGTATCCGACATGGATGTGACTGTTGTATTGTGTACAGATGTGGCTGTTGTATGTGGCTGTAATGTGAGATATTGACTGTTGTATCCGACATGGATGTGACTGTTGTATTGTGTACAGATGTGACTGTTGTATTGTGTACAGATGTGGCTGTTGTATGTGGCTGTAATGTGAGATATTGACTGTTGTATCCGACATGGATGTGACTGTTGTATTGTGTACAGATGTGACTGTTGTATTGTGTACAGATGTGGCTGTTGTATGTGGCTGTAATGTGAGATATTGACTGTTGTATCCGACATGGATGTGACTGTTGTACGTGGCTGTAATGTGAGATATTGACTGTTGTATCCGACATGGATGTGACTGTTGTATTGTGTACAGATGTGGCTGTTGTATGTGGCTGTAATGTGAGATATTGACTGTTGTATCCGACATGGATGTGACTGTTGTATTGTGTACAGATGTGACTGTTGTATTGTGTACAGATGTGGCTGTTGTATGTGGCTGTAATGTGAGATATTGACTGTTGTATCCGACATGGCTGTGACTGTTGTATTGTGTACAGATGTGACTGTTGTATGTGGCTGTAATGTGAGATATTGACTGTTGTATCCGACATGGATGTGACTGTTGTATTGTGTACAGATGTGACTGTTCTACGTGGCTGTAATGTGAGATATTGACTGTTGTATCCGACATGGATGTGACTGTTGTATTGTGTACAGATGTGACTGTTGTATGTGGCTGTAATGTGAGATATTGACTGTTGTATCCGACATGGATGTGACTGTTGTATTGTGTACATATGTGACTGTTGTACGTGGCTGTAATGTGAAATATTGACTGTTGTATCCGACATGGATCTGACTGCTGTATTGTGTACAGATGTGGCTGTTGTATGTGGCTGTAATGTGAGATATTGACTGTTGTATCCGACATGGATGTGACTGTTGTATTGTGTACAGATGTGACTGTTGTATGTGGCTGTAATGTGAGATATTGACTGTTGTATCCGACATGGATGTGACTGTTGTATTGTGTACAGATGTGACTGTTGTACGTGGCTGTAATGTGAGATATTGACTGATGTATCCGACATGGATGTGACTGTTGTACGTGGCTGTAATGTGAGATATTGACTGTTGTATCCGACATGGATGTGACTGTTGTATTGTGTACAGATGTGGGTGTTGTACGTGGCTGTAATGTGAGATATTGACTGTTGTATCCGACATGGATGTGACTGTTGTATTGTGTACAGATGTGACTGTTGTATGTGGCTGTAATGTGAGATATTGACTGTTGTATCCGACATGGATATGACTGTTGTATTGTGTACAGATGTCACTGTTGTATGTGGCTGTAATGTGAGATATTGACTGTTGTATCCGACATGGATGTGACTGTTGTATTGTGTACATATGTGACTGTTGTATGTGGCTGTAATGTGAGATATTGACTGTTGTATCCGACATGGATGTGACTGTTGTATTGTGTACAGATGTGGCTGTTGTATGTGGCTGTAATGTGAGATATTGACTGTTGTATCCGACATGGATGTGACTGTTGTATTGTGTACAGATGTGACTGTTGTACGTGGCTGTAGTGTGAGATATTGACTGTTGTATCCGACATGGATGTGACTGTTGTATTGTGTACAGATGTGACTGTTATATGTGGCTGTAATGTGAGATATTGACTGTTGTATCCGACATGGATGTGACTGTTGTATTGTGTACATATGTGACTGTTGTATGTGGCTGTAATGTGAGATATTGACTGTTGTATCCGACATGGATGTGACTGTTGTATTGTGTACAGATGTGACTGTTATACGTGGCTGTAATGTGAGATATTGACTGTTGTATCCGACATGGATGTGACTGTTGTATTGTGTACAGATGTGGCTGTTGTATGTGGCTGTAATGTGAGATATCGACTGTTGTATCCGACATGGATGTGACTGTTGTATTGTGTACAGATGTGGCTGTTGTATGTGGCTGTAATGTGAGATATCGACTGTTGTATCCGACATGGATGTGACTGTTGTATTGTGTACAGATGTGGCTGTTGTATGTGGCTGTAATGTGAGATATTGACTGTTGTATCCGACATGGATGTGACTGTTGTATTGTGTACAGATGTGTCTGTTGTATGTGGCTGTAATGTGAGATATTGACTGTTGTATCCGACATGGATGTGACTGTTGTATTGTGTACAGATGTGTCTGTTGTATGTGGCTGTAATGTGAGATATTGACTGTTGTATCCGACATGGATGTGACTGTTGTATCTGACATGGATGTGACTGTTGTATTGTGTACAGATGTGACTGTTGTATGTAGCTGTAATGTGAGATATTGACTGTTGTATCCGACATGGATGTGACTGTTGTATCTGACATGGATGTGACTGTTGTATTGTGTACAGATGTGACTGTTGTATGTAGCTGTAATGTGAGATATTGACTGTTGTATCCGACATGGATGTGACTGTTGTATTGTGTACAGATGTGACTGTTATACGTGGCTGTAATGTGAGATATTGACTGTTGTATCCGACATGGATGTGACTGTTGTATTGTGTACAGATGTGGCTGTTGTATGTGGCTGTAATGTGAGATATTGACTGTTGTATCCGACATGGATGTGACTGTTGTATTGTGTACAGATGTCACTGTTGTATGTGGCTGTAATGTGAGATATTGACTGTTGTATCCGACATGGATGTGACTGTTGTATTGTGTACATATGTGACTGTTGTATGTGGCTGTAATGTGAGATATTGACTGTTGTATCCGACATGGATGTGACTGTTGTATTGTGTACAGATGTGTCTGTTGTATGTGGCTGTAATGTGAGATATTGACTGTTGTATCCGACATGGATGTGACTGTTGTATTGTGTACAGATGTGTCTGTTGTATGTGGCTGTAATGTGAGATATTGACTGTTGTATCCGACATGGATGTGACTGTTGTATTGTGTACATATGTGACTGTTGTATGTGGCTGTAATGTGAGATATTGACTGTTGTATCCAACATGGATGTGACTGTTGTATTGTGTACAGATGTGTCTGTTGTATGTGGCTGTAATGTGAGATATTGACTGTTGTATCCGACATGGATGTGACTGTTGTATTGTGTACAGATGTGTCTGTTGTATGTGGCTGTAATGTGAGATATTGACTGTTGTATCCGACATGGATGTGACTGTTGTATTGTGTACAGATGTGTCTGTTGTATGTGGCTGTAATGTGAGATATTGACTGTTGTATCCGACATGGATGTGACTGTTGTATTGTGTACAGATGTGTCTGTTGTATGTGGCTGTAATGTGAGATATTGACTGTTGTATCCGACATGGATGTGACTGTTCTATTGTGTACAGATGTGACTGTTGTATGTGGCTGTAATGTGAGATATTGACTGTTGTATCCGACACGGATGTGACTGTTGTATTGTGTACAGATGTGGCTGTTGTATGTGGCTGTAATGTGAGATATTGACTGTTGTATCCGACATGGATGTGACTGTTGTATTGTGTACAGATGTGACTGTTGTATGTGGCTGTAATGTGAGATATTGACTGTTGTATCCGACATGGATGTGACTGTTGTATTGTGTACAGATGTGACTGTTGTATGTGGCTGTAATGTGAGATATTGACTGTTGTATCCGACATGGATGTGACTGTTGTATTGTGTACAGATGTCACTGTTGTATGTGGCTGTAATGTGAGATATTGACTGTTGTATCCGACATGGATGTGACTGTTGTATTGTGTACAGATGTCACTGTTGTATGTGGCTGTAATGTGAGATATTGACTGTTGTATCCGACATGGATGTGACTGTTGTATTGTGTACAGATGTCACTGTTGTATGTGGCTGTAATGTGAGATATTGACTGTTGTATCCGACATGGATGTGACTGTTGTATTGTGTACAGATGTCACTGTTGTATGTGGCTGTAATGTGAGATATTGACCGTTGTATCCGACATGGATGTGACTGTTGTATTGTGTACAGATGTCACTGTTGTATGTGGCTGTAATGTGAGATATTGACTGTTGTATCCGACATGGATGTGACTGTTGTATTGTGTATAGATGTGACTGTTGTATGTGGCTGTAATGTGAGATATTGACTGTTGTATCCGACATGGATGTGACTGTTGTTCATAGAGGGTCAGCACTCACATTGATGCAGGTCATAGAGGGTCAGCACTCACATTGATGCAGGTCATAGAGGGTCGGCACTCACATTGATGCAGGTCATAGAGGGTCGGCACTCACATTGATGCAGGTCATAGAGGGTCGGCACTCACATTGATGCAGGTCATAGAGGGTCAGCACTCACATTGATGCAGGTCATAGAGGGTCAGCACTCACATTGATGCAGGTCATAGAGGGTCAGCACTCACATTGATGCAGGTCATAGAGGGTCGGCACTCACATTGATGCAGGTCATAGAGGGTCGGCACTCACATTGATGCAGGTCATAGAGGGTCAGCACTCACATTGATGCAGGTCATAGAGGGTCAGCACTCACATTGATGCAGGTCATAGAGGGTTAGCACTCTCATTGATGCAGGTCATAGAGGGTCAGCACTCACATTGATGCAGGTCATAGAGGGTCAGCACTCACATTGATGCAGGTCATAGAGGGTTAGCACTTGAGATAAATTCACAAACGCGTGAAAGATGGTTATAAACCAAGCACATAAACCAGGATAGCTTTGGGATTCGAACTCCATCAGTGGATCCTGGCACGGTTGCTGCTTGATTAAAGAATTGCGTCACCTCAGACCAGCCTCACCCCCGATCGCTTGGCGTTCGAACCGGCAGCAGGACGTTGTAGCCAAGTGGACGTTATAACGATCGTGGTAAAGGCGTTGTAACAGCAAGAACATATGTGATCAGACTCCAGACTCACTGAGTGAGTATGGTTTTATGCCGCTTTTAGCAATATTCGAGCAATATCACGGCGGGGACTCCAGAAATGGGCTTCACACATTGTACCCATGTCAGGAATCGAACCCGGGTTTCAGGATGACGAGCGAACGCTTTAACTACAAGGCTACCCTACCGCCCCTGAGAGTACATGATCTCATATTCATTGAGTAGCATTACGTTGATGACGTGTCGGGGCTTGAGGAACATTTCTACTGTATGCTCCATAACAAACCGGCATGAACAGACGCGGTTTAGAACAACGCGGGGGGGTGGGGTGGGTGGGGTGGGGGGGGGGGGGGGGGGCACGGATGGCCAAGTCGTCTAAGGCGCCGCGATTCGCTGTGCAGAGTTGCGTCCCTTGGGCACGCCAGAAACCTATGATTGTGGGTTCGAATCCCGGTTCGCCCCGATTATGTTTCTAAGTTTGTCAGCACCATGCCCGTGCTCGTGGGTTTCACCGAAGTGGTAAACGTCTAAGGCCTGCAACACTTCGGGCTTTCCTCCCACATTAAGCTGACACGCCGTGATATGACTGGAATAATGTTAAAAGCGGCGTTAAACCCAACTCACTCACTCACTCACTAGTACAACGCGAGCTCATTGTATGGATATCGGATAATATTTGTGACATTTATTTTCTCCTGTTTAAAGGTTCATGGTGATCCGGACCAGAGCCAATATTGTGGATGAGATGGCTGTTTCCATAGAAACAGGACTCCACGACTATCTCTCAAAGAGATATGTCCAGATCGTGATGAAACAAAGGTATTGTCTGGCGTGATCTCGCTTAAACACCGCCCGACAAGAGGGGGACTGGGAGGGAGGGGATGTGTGAATGGGGAGGAAGAGATATGTCCAGATCGTGATGAAACAAAGGTATTGTCTGGCGTGATCTCGCTTAAACACCCCCCGACAAGAGGGGGACTGGGAGGGAGGGGATGTGTGAATGGGGAGGAGGAGGGTCTGGGATTGTTTTGAAACAGTTTTGTTTTGTCCTCAGACTCTACCACCAAAATATTTTTTTAACTGGACATCCTGGGTCTTGTAAACAACATAGGCTCATCCTTCCTAAAAAGTTTAGACGCTTTTTTTTAATCAGTAAAACCGGTAAAAAAATACCTGGCTCTGAACAAACTTCCTAGCCAGCCTAAGCACCTCCGCCATCGCCCAGACCCTCGTCTCAATACCGATTAGTGCGTCCCTTAATAAACACCGAATTCAGACGTTCTTGCAAACGATATGTACTTCAAAAATATATTAAAGAACTAGGGCATGTTACTATGGCATGATAGATTAACTATGGTCAAATGTGCAATTTGGGTGTTATTTAACTTAATCTGAGTGGTATAGTATTCATTCCAGCTTATGACTGAGTGAGAAAGTATGGTTTTACGCCGCTTTAACAATATTTCAGTATTATCATGCTGTTTAAGAAAAAAATGGGTTTCACACATAATACCAATGTTGGGAATCGAACCCATGTTTACGGCGTGACAGCGAACGCTTTAACCATTAGGCTACACTACGCCTGTTCCAGCTTATGGCTTGTGGTTTAATATCTATCTTTGTCAAGCTAATATGGTCGAGGTTGTATGTCTCCCGTATATCATGTTCCTTTATGATCCTGTATCCCTTCCTTCTATTTCTGAAGTGTGAATGTCACACACCTTCCACATTGCAGGCAATGCAGAGATCAGAAGACCTGGTCAGACGTCATTTCGTCTGTTGTATAAAGTCAGATGTTTTGTAATGTTACGTGTGATTCAAATATGAATTTTCGCCTGCAGATCAGAGGACGCCTTTGACGCCGTGCTGCACGTGACCCCTGTCAATAAAGTGGACAAACTGTTGACCAAGCTGGGCGACGAGGGGTTCGGGGAGGGACCGAGTGCCAGCCAAGTCCTCAGCATCTCTGAGGGCGACACCGTCGAGGTCACATTTCGCGGCAACATCACCTCCAGCGACGACCGACCTCTCGAGGTCCAGTTTAACTCCAATGTGTCGTCACACGTGCAGTTCACACTGACGGAGGTGGACAAGTACCTTCAGAAGAACTTCCCCGTGTATAGGGGCGTAGTGCAGGTGTACCGGAAGTACACGGTTGTTCCGGCGGAAGTCCGGTCCATCACGCGGAAGGTTTCTGACGACGAAGCGAAACAGGGACCGGAAGTGAAGAGGGATCTGCTGTGCGAGCTGCTGATAAGCATTCCGAAGGTGAACATTTTGTGAAGTGATTGTGAAGTGCAAGAAAGGAATGTGCGATAGGATTTATACTTTCATTAATTCTCCAAAATGTCACGATGACTGAGTGAGTGAGATAGCATTCACGCCCCTTTTAACAGTATTCCAGTATTTCACATCTTTTGCCACTTAAGTAAAAACACAAATAACGGGTATGAAACATTACTGTGGCTTACCCGGAGACAGACCGCCTCCGTGGTCTAGTGGTAGAGCGTCCGCCCGGAGAGCAGAAGGTCCGGGGTTCGATCCCAGGCCGCGTCATACCAAAAGACGTTAAAAGATGGTACTTGTTGTTACCCTGTCTGGCGCTCGGGATTAAGGGGCTAAAACAAGGACTGGTCGACTCGGAACCATTAGTGGGGTATTCATGTTAAACTGTGGCATGGTATCTCAGTGAGCTAGCACTATAAATCGGCATCGGTCCGGACTAGTACAAGCAGCCACACAAACACACACACGTGCAATAATCTTGGACGCGACGTTAAACCCAATTCCATCTCTCCTTACCGGGAGACAAACCCACAATCATTGGTGTTCGCGTGTCCAAGGGACGTAACTCTGCACAGCTTTTTTTTGGATGCCTCAGACGAAGATCAGGTTATTAATTTGAATATTTTTGGTAAATAGATTGGTTAATAAGAGATAGCAAGATAAGGCACCAGCGTCAGTGGCACTGTACAGTTACCTCCCTTAGCCATGCCTGGATCCGCTGATCGTGTTTCAAATGCCATAGTCCCAATGTACATGTTCCCTAACCACCATACACGCGTGTTTGCCACGGTACAAGCCACTGAACTACATCACTTTGCCCTTTACTCCCACATCAAGCTGACGTGATAGAAATTAAATACTATTTAAAGTAGTAAATCATTTCTCAAGCGGTGTGAAACTTAAGTTACTCACATTACCTCGAAACATCACCTCACTCAAACTTCAACAATCAAATGGTATTAGGAAATAAGCACTTTACTTTATTCGTATTGTCACTTTTGTCCTTTCATCAATATATTACGAGTTCTTACAAAAAAATGACAATTCTCAGTAGGGAGTGAGGTGGGTTTAGCGCCGCTTAGAACACTATTTCAGTTTTGTCTCAGCGCGTCAGCTTAATGTAGGAGGAAGGCCTTAGACAGTTAAGTGAAACCCACGAGCACGGGTGTGGTGCTGACAAACCTAGAAACATAATCGCGTCGAACCGGGATTTGAACCCACTATCATGGGATTCTGACGTGCCAAAGGGAAAACATTCTGCACAGCGAATTGCGGTGCCTGGGACGACTGGGCCACCCGTGCCCCCGACATTTCTCCGTGACCATTGATTTGTACAGGAGCACGAACACGTGACGAGTTCCGTAAAACACCATGGTAATGACATCAACTAAACTCAACTGTAACGTTTCAGTACCACATTGAGCCGTGTCCAGTGCCAGTCAAAGCTCCAATCACAATCCACAACACACGTGACCCAGTGAACGAGGACTACATGCACAGCCTGGCGGCAGAGTTGGGCGAGGAGTGGCGGAAGGTGGCGCACTATCTGAACGTGCAGCGCGTGCGGATCCAGGCAATACTGCGCCACATGCAGCTCGGGGAGAGGTCGGACGCGGACGCCAAGTTCGACATGCTGATGACGTGGCTGAAGAGAGCGCCAAAGTCGAGTGACAAGGTGAGCTAAATCGGATTTGTGGTCAGGAGATAAATTAAGTAAACGATGTTAGAGGCGATGGGGAGTTGAGTTGAACACCGCTTTGGGCAATAGTGTATACATAGCATAGTGTGTCACTTCTAGGAGAGCCAAACTATGTATGAATATTTAAATGTATTACGTGACAGATTGCATAACGTGGTGTGAGGGTAACGTGGACCTTGGTCCGGCTGTGTGACGTGACTGATTGCATGACAGTGTCACGGTAACGTGGACCTTGGACCGGCTGTGTGACGTGACTGATTGCATGACAGTGTCACAATAACGTGGACCTTGGTCCGGCTGTGTGACGTGACTGATCGCATGACAGTGTCACGGTAACGTGGACCTTGATCCGGCTGTGTGACGTGACTGATCGCATGACAGTGTCACATTAACGTAGACCTTGGTCCGGCTGTGTGACGTGACTGATCGCATGACAGTGTCACAATAACCTAGACCTTGGTCCGGCTGTGTGACGTGACTGATTGCATGGCAGTGTCACGGTAACGTAGACCTTGGTCCGGCTGTGTGACGTGACTGATTGCATGACAATGTCACGGTAACGTTGACCTTGGTCCGGCTGTGTGACGTGACTGATCGCATGACAGTGTCACAATAACCTAGACCTTGGTCCGGCTGTACGACGTGACTGATTGCATGGCAGTGTCACGGTAACGTAGACCTTGGTCCGGCTGTGTGACGTGACTGATTGCATGACAGTGTCACGGTAACGTTGACCTTGGTCCGGCTGTGTGACGTGACTGATTGCATGACAGTGTCACAATAACGTTGACCTTGGTCCGGCTGTGTGACGTGACTGATTGCATGACAGTGTCACGGTAACGTTGACCTTGGTCCGGCTGTGTGACGTGACTGATCGCATGACAGTGTCACATTAACGTAGACCTTGGTCCGGCTGTGTGACGTGACTGATCGCATGACAGTGTCACAATAACCTAGACCTTGGTCCGGCTGTGTGATGTGACTGATTGCATGACAGTGTCACGGTAACGTGGACCTTGGTCCGGCTATGTGACTTGACTGATTGCATTGCAGTGTCACGGTAACGGGGACCCTGGTCCGGCTGTATGACGTGACTGATTGCATGACAGTGTCACGGTAACGTGGACCTTGGTCCGGCTGTGTGACGTGACTCATTGCATGACAGTGTCACAATAACGTAGACCTTGGTCCGGCTGTGTGACGTGACTGATTGCATGGAAGTGTCACGGTAATGTGGACCTTGGTCCGGCTGTGTGACGTGACTGATTGCATGACAGTGTCACAATAACGTGGACCTTGGTCCGTCTGTGTGACGTGACTGATTGCATGACAGTGTCACGGTAACGTGGACCTTGGTCCGGCTGTGTGACGTGACTGATTGCATGACAGTGTCACAATAACGTGGACCTTGGTCCGGCTGTGTGACGTGACTGATTGCATGGAAGTGTCACGGTAACGGGGACCTTGGTCCGGCTGTGTGACGTGACTGATTGCATGACAGTGTCACAATAACGTAGACCTTGGTCCGGCTGTGTGACGTGACTGATTGCATGACAGTGTCACGGTAACGTGGACCTTGGTCCGGCTGTGTGACGTGACTGATTGCATTACAGTGTCACAATAACGTGGACCTTGGTCCGGCTGTGTGACGTGACTGATTGCATGGAAGTGTCACGGTAACGTGGACCTTGGTCCGGCTGTGTGACGTGACTGATTGCATGACAGTGTCACAATAACGTGGACCTTGGTCCGGCTGTGTGACGTGACTGATTGCATGACAGTGTCACGGTAACGTTGACCTTGGTCCGGCTGTGTGACGTGACTGATCGCATGACAGTGTCACAATAACCTAGACCTTGGTCCGGCTGTACGACGTGACTGATTGCATGACAGTGTCACGGTAACGTAGACCTTGATCCGTGTGTATGACGTGACTCATTGCATGACAGTGTCACGGTAACGTGGACCTTGATCCGTGTGTAGGACGTGACTGATTGCATGACAGTGTCACGGTAACGTAGACCTTGATCCGTGTGTATGACGTGACTGATTGCATGACAGTGTCACAATAACGTGGACCTTGATCCGTGTGTATGACGTGACTGATTGCATGACAGTGTTACAATAACGTAGACCTTGATCCGTGTGTATGACGTGACTGATTGCATGACAGTGTCACAATAACGTGGACCTTGATCCGTGTGTATGACGTGACTGATTGCATGACAGTGTCACAATAACGTGGACCTTGATCCGTGTGTATGACGTGACTGATTGCATGACAGTGTCATAATAACGTGGACCTTGGTCCGTGTGTATGACGTGACTGATTGCATGACAGTGTCAAAATAACCTAGACCTTGGTGCGGCTGTATGACGTGACTGATTGCATTACAGTGTCACAATAACGTGGACCTTGGTCCGGCTGTGTGACGTGACTGATCGCATGACAGTGTCACAATAACGTAGACCTTGATCCGGCTGTGTGACGTGACTGATTGCCCGACAGTGTCACAATAACGTGGACCTTGGTCCGGCTGTATGACGTGACTGATCGCATGACAGTGTCACAATAACGTAGACCTTGTCCCGTGTGTATGACGTGACTGATTGCATGACAGTGTCACGGTAACGTGGACCTTGATCCGTGTGTATGACGTGACTGATTGCATGACAGTGTCACGGTAACGTAGACCTTGGTCCGTGTGTATGACGTGACTGATTGCATGACAGTGTCACGGTAACGTGGACCTTGGTCCGGCTGTGTGACGTGACTGACTACGTGACAGTGTCACAATAACCTAGACCTTGATCCGTGTGTATGACGTGACTGATTGCATGACAGTGTCACGGTAACGTAGACCTTGATCCGTGTGTATGACGTGACAGATTGCATGACAGTGTCACGGTAACGTAGACCTTGGTCCGTGTGTATAACGTGACTGATTGCATGACAGTGTTACAATAACGTAGACCTTGATCCGTGTGTAGGGCGTGACTGATCGCATGACAGTGTCACAATAACGTGGACCTTGATCCGTGTGTATGACGTGACTGATTGCATGACAGTGTCACGGTAACGTGGACCTTGGTCCGGCTGTGTGACGTGACTGATTGCATGACAGTGTCACAATAACGTGGACCTTGATCCGTGTGTATGACGTGACTGATTGCATGACAGTGTCACAATAACGTGGACGTTGGTCCGTGTGTATGACGTGACTGATCGCATGACAGTGTCACAATAACGTGGACCTTGATCCGTGTGTATGACGTGACTGATCGCATGACAGTGTCACGGTAACGTGGACCTTTATCCGTGTGTATGACGTGACTGCTTGTATGACAGTGTCACAATAACGTGGACCTTGATCCGTGTGTAGGGCGTGACTGATTGCATGACAGTGTCACAATAACGTGGACCTTGATCCGTGTGTATGACGTGACTGATTGCATGACAGTGTCACAATAACGTGGACCTTGATCCGTGTGTATGACGTGACTGATTACGTGACAGTGTCACAATAACGTGGACCTTGATCCGTGTATAGGACGTGACTGGTTGCATGACAGTGTCACGGTAACGTGGACCTTGATCCGTGTGTATGACGTGACTGATTGCATGACAGTGTCACAATAACGTGGACCTTGGTCCGTGTGTATGACGTGACTGATTGCATGACAGTGTCACAATAACGTGGACCTTGATCCGTGTGTAGGGCGTGACTGATTGCATGACAGTGTCACGGTAACGTAGACCTTGATCCGTGTGTATGACGTGACTGATTGCATGACAGTGTCACAATAACGTGGACCTTGAACCTTGACCCCTGTGTAGGACGTGACCGATTACGTGACAGTGTCACAATAACGTGGACCTTGAACCTTGACCCCTGTGTAGGACGTGACCGATTACGTGACAGTGTCACAATAACGTGGACCTTGATCCGTGTGTATGACGTGACTGATTGCATGACAGTGTCACAATAACGTGGACCTTGATCCGTGTGTAGGACGTGACTGATTACGTGACAGTGTCACAATAACGTGGACCTCGATCCGTGTATAGGACGTGACTGGTTGCATGACAGTGTCACGGTAACGTGGACCTTGATCCGTGTGTATGACGTGACTGATTGCATGACAGTGTCACAATAACGTGGACCTTGGTCCGTGTGTATGACGTGACTGATTGCATGACAGTGTCACAATAACGTGGACCTTGATCCGTGTGTAGGGCGTGACTGGTTGCATGACAGTGTCACGGTAACGTAGACCTTGATCCGTGTGTATGACGTGACTGATTGCATGACAGTGTCACAATAACGTAGACCTTGAACCTTGACCCCTGTGTAGGACGTGACTGATTACGTGACAGTGTCACAATAACGTGGACCTTGATCCGTGTGTAGGACGTGACTGACTACGTGACAGTGTCACAATAACGTAGACCTTGATCCGTGTGTAGGACGTGACTGATTGCATGACAGTGTCACAATAACGTGGACCTTGAACCTTGACCCCTGTGTAGGACGTGACTGATTACGTGACAGTGTCACGGTAGCGTGAACAGTTGTTCCTGTATTCAGACATAAGCTTCTTGAACAACACTCAATTACCTCCGGTCGTTTTGACACAATATCACGAACTCACACTGTAACCCTCAACAGGTGGCCATATTGTCAACGGCGTTGATCAAGAGCGGAAGGGAGGACCTGTCAGAACAGATCCGCACCCGCCAGAGGGAGTACCGGGAACAACAGATTGGAAGCCGCTGATTGGTCGGCTCCGTGACGTCATACATAACAACGCCCACGCACTCGGAAGAACCAATCACAGCACCATTTATTCATGCGGGACTGGAAGATGATATAATTGACACCATTGTGACAAGCTACACATATACTCTTATTTATATTTTGCTTATAGTTCCACAGACTGTATGTCAACAGAATCACCGGATCCTGTTTAGGACACCGGATCCTGTTTAGGACACCTGGTGGTCAGCACTTTCAATACATACATTTACCCCGTACCGACGTAGCTCCACGTTCAGACAGTCAACCTCCTGTATGAAGCCTGGTATTATCTAACGTCATTGATGTAGTGTACAACATTATAAAGTAGAGATTACAGGTTGATATTGACGAATGAAGCAATATTCTATGTCCAGGTGCCTTGTAACTGTTTAGGTTATTCCCACTAACCTGTCCCGCAATAACGACCTTGTGATATACGCCCTTCAGTATATTCTGAGCCAAAACTTAGGGTCAGCACACATTTACGGAACAAACAGTATCACCCAAAATATATATGATCCCTTTTTTTGTGTGTTCAGTATCACTCTTTCGTAAATGTGGCTCTAACACATTAATACCACCAATTATTTATAAAAGCATTAAATCCAAATGGATGGATGTGTCTCCGAATGCACATGCAGTTGCATAACACGGAGTATATTATGTCAATTTACATACAAAACGAGCCCGCCAATTATTCCAAACATTAAGCGTAAAGACAGTCAGGATGTTGCGTACAGCCACCACACTGTACAGAGTAACAGGGACGAACGCTGTACGAAACTTTTGTAGGACTAAATTATTAGCAACATACCTAATGCTACTCAAAATCCATTGTGTTGGCGACTGCTAATGTGAAATGCTATTGGTGGCATTGATTGATTGTAGATGTGTAGTCAGGGTTACTCTCTGATCCTGCCTGTATTTATATTACCAACATATCATATATCAGTATTTCCTTTGAATATAACTTTATTTGCATGGATCGGAGACGTAATATTCGTGTTATCCAGCTGTATGAATACTGTCTTTGTGTAGTCGTAGTGTTACAGGATTACGGTGGTGTGTCTATACGTATTATAAACTGACGGGCACTGATACAAGCTGGAACATTGACATGAATGTCTAAAGTTTATTACATAAGATTATATTACCGTTCCTGATGAAACACCAACGCTTAAATCGAAGACTCATTCCGACAAAACAACCATTGGTGTAAACATACACACATGTACACGTCGACTACATCCCCGATACACCAAGACACCCGCCCTGAAGTGTGTCCGACAAACACACAACACTTACATCGTCATCTAGAATTCCGTCCTCAACTGCGTCCGACAAACACACAACACTTACATCGTCATCTAGAATTCCGCCCTGAACTGTGTCCGACACACACACGACACTTACACCTTCATCTAGAATTCCGCCCTGAACTGTGTCCGACACACACACGACACTTACACCGTCATCTAGAATTCCGTCCTGAACTGTGTCCGACACACACACAAGACACTTACACCGTCATCTAGAATTCCGTCCTAAACTATGTCCGACACACACACAACACTTACACCGTCATCTAGAATTCCGTCCTGAACTGTGTCCGACACACACACAACACTTACACCGTCATCTAGAATTCCGTCCTAAACTATGTCAGACACACACACAACACTTACACCGTCATCTAGAATTCCATCCTAAACTATGTCCGACACACACACAACACTTACACCGTCATCTAGAATTCCGTCCTGAACTGCGTCCGACACACACACAACACTTACATCGTCATCTAGAATTCCGTCCTAAACTATGTCCGACACACACACAACACTAACACCGTCATCTAGAATTCCGTCCTAAACTATGTCCGACACACACACAACACTTACACCGTCATCTAGAATTCCGTCCTAAACTATGTCCGACACACACACAACACTTACATCGTCATCTAAAATTCCGTCCTAAACTATGTCCGACACACACACAACACTTACACCGTCATCTAGAATTCCGTCCTATACTGTGTCCGACACACACACGACACTTACACCGTCATCTAGAATTCCGCCCTGAACTGTGTCCGACACACACACAAGACACTTACACCGTCATCTAGAATTCCGCCCTGAACTGTGTCCGACACACACACACAACACTTATACCTTCATCTAGAATTCCGTCCTAAACTGTGTCTGACACACACATGACACTTACACCGTCGTCTAGATTTCCGCCCTGAACTGTGTCCGACACACACACAACACTTACACCGTCATCTAGAATTCCATTCTTAACTGTGTCCGACACACACACAACACTTACACCGTCATCTAGAATTCCGTTCTCAACTGCGTCCAACACACACACGACACTTAAACCGTCATCTAGAATTCCGTTCTCAACTGCGTCCGACACACACACAACACTTACACCGTCATCTAGAATTCCGTTCTCAACTGCGTCCGACACACACACGACACTTAAACCGTCATCTAGAATTCCGTTCTCCACTGTGTCCGACACACACACGACACTTACATCGCATCTACAATTCCGTCCTGAACTGTGTCCGACACACACACGACACTTACACCGTCATCTAGAATTCCTTTCTCAACTGCGTCCGACACACACACGACACTTACACCGTCATCTAAAATTCCGTCCTGAACTGTGACCGACATGCACACGACACTTACACCGTCATCTAGAATTCCGTTCTTAACTGCGTCCGACACACACACAACACTTACACCGTCATCTAGAATTCAGTTCTTAAATGCATCCGACACACACACGACACTTACATCGTCATCTAGAATTCCGTTCTCAACTGCGTCCGACACACACACAACACTTACACCGTCATCTAGAATTCCATTCTCAACTGCGTCCGACACACACAAGACACTTACACCATCATCTAGAATTCCGTTCTCAACTGTGTCTAACACACACACAAGACTTACACCATCATCTAGAATTCCGTTCTCAACTGCGTCCGACACACACACGACACTTACACCATCATCTTCCGTCCTGAAGTGTGTCCGACACACACACGACACTTACACCGTCATCTAGAATTGCGTTCTCAAGTGTGTCCGACACACACAAGACACTTACATCGTCATCTAGAATTCCGTTCTCAACTGCGTCCCACACACACATGACACTTACACCGTCATCTAGAATTCCGTTCTCAACTGCGTCCGACACACACACGACACTTACACCGTCATCTAGACTCCGTTCTCAACTGCGTCCGACACACACACGACACTTACACTGTCATCTAGAATTCCATTCTTAACTGCGTCCGACACACACACGACACTTACATCGTCATCTAGAATTCCGTTCTCAACTGTGTCCGACACACACACAACACTTACACCGTCATCTAGAATTCCGTTCTCAACTGTGTCCGACACACACAAGACACTTACACCGTCATCTAGAATTCCGTTCTCAACTGTGTCCGACACACACACAACACTTACACCGTCATCTAGAATTCCGTTTTCAACTGTGTCCGACACGCACACAACACTTGCACCGTCATCTAGAATTCCGTTCTCAACTGCGTCCGACACACACAAGACACTTACACCGTCATCTAGAATTCCATTCTCAACTGAGTCCGACACGCACACGACACTTACACCGTCATCTAGAACTCCGTTCTCAACTGTCTCCGACACACACACAACACTTCCACCGTCATCTAAAATTTAACAAATGTGTCCGACATACACACGACACTTACACCGTCATCTAGAATTCCGTCCTGAACTGTGTCCGACACGCACACGACACTTACACCGTCATCCAGAATTCCGTCCTGAACTGTGTCCGACACACACACGACACTTACACCGTCATCCAGAATTCCGTCCTGAACTGTGTCCGACACACACATGACACTTACACCGTCATCTAGAATTCCGTCCTGAACTGTGTCCGACACGCACACAACACTTACACCGTCATCTAGAATTCCGCCCTGAACTGTGTCCGACACACACACGACACTTACACCGTCATCCAGAATTCCGTCCTGAACTATGTCCGACACACGCATGACACTTACACCGTCATCTAGAATTCCGCCCTGAACTGTGTCCGACACACACACGTCACTTACACCGTCATCTAGAATTCCATTCTCAACTGAGTCCGACACGCACACGACACTTACACCGTCATCTAGAATTCTGTTCTCAACTGCGTCCGACACACACATGACACTTACACCGTCATCTAGAACTCCGTTCTCAACTGTCTCCGACACACACACAACACTTCCACTGTCATCTAAAATTTAACAAATGTGTCCGACATACACACGACACTTACACCGTCATCTAGAATTCCGTCCTGAACTGTGTCCGACACGCACACGACACTTACACCGTCATCCAGAATTCCGTCCTGAACTGTGTCCGACACACACACGACACTTACACCGTCATCCAGAATTCCGTCCTGAACTGTGTCCGACACACACACGACACTTACACCGTCATCTAGAATTCCGTCCTGAACTGTGTCCGACACGCACACGACACTTACACCGTCATCCAGAATTCCGTCCTGAACTATGTCCGACACACACACGACACTTACACCGTCATCTAGAATTCCGTCCTGAACTGTGTCCGACACGCACACAACACTTACACCGTCATCTAGAATTCCGCCCTGAACTGTGTCCGACACACACACGACACTTACACCGTCATCCAGAATTCCGTCCTGAACTATGTCCGACACACACATGACACTTACACCTTCATCTAGAATTCCGCCCTGAACTGTGTCCGACACACACACGTCACTTACACCGTCATCTAGAATTTCGCCCTGAACTGTGTCCGACACACACACAACACTTACACCGTCATCTAGAATTCCGTCCTGAACTGCGTCCGACACGCACACGACACTTACACCGTCATCTTCCGTCAAGAAGTGTGCCTGTCCACACTCACTGTATTACAACATCAAGGCTTTCTGTGATCCGTCTTTATCATTGACATATGCAATAAACTGTTAAAGCATCACAAGCCGTGTACGAGTCCTGTGTCCACCCTGTCCGAGGATAATGTGTCAACATATGCAGCAGATACACGTGTTCATTAAAACTCCACGTCAAAACGATCATGTGCCAATGTCACTCCTGTCTATCTCCTGAATGTATACCTGATCCTCTCTCAAAAGCAAGCCAGAAACTTGTGGTCGTTGCTTGGAATTCGACGACATGTATGTGTAGATGGCGTTTATGGGTTGTCATGGGGACACTGTAAGTTGACTGTAACGTTGATATGAAAGCTAGAAATTCACACATCAGCCAACTACTGAACTCAAGTCACTCATTCACCTGGTCTGGATCTTGAAACGTCCGCTCATATATTATAGATTATACCTGACTTCTCTCACTCCCTACTTGGACAGCCGTCCGGAGTTCTAAGAATATACCTGACTTCTCTCACTCCCTACTTGGACAGCCTTCCGGAGTTCTAAGAATATACCTGACTTCTCTCACTCCCTACTTGGACAGCCGTCCGGAGTTCTAAGAATATACCTGACTTCTCTCACTCCCTTCTTGGACAGCCGTCCGGAGTTCTAAGAATATACCTGTCTTCTCTCCCTTTTTGAACAGTCGTCCGTGGCCAGCATGTGTGTTCTAGCCAGGGGAAAGATGTATCCCCATCAGAGCATTTGCCTGAGGGGGAGGGTGTGAGGAATGCCACGGATCAGTGTTTCTTAACATAGCGCCATCTTGCCTCTGATATCAACAAGCAGAATTGGAGTTCACTTGATGACCTTCCACACTATACAGCTGATGCAACTACCAATTCCTCGTGAGAGCCGGTGTAAGCGTATGTCAGTCCTAGACTGTAACATGCAGTTGTGTGGGGAGAGCACCCACTAGCAGTGTGCACAAACAACCGCCTCCCCAAATCACAACCATCTCTCCTTTGATCCCACCATTCCATCCCATTATTAAATATGGGGGATACAGTAATAAGCTTGTCTGTTCGTCTGTAATCATTTTTGGTCTGGATAATATCTCTAAACGTAAGAGGTAATTATTTCATGAAACTTTGCACACACAAAGGCAAGGTCGTCAAATGGCGCCTTTTGCTATTTAAGGGTTTTTAGAATTTTCTCTTTCGTTTCCACGGCAGCAAGTTTGAGTTTGACTTTGAGCAGACCACAGGGTTGTCTGGATAGCTATTCTCTAGTGAATGTAACCAATGTAACAGATGGGAAATGTTTAGTGTAACGATGTATATATTTGCATTAAGCTGCAATGTATAAGATTTCATGAGTTTAATGTGAAAAGTGAGCTTGAGTAAAGATTGATAACTACAGTTGGTGATGCAAAAGATTACAGAATAAGCCGAGTACCAGTTGTGTGACAACTAACTCATAGCTTTGCAAAAAGACATAGAATACAAACACAAAGTTCCAAATCCCAATTCCATGGCATTGTTTTGACAGCTCAATAACTACTCTTGTATACAGAGAGACAGATTAGACAGGAATATTCATATCAAGTTGGAAAGATCACTCTTGTAGAACATACTGTAACAATCCGAGGATTTGTTCTTTCGAACTTGTGTGGGGCAGGTGGGACTTGACTTCTTCTGATGACGCTTTATGTAAACCCTAACCTAACCTAGTGTTGTGGTGTGTCCCAAGCATGCACTTGTTAACATGAACAAATTCTACTTCTCAGTTATACTAATACGATGATTTCTGGTGCTCCCCGCAGTGATATTGCTGGAATATCGCATCCAAAA
This sequence comes from Haliotis rufescens, assembly GCF_023055435.1. Classification (NCBI taxonomy): domain Eukaryota; kingdom Metazoa; phylum Mollusca; class Gastropoda; order Lepetellida; family Haliotidae; genus Haliotis; species Haliotis rufescens. The sequence continues at coordinate 843,717 of NW_025963824.1, forward strand.
GATGAGGTCAAATCGTCACAAAGGTGACACGTCTTGTTATAATCCTAGAAATATCCAAAGTCGTAGAGTGTGAAAATATACATCATTGGCAAGATATCTTTTGGAAGACATCGTTAGTTTGTGCAACATGAAAGCGGTATTGTTTGTTATCCTCAGTGAAGCGACCGATGACACAAAGACACAGTTGATAGTGGAGGTAACAGATGAGTTGACCGCATGTACGCCTTCACCACTAGTGACACAACTATAGTACAGAAGCTTCTGCTATTGACACAACTATAGTACAGAAGCTTCTGCTATTGATACAACTATAGTACAGAGGCTTCTGCTAGTGACACAACTATAGTACAGAAGCTTCTGCTAGTGACACAACTATAGTACAGAAGCTTCTGCTATTGACACAACTATAGTACAGAAGCTTCTGCTAGTGACACAACTATAGTACAGAGGCTTCTGCTAGTGACACAACTATAGTACAGAAGCTTCTGCTAGTGACACAACTATAGTACAGAAGCTTCTGCTATTGACACAACTCTAGTACAGAAGCTTCTGCTAGTGACACAACTATAGTACAGAAGCTTCTGCTAGTGAAACAACTATAGTACAGAAGCTTCTGCTATTGACAGAACTATAGTACAGAAGCTTCTGCTAGTGACACAACTATAGTACAGAAGCTTCTGCTATTGACACAACTATAGTACAGAAGCTTCTGCTAGTGACACAACTATAGTACAGAAGCTTCTGCTATTGACACAACTATAGTACAGAGGCTTCTGCTAGTGACACAACTATAGTACAGAAGCTTCTGCTAGTGACACAACTATAGTACAGAAGCTTCTGCTATTGACACAACTATAGTACAGAAGCTTCTGCTAGTGACACAACTATGGTACAGAAGCTTCTGCTAGTGACACAACTATAGTACAGAAGCTTCTGCTAGTGACACAACTATAGTACAGAAGCTTCTGCTATTGACACAACTATAGTACAGAAGCTTCTGCTAGTGACACAACTATAGTACAGAAGCTTCTGCTAGTGACACAACTATAGTACAGAAGCTTCTGCTAGTGACACAACTATAGTACAGAAGCTTCTGCTAGTGACACAACTATAGTACAGAAGCTTCTGCTAGTGACACAACTATAGTACAGAAGCTTCTGCTAGTGACACAACTCTAGTACAGAAGCTTCTGCTATTGACACAACTATAGTACAGAAGCTTCTGCTATTGACACAACTATAGTACAGAAGCTTCTGCTATTGATACAACTATAGTACAGAGGCTTCTGCTAGTGACACAACTATAGTACAGAAGCTTCTGCTAGTGACACAACTATAGTACAGAAGCTTCTGCTATTGACACAACTATAGTACAGAAGCTTCTGCTAGTGACACAACTATAGTACAGAAGCTTCTGCTAGTGACACAACTATAGTACAGAAGCTTCTGCTATTGACACAACTATAGTACAGAAGCTTCTGCTAGTGACACAACTATAGTACAGAAGCTTCTGCTAGTGACACAACTATAGTACAGAAGCTTCTGCTATTGACACAACTATAGTACAGAAGCTTCTGCTATTGACACAACTATAGTACAGAAGCTTCTGCTAGTGACACAACTACAGTACAGAAGCTTCTGCTAGCGACACAACTATAGTACAGAAGCTTCTGATAGTGACACAACTATAGTACAGAAGCTTCTGCTAGTGACACAACTATAGTACAGAAGCTTCTGCTATTGACACAACTATAGTACAGAAGCTTCTGCTAGTGACACAACTATAGTACAGAAGCTTCTGCTAGTGACACAACTATAGTACATAAGCTTCTGCTATTGACACAACTATAGTACAGAAGCTTCTGCTATTGACACAACTCTAGTACAGAAGCTTCTGCTATTGACACAACTATAGTACAGAAGCTTCTGCTATTGACACAACTATAGTACAGAAGCTTCTGCTATTGATACAACTATAGTACAGAGGCTTCTGCTAGTGACACAACTATAGTACAGAAGCTTCTGCTAGTGACACAACTATAGTACAGAAGCTTCTGCTATTGACACAACTATAGTACAGAAGCTTCTGCTAGTGACACAACTATAGTACAGAAGCTTCTGCTAGTGACACAACTATAGTACAGAAGCTTCTGCTATTGACACAACTATAGTACAGAAGCTTCTGCTAGTGACACAACTATAGTACAGAAGCTTCTGCTAGTGACACAACTATAGTACAGAAGCTTCTGCTATTGACACAACTATAGTACAGAAGCTTCTGCTATTGACACAACTATAGTACAGAAGCTTCTGCTATTGACACAACTACAGTACAGAAGCTTCTGCTAGTGACACAACTATAGTACAGAAGCTTCTGATAGTGACACAACTATAGTACAGAAGCTTCTGCTAGTGACACAACTATGGTACATAAGCTTCTGCTATTGACACAACCATGGTACAGAAGCTTTTGCTAATGGTCTGTGTTCTAGCTAATGGTCTGTGTTCTGGCTAATGGTCTGTGTTCTGGCCAATGATCTGAGTTCTGGCTAATGGTCTGTGTTCTGGCTAATGGTCTGTGTTCTGGCTAATGGTCTGTGTTCCGGCCAATGGTCTGTGTTCTGGATAATGGTCTGTGTTATGGCTAATGGTCTGTGTTCTGGTGTTCATCGTCCATGTTAGCCTTGTTTAAGTGAAGTTTGTACAAACATGATGGCATCTTCATCTCTCGTAACAGCAGCAACATCTACATAACATGGATCTGTCTCCAAAGTGAGATTCAAGTGAGTTGTTGACGATGCCAGTGGAAGCGTTCTTCCCTGACCTAAACTCACAACATCAACAGTAGATATCTTTCCTAGCACTACCTTCTCTCGTGTCATATACATACGCAGCAGTTCGTGTCCATTATAAGAGGCGACTAAATGGATTGGGTGGTCAGTCGAGATGACTTGGTCATGTCATCATATCCCAATTGCGTGTCTCGATGCTCATTATGTCAATCACTGGAATACCATGTCCTGAATGTATCATTATTGACCGTGGTCAAAAACCGGAATATTGCTCAGCGCTGCGTGTACAAAAAATGAGAACAAACTAAACAAACACCAGCATTGAAAACAAAGAGCTTGGTAAAAGAGTGAGTGAGTGAGTGAGTATGGTTTTACCGCTTTTAGCAATATTCCAGCAATATCACGGCGGGGGACACCAGAAACGTTTTGTGTACAGTAAGGACAGTTGCACCAATGGGACATTCCACAGAAGGTCTGAGATGGACGATCTGGAGTTTGCCGGGAGTCTGATGGAAGAGATCAACTAGGTGGACATGAGGTCTGAGATGGACGATCTGGTGTTTGCCGGGAGTCTGATGGAAGAGATCAACCAGGTGGACATGAGGGTTGAGATGGACGACCTTGTGTTTGCCGGGAGTCTGATGGAAGAGATCAACTAGGTGGACATGAGGGCTGAGATGGATGATCTGGTGTTTGCCGGGAGTCTGATGGAAGAGATCAACCAGGTGGACATGAGGGTTGAGATGGACGACCTGGTGTTTGCCGGGAGTCTGATGGAAGAGATCAACTAGGTGGACATGAGGTCTGAGATGGACGATCTGGTGTTTGCCGGGAGTCTGATGGAAGAGATCAACTAGTTGGACATGAGGGCTGAGATGGACGATCTGGTGTTTGTCGGGAGTCTGATGGAAGAGATCAACTAGGTGGACATGAGGTCTGAGTGCTTCGCTCAGTGTCAGTGTGGATATGGCTGAGAACTTCTGAGCGTATCTAAGAACGATCAATATATAATATAACCTCAGCAGTTTGCATGCTTAAAGTACAACTTTTTCTATAATTACTGGCGGCATTTGATAACAGAATGGGACAAGGTTATTTTATCTGTTGGAAGAAGGTGGATAGTATTGTCTTCCTCAGTGTCATCAAGTATCTCTAACTGACAGGGCTCCAACAGTGTCATCAAATATCTCTAACTGACAGGGCTCCAACAGTGTCATCAAGTATCTCTAACTGACAGGGCTCCAACAGCGTCATCAAGTATCTCTAACTGACAGGGCTCCAACAGTGTCATCAAGTATCTCTAACTGACAGGGCTCCAACAGTGTCATCAAGTATCTCTAACTGACAGGGCTCCAACAGTGTCATCAAGTATCTCTAACTGACAGGGCTCCAACAGTGTCATCAAGTATCACTAACTGACAGGGCTACAACAGTGTCATCAAGTATCTCTAACTGACAGGGCTCCATCAGTGTCATCAAATATCTCTAACTGACAGGGCTCAAACAGTGTCATCAAATATCTCTAACTGACAGGGCTCCAACAGTGTCATCAAGTATCACTAACTGACAGGGCTCCAACAGTGTCATCAAGCATCTCTAACTGACAGGGCTCTAACAGTGTCATCAAGTATCTCTAACTGACAGGGCTTCAACAGTGTCATCAAGTATCTCTAACTGAAAGGGCTCCAACAGTGTCATCAAGTATCTCTAACTGACAGGGCTCCAACAGTGTCATCAAGTATCTCTAAATGACAGGGCACCAACAGTGTCATCAAGTATCTCTAACTGACAGGGCTCCGACAGTGTCATCAAGTATCTCTAACTGACAGGGCTCCAACAGTGTCATCTAGTATCACTAACTGAAAGGGCTCCAACAGCGTCATCAAGTATCTCTACCTGACAGGGCTCCAACAGTGTCATCAAGTATCACTAACTGACAGGGCTCCAACAGTGTCATCAAGTATCTCTAACTGACAGGGCTCCAACAGTGTCATCAAGTATCTCTACCTGACAGGGCTCTAACAGTGTCATCAAATATCTCTAACTGACAGAGCTCCAACAGTGTCATCAAGTATCTCTAACTGACAGGGCTCCAACAGTGTCATCAAGTATCTCTAACTGACAGGGCTCCAACAGTGTCATCAAGTATCTCTAACTGACAGGGCTCCAACAGTGTCATCAAGTATCTCTAACTGACAGGGCTCCAACAGTGTCATCAAGTATCTCTAACTGACAGGGCTCCAACAGTGTCATCAAGTATATCTAACTGACAGGGCTCCAACAGTGTCATCAAGTATCTCTAACTGACAGGACTCCAACAGTGTCATCAAGTATCTCTAACTGACAGGGCTCCAACAGTGTCATCAAGTATCTCTAACTGACAGGGCTCCAACAGCCATCTATGCGGACAAAGTGTCCACTTTACTGAATGGTGCTTCTTTCTTTGCCACTGATACGGTGGAGTTCAAGAAGGGAAGTGAGAGCCTGGATGGCGATCCAAGAACAGGAAAACCTCAACTGCCACCACTGAGGATAATGTTAATAAAATACATAACATAATTTTGAATGATCCACGACTCTCCTTACTCCAGAAAGTGAACACAGGTAGGCACGCCAGAAACCTTTGATTGTGGGTTCGAATCCCGGTTCGCCCTGATTATGTTTCTAGGTTTGTCATCACCATACCCGTGCTCGTGGGTTTCATCGAAGTAGTAAACGTCTGAGACCTGCATCACTTCGGGCTTTCCTGGCACGTCGTGATATAACTGGAATACTGTTAAAAGCGGCGTTGAAGCTAATTCACTCATTTATTCAGTTTTGAACAATATTAATACAACACGCTACTTGTTCATGTGATGTTGGTTGTTTGTTTGTTGTTTAACACCGCACTCAGCAATATTCCAGCTATATGACGGCGGTCTGTAAATAATCGAGTCTGGACCAGACAATCCAGTGATTGATATCATGAGTATAGATCCACGTAATTGGGATACGATGAAATGCAATAACCAAGTCAGCGAGCCTGACCACCCGATCCCGTTAGTCGCCTTTTACCGCAAGCATAGTCACCTTTTACGGCAAGCGTGGGTTGCTGAAGACCTATTCGACCCCGGATCTTCACGGGTCAAATGTGAGGAGGGCCACTCTTATGCCAAATACATCAACTGGTAATTTTTGTTTATATAATTTGAAATTAATATTGATTTTATTTTGTAACTCACATTAAGGAACCAAGAATGTCGAGCCAACAAACCACTGTATATAACAAGAGCCCGCCAATTGTATTGGATCGGTATTCAAAACTGGTAGACCATAGTTTTCAAAATAACGTTTATTTAAAAAACAACAACAAATAAACCAATATATCTGGACCCATAGCTGGAAATTTAAACTTTCAAGAGAAACAGCTGTATTTGAATGTATATATTATTACAAGGCTGCTAGTCTGCGAATAATAGAATCTGTTCAACCAGACAGCATTGATCATATGACCTGATCTTGAGCAAAGCTGTATGATACGTCTGGTACACTAGTGATACTCTACCAGACTGTACCAGAGGTACTCTAGTGATACTCTACCAGACTGTACCAGAGGTACACTAGTGATACTCTACCAGACTGTACCAGAGGTACACTAGTGATACTCTACCAGACTGTACCAGAGGTACACTAGTGATACTCTACCAGACTGTACCAGACGTACACTAGTGATACTCTACCAGACTGTACCAGAGGTACACTAGTGATACTCTACCAGACTGTACCAGACGTACACTAGTGATACTCTACCAGACTGTACCAGAGGTACACTAGTGATACTCTACCAGACTGTACCAGAGGTACACTAGTGATACTCTAGTCGTACAACTTGTGGACCGCACCATCTGTTTGTTAAACTGGAACAAAATGTTGATGCATATATTAACCTATGTTATTTATTTGAATACCATTTCTCTCTTGCTAGGTATGTCTCTGTATCTAATGCAACTACTATTCTGAACAATGTGTTATTTATACAGGAGAATATGTTTATATTTGGGAAACCAAGTGTATCTCTTCCCAGTCACTGTAACAAATGTACCTTATAGTTTGAGTGAGTGAGTGAGTGAGTGAGTTGGGTTTAACGCCGCTTTTAACAGTATTCCAGTTATATCACGGCGTGTCAGCTTAATGTGGGAGGAAAGCCCGAAGTGATGCAGGTCTCAGACGTTAACCACTTCAGTGAAACCCACGAGCACGGGTATGGTGCTGACAAACCTAGAAACATAATTAGGGCGAACCGGGACTCGAACCCACTACCATAGGTTTCTGGCGTGCCCATGGGACGCAACTCTGCACAGCGAATCGCGGCGCCTTAGACAACTGGGCCACCCGTGCCCCCTCCTTATATTTCGATACGAATGCGTATATATGTTGGTTATGGTTACGGTATCGGTAGAGATATGCCAGAGAAAGTCATAAGCTTGATGTTGTGTAAATTGGCAATGATGGACGTGGATCTTAAGTTGACAAATGAAACAGATGTTAATCACACAGTGAAACATTATACACTCTACATATGTACTTGGAAATATTCCATACGTCATGCCGATAAGACTAAGTGTATTTCTAAAAACAGTAATTTGCGTTTCAGTTCTAAGCTCCAGGATTGGTATGAAGATTTGTTTTAGTTAATTGCCCACACTGACAAAAAAAATAGTTGTGACTGGGGCAACCACTAGTATATACGGTATTAGAAAAGAAACGGCTGCATCTTAAACAAATTACTATTTGGAAATGAGCACAGTCCTAAAACAAACGAATTCACATGTTCTTGAATATGTTCACGGATTTATCGCCAAATCTTAAGCTACCTAGAAATACTAAATATCTCCAATGACCACGGACAAACTAAAACAGGTGTAAGTATTAGTTTGTTCAGTTTCCTAAAAGCTCTAAGCAACTGAGTGACTTCCCTTCATCGAGTGAAAAACTATCTCAACGATACAAGCGAAATGAAAAGTTTGTTTCACATCTTGGTGACAAGTATTATTCTGGAAACATTCGGTTTTAATCCTACTTAATTCTTCAAGCTCCCCATTAATATTATGTGATTATCTGCTGATTTCGAATATTTATTGTATTTATCAAAACAAGGAGTTGTGTGGAAAGGTCAGGTGGGGTTTAACGTCGCGTCCAAGATTATTGCACTTATATGGCGATGCATGTACGTGTGTGTGTTTGTGTGGCTGCTTGTTCTAGTCCGGACTGATGCCGATTTATAGTGCTAGCTCACTGGGATACCATGCCGCAGTTTAACATGAATACCCCACTCAGACACAGTATACTGACTCCGAGCCGACCAGTCCTTGTTTTAGCCCCTTAATTCCGAGCGCCAGACAGGGTAACAGGGTAACGTCTTTTGGTATGACGCGGCCGGGGATCGAACCCCGGACCTTCCGCTCTCCGGGCGGACGCTCTACCACTAGACCACGGAGGCGGTCTGTGTGGAAAGAGGAATTAGGAAGCTGAGACAGATGAGATGAATGAGAAGAATATTTGTTTCTCTTTATTCAAGTTAAGTTTTAAAAAAGTAGGTATTTAATAGCAATTGTTATCTTAACATACACATTTGCTTTTCACAGTATTTATCCTCAAACAATTAATACAGTGAACATTAAATTTTATTCAATGGAGGCAGTTATACATAATTATGACGGTATTAAACTCACTCACTCACTGTATGTTATCAGAAGCTCATGCCTCGCCCGGGAGATCGATATATATTCATATCATTGGTTAATGATATGCATCAATCATATATATAGTGAGATAAAAATCATGCCAACAGAGAAGTTTATTAACGTGATCACATTTACTGTGTGATGTGCTTGTTACGTGTAAATAGTTAAAATATGAGCGATACGTTGCCACCTATTATACTGAACGTGGTCAGCGGTACCCAATCCACACGAACAAATCAAGTGAGTGAGTGAGTTGGGTTTAACGCCGCTTTTAACATTATTTCAGTTATATCGCGGCGTGTCAGCTTAATGTGGGAGGAAAGCCCGAAGTGATGCAGGTCTCAGACGTTTTACCACTTCGGTGAAACCCACGAGCACGAGTATGGTGCTGACAAACCTATAAACATAACCGGGGCGAACCGGGATTCGAACCCACAATCATAGGTTTCTGGCGTGTCCAGGGGACGCAACTCTGCACAGCGAATCGCGGCGCCTTAGACGTCTGGGCCACCCGTGCCCCCCGAACAAATCAAGGTGTACTCAGGATGACAGACGTATGTTGTGGAGATTTAAGATGCCACCAAACGAGTAATTAAGGAATAAATGCAGGATAAATTGCTAACTCATACGAATAAATGATTACAGTTATAATCGTTTTCTTGTCATTGGATAAGAGTTGAATTTAATCTTATAATTCCATTGTGTGTCAGTTTATATATCCTCAGTTATCATCTACATATAGGCCAAAAGCTGTAAACAGGGGCTTTGAAATCCACATTTAATATTTAATGTTTAATATACTAGCTTTGTCTGCACCGTTGCTGTGTTGTGCATAAATGCAATGGCATGTTCATGACTGTTCTTTCAGAATTCCTGTGTCCTGTGTCATATCATGCGATCATTCATGCTTTGATCAGACATCCCTTGAAGTGAATGTCACACTCACTCACTTACTCACTTTCAAAAGCATAACGACACTTAACCTGTTGGGGAAAAAATAAGCTTGTAGTGGTTTAAACTAAACATCCTCACCATCACAGTACTGCCATCCAATCCCATACACGATGTCAGTGCTCGGGTCGGAAGCATCAGAATGAAGTCTTCACATCCTCGTGAGCAGGTTGTGCATGACAAAGTGGAAAAGTCCTCGGCATATTGGACCCGTGAAAGATCCGGGTAGAATAGGTCTTCAGCAACAGAAGCTTGCCGTAAAAGGCGAATATACTTATCGTAAAAGGCATAGGTCTTCAGCAATCTATACTTGCCGTAAACGGCGAATATACTTGTCGTAAAAGGCGCCTAACGGGATCGAGTGTCTGGTCCAGACTCGATTACTTACAGACCGCCGTCATATAGCTGGAATATTGCTGAATGCGGCGTTAACCAGCAAACCGACCAACCAACCAACCTGGGCATATAACATACAAAATACCTACCACCATAGTTCTGCCATCCAATCGTCGAAACGCCATCATTGTTCGAGGCAAAGGCTTCAGGGTGTAGCCTACGTGTCCCAGGAATCGTTCAATGAAAGTTAATTACATATGAGTGGTCTGGATGCAGGAACATTGCTGATTAATATGTTTTCACCTAACCACCGAGCTAACATGAACGATATTCTCTTTTTAAAAAATCGTTAAATTAATTTTATTTACAATTCCATTAGTTGGTACATTATGAAACGCCTCAGTGGACATAGCGTCTGACCGTATAGCGGAAGGTCGCTGGCTCGATGCCCATCGGCGACAAATACACTGAGACATATCCTTGTTTCCCACCATGCCACCAGACGTTAAGCAGATAAGACAAGGACGAGTCAGTTGGAGACAGCGTCCTGAATCTGTGCCTTTATTGTATATGTACATAGCAACACACACATCTTACACAATGAGTGAGTGAGTGAGTGAGTGAGTGAGTGAGTATGGTTTTTAACGCCGCTTTTAGCAATATTCCAGCAATATCACGGCGGAGGACACCAGAAATGGGCTTCACACATTGTACCCATGTCGGGAATCGAACCCGGGTCTTCGGCGTGACGAGCGAACGCTTTAACCACTAGGCTACCCGACCGCCCCTCTTACACAATGAAGACCAACATTAAACTACATACACATGTTACACTATGTAGACAACATTAAACTACATACACATGTTACACTATGTAGACAACATTAAACTACATACACATGTCACACTATGTAGACAACATTAAACTACATACACATGTTACACTATGTAGACAACATTAAACTACATACACATGTCACACTATGTAGACAACATTAAACTACATACACATGTCACACTATGTAGACAACATTAAACTACATACACATGTCACACTATGTAGACAACATTAAACTACATACACATGTCACACTATGTAGACAACATTAAACTACATACACATGTTACACTATGTAGACAACATTAAACTACATACACATGTTACACTATGTAGACAACATTAAACTACATACACATGTTACACTATGTAGACAACATTAACCTACATACACATGTTACACTATGTAGACAACATTAAACTTCACACATGTCACACTATGTAGACAACATTAAACTACATACACATGTCACACTATGTAGACAACATTAAACTACATACACATGTTACACTATGTAGACAACATTAAACTACACACACGTTACACTATGTAGACAACATTAAACTACACACACATGTCACACTATGTAGACAACATTAAACTACACACACATGTTACACTATGTAGACAACATTAAACTACATACACATGTCACACTATGGACCGCCTCCGTGGTCTTGTGGTAGAGCGTCCGCCCGGAGAGCGGAAGGTCCAGGGTTCGATCCCGGGCCGCGTCATACAAAAAGACGTTAAAAGATTGTACTTGTTGTTACCCTGTCTGGCGCTCGGCATTAAGGGGCTAAAACAAGGACTGGTCGGCTCGGAGTCAGTATACTGTGTCTGAGTGGGGTATTCATGTTAAACTGCGGCATGGTATCTCAGTGAGCTAGCACTATAAATCGGCATCAGTCCGGACTAGTACAAGCAGCCACACACACACATACACGTGCATGCACGTCGCTATATAAGTGCAATAATCTTGGACGCGACGTTAAACCCAATTTCACCTCACCTGTCACACTATGTAGACAACATTAACCTACACACACATGTCACACTATGTAGACAACATTAAACTACATACACATGTTACACTATGTAGACAACATTAAACTACACACACATGTTACACTATGTAGACAACATTAAACTACATACACATGTCACACTATGTAGACAACATTAAACTACATACACATGTTACACTATGTAGACAACATTAAACTACACACACATGTTACACTATGTAGACAACATTAAACTACATACACATGTTACACTATGTAGACAACATTAAACTACATACACATGTTACACTATGTAGACAACATTAACATACATACACATGTCACACTATGTAGACAACATTAACCTACACACACATGTCACACTATGTAGACAACATTAAACTACATACACATGTTACACTATGTAGACAACATTAAACTACACACACATGTTACACTATGTAGACAACATTAAACTACACACACATGTTACACTATGTAGACAACATTAAACTACATACACATGTTACACTATGTAGACAGCATTAAACTACATACACATCTTACACTATGTAGACAACATTAAACTACACACACATGTCACACTATGTAGACAACATTAAACTACACACACATGTTACACTATGTAGACAACATTAACCTACATACACATGTTACACAATGTAGACAACATTAAACTACATACACATGTCACACTATGTAGACAACATTAAACTACATACACATGTTACACTATGTAGACAACATTAAACTACATACACATCTTACACTATGTAGACAACATTAAACTACATACACATGTTACACTATGTAGACAACATTAAACTACATACACATGTTACACAATGTAGACAACATTAAACTACATACACATGTTACACTATGTAGACAACATTAACATACATACACATGTTACACTATGTAGACAACATTAAACTACATACACATGTTACACTATGTAGACAACATTAAACTACACACACATGTCACACTATGTAGACAACATTAAACTACACACACATGTTACACTATGTAGACAACATTAACCTACATACACATGTTACACTATGTAGACAACATTAAACTACATACACATGTTACACTATGTAGACAACATTAAACTACATACACATGTCACACTATGTAGACAACATTAAACTACATACACATGTTACACTATGTAGACAGCATTAAACTACATACACATCTTACACTATGTAGACAACATTAAACTACACACACATGTCACACTATGTAGACAACATTAAACTACACACACATGTTACACTATGTAGACAACATTAACCTACATACACATGTTACACAATGTAGACAACATTAAACTACATACACATGTCACACTATGTAGACAACATTAAACTACATACACATGTTACACTATGTAGACAACATTAAACTACATACACATCTTACACTATGTAGACAACATTAAACTACATACACATGTTACACTATGTAGACAACATTAAACTACATACACATGTCACACTATGTAGACAACATTAAACTACATACACATGTTACACTATGTAGACAACATTAAACTACACACACATGTTACACTATGTAGACAACATTAAACTACATACACATGTCACACTATGTAGACAACATTAAACTACATACACATGTTACACTATGTAGACAACATTAAACTACATACACATGTCACACTATGTAGACAACATTAAACTACATACACATGTTACACTATGTAGACAACATTAACATACATACACATGTTACACTATGTAGACAACATTAAACTACATACACATGTTACACTATGTAGGCAACATTAAACTACATACACATGTTACACTATGTAGACAACATTAAACTACATACACATGTTACACTATGTAGACAACATTAAACTACATACACATGTTACACTATGTAGACAACATTAAACTACATACACATGTTACACTATGTAGACAACATTAAACTACATACATATGTTACACTATGTAGACAACATTAACCTACACACACATGTTTCACTATGTAGACAACATTAACATACATACACATGTCACACTATGTAGACAACATTAAACTACATACACATGTTACACTATGTAGACAACATTAACCTACACACACATGTTACACTATGTAGACAACATTAAACTACATACACATGTTACACTATGTAGACAACATTAACCTACACACACATGTTTCACTATGTAGACAACATTAACATACATACACATGTCACACTATGTAGACAACATTAAACTACATACACATGTTACACTATGTAGACAACATTAAACTACATACACATGTCACACTATGTAGACAACATTAAACTACATACACATGTTACACTATGTAGACAACATTAAACTACATACACATGTTACACTATGTAGACAACATTAAACTACATACACATGTCACACTATGTAGACAACATTAAACTACATACACATGTTACACTATGTAGACAACATTAAACTACATACACATGTTACACTATGTAGACAACATTAAACTACATACACATGTCACACTATGTAGACAACATTAAACTACATACACATGTTACACTATGTAGACAACATTAAACTACACACACATGTTACACTATGTAGACAACATTAAACTACACACACATGTTACACTATGTAGACAACATTAAACTACATACACATGTTACACTATGTAGACAACATTAAACTACACACTTCAAAATCCGTAAAAATTGCAATAGACACATCATTAAAGGTTACCAAAAGTGACGGGAATATCAATATTGCTTGTTGAAATGATTCTATGACATTTTCAATGTTTCGAGCATGAAACTGATCTGTTATGTAGACAATATCGCTTGAGGCAGTGGCTGCTGGGAGCTGATTATGACCTAAATACCCCTCATAGCCTTCGGTGTTAACTATGTGACTGTAGAGAGCTGTGCCTTCATCCAACAGATTATCGAGGTCAGTGGAACACGGTACAGACGCAAATGGATTGGAGCGATGGGACACAAAATATATGGGTGACCAGAGCTACGGCTGGATTCCATTAAACGGTTGAAAAATACTACAGCCTTGATGCAAATTCGCCGACACACTACTCCGATTTTGCTTTGACTTTGCTACCAAACGTTTCACATGTGGCTATGTGCGGTGCACTGATTAAAAAAACACACGGGGGACTGGGTTAATTCAAAATACGGAATATAACTATTCCAAATATTTCCAGGGAACATGAGCATCCAAACAATCAAAAGTGTGGTATGTAGAATGTGGAATTCAGCCATATTACATTTCAATTGAGATGTCGTCGTTGTTCATGAATAAGCATATTCAGAACATAATTTTTATTATGCTGTTATTTACGATCTCCGGAGCACAGTTCTTCTTTTGTATGCACCGTGAAAAACAGAAAATTAGTCCTTGAGGAAAAAAGGACATCGGATTACACATGAATGGTTTAATAATGTCAGCTAATGACCAGAAACGGTCAGATGCATCAATTAACTACATAAAGAAGATTTTGAAGTATCTCTTATTCCTGGAAAAGAATAGCATCAACATTCCACGCACATGATTTAAATGTTTTGTTTCCGTAAATGCATGGCTTGAAATTTTAATTAAACCAACATGTCGACATACATGCTACAAAATTAACGTTTCCCGTATACTTCCCGGCCTTAAGGGCGGGGAAGAATAACAGGGTTTGTTTGGTGACTGAAACAGATTGGAATTGTCTTTGAGTTTGTCGCGGGTTCTGCCAACGATGTAATCGAGGGAACTGAGGCGGTGCGGATGAGGTATAAAAGGATTTATTACCTGTAAAAATATATAAATTACATCAACATGAATTGATGTGTCGAGGAAGAAAGAATGTCTTCCCTCGACAATGGCGTGACATGAAGTCGCATTTTATTACGTTGCATAGCATGGCACAATATAATATTCAAACGCTGTTACTTTATATACTATAAATGCAGCAATAAATGATTTCGGCGGCACACGTTATGTGTGACGTCACCACATTATAAACAAAGTAACATTTTTATGATCTTTCATGTAATAATAAAATATATATACATGATAAACAAATGGAACTTAACCAGATCTTTCACTCACAATCTTACTTACAGGATGGTGCTTTATACTTAGTGTTTGAATTAGTAATCTCGTGCAACGCGATGCCTTTAGACCGAGTATGATATTCACAATTTACAACATTAATTATTTAGTTTCTACAATCGCGTTACCTATTCTATTGACTAGATTTCCATAAAGAAAGTAGATAGACACGGGTACATACCTGTAAAAATATATAAATTACATCAACATGAATTGATGTGTCGAGGAAGAAAGAATGTCTTCCCTCGACAATGGCGTGACATGAAGTGGCATTTGAAAGTGTCCACGTCACACCCCAGGTATTAGCACGAGATACTGATGGTAAGACAACCAGGAGTAAGATTGAGAGATGAAGCGTCCGTAAAATGAAAAAGAGATAACTCTTGGCAACTAATAAATCCGGCGACACCTTCCCCCCCTTTGAGAAATGTTGTCCTCAACATTAAAATGCGCTGAAGCATCCAAACAGAGAAAAGTGAAACCTTTATACAACTACTTACACACATTATGAGTCCACAACTTTGAAAGTTAACAACACAACTATACAAAAACCTCAAACGATTCAGAGATACCAGCGGCCGATGATGTATCCTCAGAAAGGAAAACATCTTTATCAGAGGAAACAGATGATTTGGCAAGAATACTGTAGTCAGTTACCCAATCGCCATTTCTGAGCCAAAACGGAGGAGCTCTGTTACGGGTAGGCCTCCCCATATCAGAATTCCGTTCTGACACATGATCAGTGGAGTCTGCAACTACATCCTCGTCATGAGCAGACATTGTACCGGGCTCCTCTTCCGCTGAAGCAGATGACTGTTCAGGAGGGCTGGAAGTATAGCGTGTTGGAGAACTGTTAGATGGTGGTCCAGGAGACGTGTCAGCAGGAAATGAGTCTTCAAGCTCAATCACAGTTCCTACTGTTTCCATGGATTCCTCTCTATTAGCTTCAGTTCTTTCTTCTAGATTTCGACCAAAGTTAGTTCCATTGGATCCAGTAACCTGAGACACTGGTGGACTAATCGGATCTGGTAACAATACAAATACTTCCTCGGCATTTTCGTCTTCTGACTCCATGAGTTCTTGGTATTCTTTCACTTTCTTCGTCCCTGCCTTTCTTTCATTGTTTTTCTGATGTCCAAACACTGGTTCCGCTGGTATTGACACAAGTGGCAGGAGCATGTTCCGATGAAGTGTCTTCTTCAGTCCTTTGCCATCTTCCTGTTGCAGGGTGAATACTGGGATGTCCTTATTTGGTTGGTTTACAACTTGGAACACATCCCGTCCCCACTTATCAGCAAGCTTGTGTTTCCCAGTAAGTCCTACAAGACGAACAAGGACACGGTCACCAGGTTGGAGAGTTGAGGCACGCACTTTGGCATCATATCTTTTCTTATGACGTTGACCAGCTCTTTGGGCTTCACGTGATGCACTTTCATAAGCAAAGTTTAATCTCTTTCTCAATTTGTTGATATATTCAGTCGTGGTAGTGTGGTCATCACCAATCTTCTTGACTCCAAGGAAAGCATCAACAGGCAGGCGTGGATGTCGACCAAACATAAGGTAGAAAGGTGAGTATCCTGTACTCTCATGCTTTGTGGCATTGTAGGCGTGAACCAGTGGAGAAACATAAGTCTTCCAGTCAGTTTTCTTATCTTCTTCAAGGGTTCCCAACATGTTCAGAAGAGTCTGGTTGAATCTCTCACACATTCCGTTTCCTTGGGGATGATATGGTGTGGTTCGAGTCTTCCGAATTCCTGTCAGTTGACATAACTCCTTGATGATATTGCCTACAAAGTTTCTCCCTTGGTCGCTGTGAAGTTTGGCTGGAAATCCATAGTGCACAAGGAAATTATCAAAAAGAACTCTTGCTGTTGTCTTGGCGGATTGATTCTTGGTTGGTATGGCAATAGCATATCTTGTAAAATGATCTGTGATCACAAGAATGTTCCCAAATCCACCTTTTGATTCCTCCAATTGCAAGTAGTCCATGCACACTAGTTCCATTGGTTGGGTTGTCTGAATGTTGACTAGCTCAGCTGATTTCCTTGTTACAGGTGATTTTCGTCTGATGCAGTTTCCACATTTACGAATGTATCTCTCTACATCTTCATTCATGCCAGTCCAGAAGAACCTGTTTCGAATTAAGTCGAGAGTACGGTCTCTGCCTTGATGTCCTGAATTATCATGGATGGCCTTGAGAACTGTTTCCGTGTGTATGGTTGGTAACACAATTTGATGTACAACTCCATCACAACTGTTCACACTTCGATAGAGAACTCCTTTGTTTAGAAGAAACTTGTCCCATTCCAGAAGGAGTTTCCTGACGGATTGATCTTCAAGAGAACGTTGGCGTGCTGTTGGCTTGTGTCCTAGGTTCAAAAGTGATATCAGCCGAGCATTGTTTTATCCAGTGATTGTTCTTTCCTCCAGTTGTGTTCTTTCGAGGCTAAAGGCAGGGATGGTTCCTCTGGATATATGGCCTCCTCATGAAAGGTGAGACTTTCAGCACGAGTACCTATCGCCTGGTGAACTTGACAGATGGCCTTGATACTTGGAACATCCAGTTTGGTTAAATCAGCTCCATGATTATGCCGTCTGGACAATCCATCTGCATCTTGGTTCTTGTTTCCCTGGCGATAAATGATCTTGAAATTATATGCTGAAAGTGCTGCTAGCCAGCGATGTCCAGTGGCATCAAGTTTAGCAGTAGTGAGGACATATGTCAAAGGATTATTATCCGTCTTCACTTCAAACTTGTTTCCATAGAGATATTCGTGGAACTTGTCAGTTACTGCCCACTTGAGTGCCAGGAATTCCAGTTTGTGAGCTGGGTAATTCTTCTCACTCTTCCGTAGAGCTCTACTGGCATAGGCTACAACCCTCAAACATCCTTGTTGCTTCTGATAAAGAACTGCTCCAAGTCCAGCTCCGCTTGCATCTGTGTGTACCTCAAAAGGCAGGGAATAATCAGCATAGGCGAGTATCGGTGGTTGCGTTAAATGATGGATGAGAGTATCAAATGCTGCTTGCTGTTCTCCTGACCAGATCCAATTGTTGATCACTTTTGTAGGTCGCCTGCTCTTCTTCTTGGGTTGTCCTACGAGCAAATCATTGAGTGGCTTAGTGATCTTGGCAAAATCCTTCACAAATCGCCTGTAGTACCCAGTAAATCCTAGGAATTTGCGAACATCTTCTGTATTCTGTGGTACTGGCCAGGTCTTCAGAGCACTAATCTTCTCTGGATCAGTCTCGATTCCATTAACAGATACAATGTGACCAAGATACTTCACCCTTTTTCTGAAAAGCTGACATTTAGATGGTTTTAGCTTTAGTCCGTTATTTCTGAGTCTTTGAAATACTGCTTCCAGTCTTTCCAAGTGCTCGTCAATTGTGCTTGAGAAGATGATGATGTCATCAAGGTAGATGAGACATTCTCTTAGATTTAAATCTCCCATGCATTTCTCCATGAGCCTTTGAAATGTTGCTGGAGCGTTGGTTAGACCGAATGGCATTCTATTACATTCATAAAAACCTAATGGTCCAACGGAAAATGCAGTTTTCTCCTTGTCCTTTTCCTCAAGCTCAACTTGCCAGTATCCAGAGCGCAAGTCCAACTTGGAGAACCATCTCGATCCAGACAGACAATCTAAGGTTTCATCAATTCTTGGAATTGAGTAGGAATCCCGAACTGTTCTTGAATTCAACAATCTCATGTCAAGACAGAAACGTAGACTGTTATCCTGTTTGCGGACTAACACCACATTAGATGAGTAGGGACTGTGAGATTCTCTAATGGCTCCACATGCTATCATCTCATGTAGGTGTTCCCTTACTTCTTCAAATAATCCAGGAGGGATTCTTCGATGTGGCTGCTTGAAAGGAGTATCATCTGTCAACCTGATTCCATGCTTCACAGTGTTGCAACAACCTAAGTCTGTGATATCTGAAGACATGATGCAATCCCAACGCTGTAGCATGTCAGAGACTACTTGCTTCTGTGGGTCATCAAGATCGCTGTCAGAGAGATCAATCCTTGATTTGCAGTGCTGAGAAGAAGTATCTGTTGTGTCCTCTGATACATGATTCGTCTTATTAGCAGATACATACAGGGGCACTTGTGTAATGACACGAACTTGGTGGAGTTGACAGAGTCTGGTCTTTGGACGGATGGTGATGACTCTTGCAGACAGGTTGCAGCATCGAACAGGTATTCTGGATAACTTCCCATGTTTTCCAACTTCAACTAGGCGTGGACAAACAGACAAACCTGTATGCATGTCGTATTCAACTTCAAGATGTTCAGTAACAGCAGTGTAATTCCCTGGACTATGACGAATAACTCCACTGAGGGTGACCATCTCATTTGGCTGAATAATGATAGGTTTATCATTGGTAGACTTGACTGTTCCTAGAATGCCGTTGTAACTAATTGAATCCAGTGCAGTAGTCCATTCCTTTGGTAATCCTTTTCCTGTTTCCTGGTTTCTGGATTTTAATCTCTTGAGAACATTGATGCCAATCACTGCAGGGATGTCCTTGTTGTATTTTGTATCCTTGGTTATTAGTATAGGAATCTGCAATTCGACATCATAGCAAGGAATGTAGATTGATACATCAATGTATCCAGAGTAAGGTATGTTAGTGTCTCCAGCTCCAGTTATTTGAAGTTCAAACTCAGTTAGGGGCCGACATTCAATCTCTGATAATGTAGAGTTGTAAAAGGCTTGACTGACAGTTGTAATCTGGGATCCTGTATCTAAAAGTGCAGAACATTTAATGCCAGCGATGACTACTTGAGTTTCATTAGCCTCTCCGATCATTCTGTCATGTAAATCTGTTGGGTTAGGGCTATCACTTCCATTGGCCTCTACTAGCCCTTCAGCAGTAGGCCATTCTAGTTTAAAGATCCACCACGTCTCCCACGTTCAAGTCTACCACGACCTCTGCCTCTAACTGGGATACCTGTAACTGTAGAAGAATCCTTCCGGGCTTCTAATACTGAAAGTCTATCCAAGATCTGCTTCAGAAGTTTGTTGTCCGTCTGGGGCTGTTGCTTTGGCTGCGCTGGTTCCAGCTTGTCCAGTCTCTTTATAACTTCTGATAGCTGCTGAGATATCTTGGCAGAAACATCTGTATCTGGTGTGGGGTTCCTATCCATGACGTGTGGTTGCTGTTGGACCTTGGATCTCATCCTTGGATGTGGCTCTCCTTGCATCTCACGTTCAATTTCTCTTGTGGTCTGCAGAAGATCCTCAAAATCCTGTCCTGAGTAAAATGAAGGCCGGGTAGCATTCTTTAATGTTTCCCGAAATAATCCACTCCATAATTTATTCCTCAGAATACTGTCTCTCGATGTAGCATCCATGTAGCTTCCTCTATCTGTGGCTCTCTGTAGTAGGGTTTCCAATCTAATTCCCCATGATGCAACTGATTCAGATTCCTGTTGACGAGTCGTGTAGAAAGCTTGCATCAGGGATTCCGGATTATCCACCGTGCCATATAGTCCTTCCAGTTTCCTCACGATAGTGTCAACTGTTGCCTTGTCACCTAGTGAAAGAAGAACACTTGATGCATCACCTTTGAGGGACTTCCTCACAGCCTGAGACAGAATAGCAGGTGGGTAAGCATCATCTCGAATAAGGCATCTGACTTCCCATTTCCAAGTTTCAAATGATGACTCCGTTTTCGGTACAGGGGTTTCTCCGGAAAAGTGGGAAATCCTAGGCAACTGAAATTGGTACATCTGCTGGTTGAGAGATCCCCTGTATTCGTATGGTGATCTATTTGTAGGGACATGTTGATCAGTGGTGTGTCCAGGTTGAAATCCTAGATGTCTTGGCGTGATGGGCTCCCTTTTATGTACTGGCGTAGATACGTTGCTTTGGTGAAGCAAGAAGGAAGGGGGTACAGGATGAATGTTATACCGGCCAGTGGTAGTGAGATATGCTAACATCTTCTGTTCGTCTTCCTGTGTTATTGGCTTGTCATCATTCCAGTTCTCACCTCCTGAAGCCATGTTGAACGATGAAGTACGGATACAGGACTATCTATTGCCAGAACAACAGATGCACAATCACCAAAGTTCCGATTATCCTCAGTGATAAACAAAGAACACACCAAGTGCCACACCAACTGAAGCCAATATAACGAACAAAAATAATACCAGCTTGTGTATACACAAGACCTACTGCCAACTCAGAAAGAGCAAACCAACCAAACACAACCCACGGATGTGACAGCCAACCAATATCGCCTGATTCACTAAGGATACTGTGTAACACAAACGTCAGTTCATATTAATAAAATGTAAAGCATAATACAGTGAAGAGCAAATGTATAGCAGTCTACAGTGTGTAGCAAAGGGAGGTAATTACCAATGACAAAGTCAGGAATAGTGTCACCAGTTATTAAAAGAAAACTCAGTATGAAACCTACATGATTTTATTAAATAAGATTGTCTATAACGCGGAAGCAAAGTACCGATGTAAACACGCGTAGTCAAGAACAAGTTACGTAACCGGATGTAAACACGCGAAGTGAAGGCACGGAACGCGAAAAGTGACGCGAAAACAAGTGCTTGTTTACATTAGTAAGTGCTAATGCCGGTGATGTGGGTCGCGATCATTCTCATTCACCCAATGAAGTAAATACTAAAACTAATGCTAAATTAAGATATTGAAGAATGAAATAAACTAAGAAATAATCTAAGAAATTGAATAACAAAGTCCAAGATGAGACAATTATCTAAGTAGACATCGTTTATACAGATTGTCTAATTGTCTCCCAATATCTAAGACTAATATTAATAACTAAAGCTAAACACTAATGTTTTTCTCATACTAAGTATCAACTAACTAATAATAAATAACTGCAGTGTTAGTCAATATTCTTATCATCACATAATAAACACTTGAAGTATCTACTATATGGATTTATAAGAATATATATATATATACATGCAACAGGACCTAGTGCGCACAAATACTAATAAATAGATAAAGCTGGTAGTAAAGCATAAACATGCAGTATAGATATCACCAATTTCCACGGCATACACATTTCCAGCGTGAAATCAGCAGTGTAATAGTCAATCAGCAGACGTTAAAGTTCATCTTTGCAGATTGTAAAAAATAATGTTAACATTTCTGGAAGTGTTCGGAGTCCATCGCCATGAGAAGCGTACAACACAAGTACAGGTGGAGATATTCTAATGCACACTTGCCTGCATATAATGTCTATCACAGTCGTCCTTGAATATCACAGTCGTCCTTGAATATCAATGTCTGAATATAAATTATCACAGCTTGACAATATAGATTTATGATTATAAAATCATTAAAATGTCAAAGTATATACTTAAAAAGTCTGTGAAGGTGATTCAGGTGATAAGGATGATATGGTTGAAAACGATGATCACGTGGACGATAACGACGATGTTGATGTTGTGATGACGTTGTTAATGATGTTGTGGCTCTACCTCAGTCCCTGTTCGGGCGCCATTTTGTCGCGGGTTCTGCCAACGATGTAATCGAGGGAACTGAGGCGGTGCGGATGAGGTATAAAAGGATTTATTACCTGTAAAAATATATAAATTACATCAACATGAATTGATGTGTCGAGGAAGAAAGAATGTCTTCCCTCGACAATGGCGTGACATGAAGTCGCATTTTATTACGTTGCATAGCATGGCACAATATAATATTCAAACGCTGTTACTTTATATACTATAAATGCAGCAATAAATGATTTCGGCGGCACACGTTATGTGTGACGTCACCACATTATAAACAAAGTAACATTTTTATGATCTTTCATGTAATAATAAAATATATATACATGATAAACAAATGGAACTTAACCAGATCTTTCACTCACAATCTTACTTACAGGATGGTGCTTTAAACTTAGTGTTTGAATTAGTAATCTCGTGCAACGCGATGCCTTTAGACCGAGTATGATATTCACAATTTACAACATTAATTATTTAGTTTCTACAATCGCGTTACCTATTCTATTGACTAGATTTCCATAAAGAAAGTAGATAGACACGGGTACATACCTGTAAAAATATATAAATTACATCAACATGAATTGATGTGTCGAGGAAGAAAGAATGTCTTCCCTCGACAATGGCGTGACATGAAGTGGCATTTGAAAGTGTCCACGTCACACCCCAGGTATTAGCACGAGATACTGATGGTAAGACAACCAGGAGTAAGATTGAGAGATGAAGCGTCCGTAAAATGAAAAAGAGATAACTCTTGGCAACTAATAAATCCGGCGACAAGTTTGAGACGGGATGTCTTTCTCTGAATGCTTCAAAACATACAATATAAGACTTTGAAAAGGATACTAAACACCATACACGACAAATTTTATATAGGGCATCCACTGAACAATGTAATAGTTAGAATCTATGAAGAGAAATCTTAGTGGCTAAGATTTCTCTTCATAGGCTCTAACTGACTTAGAACTTCGCCTACATTTTGATTGACAGTTCCCGTGACGTCATTATCAAGGTTGGTCTACGTCATTTGGCGCAATGACATCAACGAGTATGGACGTGTTCGATGAAAAGGGAACGTTTGATTTGTTTGTTTTTTTGCGAATGCAGATTTTGAAGTTCCCAGTCTAACCCAGTTGACATCTATTCCAACCCAAGAGTTTGTGAAAATTGAACAAAACGATGGCCGTTTTATGGCGCCCTTTATTCTGACGACATCAAACAGGAGCAGAAAGGCGCTATTCCAAAGAAAACTAGACAGAATAACCAGTTGGCCATTAATGTTTGGAAAGACTGGGTACATTATAGAAATCAGCAAAGTACAACTCTTATAGAGTTCGGTGTGATTCCAGAAGATATTTCCGCGTTAAACAATCGAGATTTGGATTTCTGCATGCAGCGTTTCATTCTTGAAATTCGGAGGAAAGACATGTCGCCGTATCCCTCCGACACACTGACCTAGATTGTGTCAGCAATACAGAGATATCTTCGACAGGATTGTAGCAGACCTGATATAAACTTTTTCAAAGATGACGACCCTACGTTTTCCGACTTCCGTAAGACGTTGGACGCTCAGATGAAAACGTTAACGGCAAAAGGCGTCGGTGTGGATAAGAAACGCTGTGATCCCGTCACTGAAGACGATGAGCGTAAAATGTGGGAATCTGGTGCTTTTTCATTGGATACAGCGGAAGGGCTCATTAACGCCGTATTTTTCTACAACGGAAAAGCTTTCGCTTTCCGAGGATATCAGAACATAAAAACTGTGAAGCTGAGCAGTTTGAAGAGAAACAAGATCCCGACGGAAATAAGTACGTGAAGTATTTACCTCGTGTTTCAAAAAATGTGCAGGGAGGACTTAAACATCGCCATATTGGCATCGAACCTATCATTCATTGTGAACAACTAGAAAACCCGAACTGTCTTGTGAAACTGTATGACAAGTACTTGTCACTGATTCCGAGAAAAGGACCCCTGTACCGGAAACCGCTTGACCCAAAACATGGCCTCCCGAGATTCAGTGTTAGTTGTATTCCAAATAATTAACTGTCCGGGTTGTACAAGACATTCTATGACGAAGCAGGGATAAATACAGATGGAAGAAATATCTCGAACCACTCCGGTCGCGTTACATGTTGTACAACATTGTACAACAGTGGATTTACCGACAAGGCCGTTACAAGCCGGAGTAAACATCGCAGTAACGCCGTGAGAATTTACCAACGTGAACAGTTTGGTATCCTACAAGATATCAGCAACAAGCCCGGTCCCCCGTGTCCTACTGAAAACTTGCAGCCAAACAACAAAAAACAGCGAAACTGGCACGTCCCGGAGTTTCGACAATAAAAATATCGATGGTCGAATCTCCATGTACTGCTAAAAACTCTGTTGAAAATACCTCTAGCATTGTTCTCTCAATACCCGAATGTGTTAAAAGTGTGGTTATTTTCAAGGGTGAGAAAAAGGTAACCATTGACATTTAAAGAAAGTAAACATGACTTTTTGTGTTCATTTATTATCAGGGGCGGTCGGGTAGCCTAGTGGTTAAAGCGTTCGCTCGTCACGCCGAAGACCCGGGTTCGATTTCCGACATGGGTACAATGTGTGAAGCCCATTTCTGGTGTCCCCCGCCGTGATATTGGTGGAATATTGCTAAAAGCTGCGTAAAACAATACTCACTCACTCATTTATTATCAACAGGCCTCATGTGATGTCATTAAACATATGAAAACATTGTTGTCGTTTTCCTTTGACCAATGAAAGCCTGTGTGGGCGTGTCATGAAGAGGCATTTAGCCTTGAGTTCTTAATCATTTAGTGTCTATTTTGTCAGAAAAATCCGGGTTGAGTTCTAATTACTGTTGGAGATCGAACTTTTGGAAAAATTATTTTCCCAGGTTTTCGGTGGGAAAATATTAGAATATGTTAAGGTCCTCGGATTCATCAGTACACCAAGGAAGGCAAACTTAAAAACGTTCGTTCCGGTTTGAGGACCCAAATACTGCAGTCTACCCCATAAGTTCTCATACCAGAATAGGCTTACTGAACTATGACTTAGATACGCGTATAATGCTTGTTGTTTAACACTGCACTCCAATATTCAAACAATGTGATGGCAGCAAGAAAATAAATAAGTCTGGACCAGACAAACCATTGATTGATATTGTGAGCAATCGTCAGCCATGAAGCCGGGTATGATGACACACATCCATCACGTCAACCAAATCTATTTGGTCACATCCTAGGGCAAGTTCACTTAAAAGGGAAGTGTACACGCAGAAAAAAACTTTCTTTCTTTTTTGCTCAGAAAATATAACTTTCTCACAGTGAAAGTAGGAAACCAACAATAAGTTTGAAAATGACCTTGTTATGCCTCATAGGCCTTCGTTTTCCGAGTCAAACCATTCGTGACCAACTCGTGTTATCCCGGGACAAGCCGGAAAAGGGCGAGTGGTGTCGAATGGAGCCAAACAGGCCTGAGTAGGGGGTATATATTTATATTTACTTACCAATATCGAGTTCCTCATTTGTCACCACTCGCCCCTTTCAGTAACCTTCTATTCGGCTTGTCTCGGAATAACAGGAGTTGGTCATGAATGTCGAGTTCCTGTGCTTCGTAGCAGTAGGGCTGCGGTCACGTGACTTTGTAGATAGTTTAAATGATCAACGTAAATAATACAACTCTTTTTCTTTCTGTGACTCTTTTAAAAAGGCATTCCGTGGCGGTATATTACATGTCAATTAGGAGTTCAATAATGACATTTCTTCAATTCCAAATCTAGTCACACACGTTGATGCATTGGGCAGAAAACCTCCTCTGAATTTCGTCAATTTTCTGGCCGAATCCAACTACAATTTGACCACACAATGCGTCACTGACAGCAGTCACAGAACCAAGGCAGAAATCAAGTACATGTGGTATGTCGTCATCATCGCCAGTTCTGACGTCATACGTTTCAAGACGTCTGTGACGTCAAAGTCCATTGGGCTACGTTTTACTACTTTCTATAGACATATACCTACACAAATAGTATCGTGAATGTGCTTTTTTATTGAACAAATGCTCAAACAAGGTGAGCGCCGACAAAAACATGTAGATCATGCAAGCACTGGCTGAATTGTGTCCCTTTTATCTGTCGCAAAATCACAAGGAGATTTGAAGACATCCGCAACTCACTGTATCATCCCACAGAGTAAACTCTGCAGCAAGTCTTTTCCCAACACCAGTGGTCACGAATGGACAAGCCACAATTTGTATATTTGTTCCCATAGCCTAGCAACAATTAAATTTACTATGTCCTATTCCTTTCGCGAACATATCACTGTGTTTTACTTAGGATATTTAGGATACAGACCTGTGAAAATCCGGTAGAGAATAGGTCAACCCATGCTTGCCCTAAAAGGCGACAATGCTTGTCGTGAGAGGCGACTAACGGGATCGGGTTGTCAGGCTCGCTGACTTGGTTGATGCATGCCATCGATCATGATATCAATCACTGGTTTGTCTGGTCCAAACCTTCCAACATGTTGAGGTTGATTGCTTGGTTTGTTGTTTTACGCCGCACTCAGCAATATTCCAGCTATATGACGGCGGTCTGTAAATAATCGAGTCTGGACTAGACAATCCAGTGATTAATATCATTAGGATCGATCCACGCAATTGGGATCGATGACATGCATCAACCAAGTCAGCAAGCCTGACCACCCGATCCCATTAGTCGCCTTTTACGACAAGCATGGGTTGCTGAAGTTCTATTCTACCCCTGAATCTTTACGGGTCACACGTTGAGGTAAAACTAGGAAAATTAATAGGGTCCGCTGTCCAATGGTACCTATGTGGTAATGCCAGCTTTCCAAATCCTGAGGCAAAGAAATACAACATTGTCGGAAACTAAGCAGAAACCCTAGACATTCAAAGATGGTCTCTCATTCACTCTCAACAGTAAAGCTGTTTTTGTTTTCTCTTGGCCGATGACCCAAGAAATATTGACCCGGAAGTAGTCATAACGCCACCCATTCCATTTGTCGACTCAGCTTTCCTGGACCGACATGGCTATACAAAGACGACATGGCACAAAACCATGGCCCACGTACCTCCACGTGGCACATCATTGCAATCCATCACTCAAGACGTCAACACCAAACCCTAGAGGCACCAAGTCTGCCTCTGGTATGTATTTTAAAAGGGCACTCCCCCCCCAACACCCCCCCCCCCCCCCCAACACCCCCCCCCCTCCCCCCTCAAACAAACTCCGCCTAGCGACAGCTTCCTAAACACCACAAAGGGACCAATCGTATTCGTCTGTATCCCCAAGTAGTTAAAACCTTGCGTCAATCTTCACGCGCAGCGCGTTCTTTGTTGCTTTAAAAGAAGCTTTCCAAGTCACGCATTCTTTAAAACAATCTATAAAAAAACAAAACTATCGTTCGCTGTTGACCCTCTCCACTTTCAGTCATAATCAAAGCTTCCTTTTCAAACACAAATTACTTACAAATATCTTAAATTCAGCTTTCTTTCATTCCAGTCCATTCTTTCTCTCTTTTTTTCATTTTTTATATATTGTGTTACATTTGTAAAACTAATTTTGTTTCTCATTGTCATTTTTATTTTCTGCATGTGTGTTGTGTATTTGTTTCTTGTTTTACTTGCTTTAGACGTTTTTGCCGTTAAATGCAGCATCAACACTCTTTTGAAACAAGTCACAAATATTATAACACTTCTTCTACTCTTTTGGGAATCTTTATTTCTTTATATCTATCTTCACATGTGTTCTCTTTTTCTGTAAAACAAATTAATGCAAACTTGAGTTTGTCTTCTATATTTTCTGTGCGACCGTTATTACTTTTGGGTTGTGACCGTTTTGACTCTACCTCTTGAAGCCGTTTTGACTACAGCTCCTTGTAGACTCGCCGATCGTTGCGATAGAATTGTTTTTATAAAATCCTTGAACTTATCAGCAGACATAATTCATTACAGCCTTGGAGTCTTGCATCTAAAAATATACCCAAGACACATTTAAATGTGTTCAAACATACTGTATAATCTCGCATGTCTAGGTGTGCTTTGAGTTGCATCTGAAATATATATAATATACGGGTAAATATACGTGAACCATTGTGCAACGAGTTGACAATTGATTTAGGTATGCCCGTTTGCGCTAAGACGGAACCCGGTCGCAAAATGGCCACGAGAGGGGCACGAGTCGCTATTCGGCTTGTCCCGGAATAACACGAGCTGGTCACGAATGCGAAACACACTGTTCGGCCATTCGGCACCGCTCGCCCATTTCCGTAACCCGGAAGCAAGCGGCAAAGAGCAAGCACCAATCACAAGCGAGTTTACGAATGGAAAAGGTGTTTGCCTCCATCACATGGTCATTGAATATTGTGGCAGGCATCACCACACACACGCGTGCTCGCTCGGTCTTGTCGCATCTCCATCGCAGGTCAGGACTGTTAGGCACATCATGCATCTGCAGGTTAGTCCATTTATATCTTTCACTCGACATTCTTTTTTCTTGCTCACGCCAGAGACCATATAATGGTCTCTCAGCAATGCTCATGGCAAGAGGAGGTAACTCTTCCTGCACTTATTCTCAAAGCTAGTTTACCACACCTCGGAGGGTCGGTTCCAAATCCATCTCTTAACTCCTTGATTAACGCAGAAAGCGGGAAAATGAGCGTACATCACAAACTAGGGTAAAGGTTGCGTGCGTATTTCATAAGCTGCTATTTTTAGAATATTCTTGAAACTATCAATTTCAGCCGAATACGCGGTTTTTAATGAGTGTATTCTCTTCTGCAATCATTTGTTGTAATTTCCAGTGTGTTTTAGGTTTAATTTATAAGGGACAATATATAAAAAAATAATTAAATCGGACCCCACCCTATTTCTATTAGCGGTATGCAGATTTTACATAACTACGCAGTTACTTCCCTTCGGACAAACACGATCGAATTTACTACAGTATTTTTTTAACAATCCAGCAACAATCCTCGCAATTTGAAGCAGTATATGTAAGTATGTTGTAAAGGAGAATATATTTATGATATTGGGGTATTTTGTGCACTGTAAATTTCGCGATGACAAACTATGATATGTGTTTAAAGTTTCACAACAAACTTTGTCCGGCTGAACCATTTCAGTTTTTTCACATTGTCAATGTCACGTGTTTGTGACTAAAACATGTTTATTATCACTAAAGAACATAGTTTCAACGTAGTTAGCAGGATCAATTATGTTGTTATGTGTTACAACAAATAACTCAATTTATGTTTTAATTAAAGTAAAGTACAGTGTGCTTGTATGAAATATTGTACAGCAATGATTCATGGGGGGTGGGATGGGGCAGATAGGGTGATTGTAATAATCTTCCCACCACACCCCACCCCATGCTCTATTTAATGTATATAATTGTGTTATATTTAGTGCACAGTCTGTTATATATATATCAAAAATTGTCAACTTATTTGATTGTGGCAATTTTCATTTTAGTAATGGTTTATTACTGAGAGATTGTGAATCTGTAACATCAACCTATTCTCAATGTTTGTCAGAAAATGATAAGGTTGCACAGTGGCTTCATGATCATTTTGAGTGTGAACTTTGTGAGCAAAAAAACTTCTTCAAGAGAAAAATTGATTTGAAAAAAGATTACAATATTCACTCATTACGGGATAAATGACTTCGATAGGTGTTGAGAATTAACTGTTACTTGCAAGCTCCTCACAGCGATAGTACGTTCCCGCAGCTCTGTTACCGAGAGTGTAACGAAGGTGACACGCGCTGGGAAGGAGCTTGTGTTACTTGAATGAAAGGGAGGTAACTCTTGTATCTGTCTGTTACAGTTGGCTTATTCACTCACCTTAAAAAAATACAAAATCAGATTTTAGTACCGAAATAATGTAATTAATATTTTCATTAAATATGTTTTCACCTCAGTACACAAAAAGGATTAGTTTGAATAATGCTATAGCATTGTCTTAGAATAATGGAAGGCTCTGCACACACAAGTCCATGGTCCACCACTGTATGGAGCTCAGGGGCGTCTGCTACACCAAAATATGATATTTCCTTACAACTATAAATGAATGACTTGGTCGTCATTACAGGTTCTACTGCACTAAATCAGAACCGGTTGGGACAGTGTGGTTTTTCAGCCTTCAGTGCAGATCGAGAGTCATCTGCAGGCTGTGATTGGATGGTATTGTGTAAGATTTTTATGTCTTTTAAATGTACATCCATCCAGTAATTAAAACTGACCATATTTTTCAATATTTAATTTGGTGCTGACCTTTTCAACAAGTTGACTTGTGCTTTATGTGAGCATAGCTATTTTCAAGTAGGTGACATTTGGTGCGAAACTGGGGTGGTGTGTTTAGCTTCCTCTACTTAGCAAAGGAGCTGGCTAAGCTGGTCATTTTTTATGTTTTTATTGCTACTCTAAGGCCAAACTGTGCACACACGTACAGGTTATAGCTGTTGAATTCTTAGTTATTTTTAAAAGAAATATAACTTTACTATAGAAGTCAATGGAAAACATTTGATTGTGTGTAACCTGTAGGGTGAGTGCACATTTCAGTAATTCCTACTTTACATGCTTTTCTGTTTATATTTCACCATGGATACACCTTGGAGGCAAATGTAAAAATAATGACAGTGAAGTTGGGGACATTTTGGGTTGAATGGAGCATTTGGATGGCCTGGAAATGAATGTTGCTTCGTATTGTGGTCGAACTCAGGACGAACCCCCCAGGGTACCTCTGTCCAACAAGCCCTCCTCCTGCCTTCTGAATTTGTTGAAACTGATGAATTTGACAACAAATTAGGATAAAGTCACCACTGCCACAACAATTTCTGCCTTGTGTCAATCGCTTGCCAGTCAAGTTACGCAATGCCGTTATCTTTAGTATGAAGCATGTACACTGCTGACAGCAGAATATGTCACACATCCCCTTATTTATAGTAAACAATGTAGCATACCAATATATCTTTCTGTTAGGTGCTTTTGTGTGAATGAAAGATTTTTCTATTAAGTTTCCTAAAACAGACTTATTTTTCACTCATATGACTTTCAAATATTTATTTTGTCCCCTCAAGAACTGACTCCTGGCTGTTATATCCAAACTGGTTTGCCATTTGATATTGTCTGTACCCTTTTTTTCAGCTTTTAGCATGCCTGATGTTGACTGGGGAGGTATATGTGCACTCATGCAGAAGAAGTAGAAGTTTTCACATCCAATTTGGCATTTAGAGAAGCTGATCCGAAGTCCGGTGTTGGCAGTGTGTGATCGACAACCCTTGTTTTGCCTCGCTGCGCTCTATTACCTTGTAGACATTGTGGAACTTGGACATGTAGGTACATTAAGTACATTAAAGAAGCCCAGTCCACTTGAGTCCCCTCTGTTGCTCACTATCAAGTCTGTAATAAGATCACACTCATGCACTGGACATTTCTGACAGTGCTCCCTTAATGCCTCACTGTGCATAGAGTAAGGGCTATACACCAGTCCCAGAACCTGCTTAGATGAAAATAATATCCACTGGCTCTTTTGGAATGTAACATTATGGTTCTGAAATCATCTGTAAAGAATGTGATAGTGTTCGACAATACTAAATTATCTCCCCTGTTTAGTAAAATGCATTTTATCTTTCATTCCCCTATAAACCCATAAATTATTGGAGAGAAACACTATTTTAAGCTGGTATTGCATGACACTGTTAATTGTGAATAAGAAGAATTACATTTATGTCAGGATAAGCTGTACATTTTCAAAATTATATGGACTTTTAACTTTGTTTCATTGAAACTGGCAAATAACTGAAATTAGCAAGTTAAGCCACCTTGAAACATTAAACAGTAAGTATGTTTGATGTCCTGTGAGTATTTTAAAGTCTTAACTAAATAAATCAATTGAGTTAAGTGTAATTTCCTTCCATGTTGTGGTTTCAAAGAGCTTTCTTCTACTTGAGGGTCCATTTCCATTTCTTGGCTTTAATAGGCCGTGTGGTTCACTGGTCAGCCTTTGAGATTGCTGGCAACAATGCACCCCTTTACTTCCTATTTTCTGGTAAAGTTCATTATCCAGCCTTACATATATGATGTCTTTAAAGCTGCTTAATGTGTCCCTTGCTTATTGTTGGCCTGAATTCCATGCTCTGTCCAATTTTGAGATTTTTTTCTGATTCCTTTCCATGTGTACTTATGTCACCAGCCTATATCATAGGTGATTAAACTTTTGATTTTTGGAGTAAATGAAAGCACAAACCATTGTGATAGCCCCTCCATAGATGATTTACCAAATGCTGACAGCCATTTGAGTGTTTAATTATATAAACAATGGATGGTGTAAGTTCGAGCAATCTCAAACAATATCAATCGCATCAAAAACCAGTGTCAAAACCATATTCCATGAATGTAGCAGACTCTGCTATGTTCTGATGATGTCAGCAAAGTAAGGCAAACAACAGACCACTACTCAATTTTAAATATGTATTGTTACTGCTTTTGAGGTTTAAAGATTTGTTCAATTTATTTAGTCGAAAAAATATTTTTGGGTGATATGATCTATGCAGCCTCAATCATTTATAGAGTTGACCCTTGACCCCTTTCTTTTATGAAATATGAATTAACTCCCATGGTCAGTGCATGGAGGTAGAAACTTCTTTATTAATACAGAAATACTTTTTGTAAAACATTGATGAAGTGTACATCATTAAACTCTCACAACTCTTTCTGTGCATCAAAACTATGTATTCTGGTGCCATATAGACATGCTGGATAGGAACAAGTGGTAGAGTTTAATCCAATTTCCAATTTTCCATTTTTTTCAAAGAAGCTATATATATATACAATACATAAATCACAGATTTGACAAGTGCAAATGTATTCTGATTTGTCTACAGGTTCTACTACACCAAATCAGAACCAGTTTGGACAGTGCGGTTTTCGTAGGGAGCCTTGAGTGCAGATCGAGAGATATCTGCAGGCTGTGATTGGAGGATATTCTGTAAGATTTTTATGTCTTTCAAATGTACATCCATCCAGTTATTAAAACTGACCATGTTTTTCTATATTTAGTACTGTCTTTTCCAACATGATGAGTAGGTAGGTGACATTTGGTGCGAAAGTGGGGGTGGTGTGTTTAGCTTCCTGTACTCAGAAAAGGAGCTGGCTAAGCTGGTCATTTTTTATGTTTTTATTGCCACACTAAGGCCAAACTGTGCACACACGTACAGGTTATAGCTGTTGAATTCTTAGTTATTTAAAAAAAAATATTACGTTACTACAGAAGTCTATGGGAAAACATTTGGTTGTGTGTAACCTGTACCATAAAGGACATCTGTTCCTGTCTGTTGTCAGACTCTGTACCATCAAGGACATCTGTTCCTGCCTGTTGTCAGTCTCTGTACCATCAAGGACATCTGTTCCTGCCTGTTGTCAGACTCTGTACCATCAAGGACATGTGTTCCTGCCTGTTGTCAGACTCTGTACCATCAAGGACATTGGTTACTGCCTGTTGTCAGACTCTGTACCATCAAGGACATGTGTTCCTGCCTGTTGTCAGACTCTGTACCATCAAGGACATTGGTTACTGCCTGTTGTCAGACACTGTACCATCAAGGACATGTGTTTATGCCTGTTGTCAGACTCTGTACCATCAAGGACATTTGTTGCTGTCTGTTGTCAGACTCTGTCTGGGCCGGCCAATCCAGTGATCGACATCATGAGTATCGATCCACGCAATTGGAATATGATGATATACATCAACTAAGTCAGCGAGCCTGACTACCCAATCCCGTTAGTCGCCTCTTACGACAAGCATAGTCGCCTTTTACAGCAAGCATTGTTGCCTTTTACAGCAAGCATGGGTTGCTGAAGACCTAGTCTACACCGGGTAGCCTAGTGGTTAAAGCGTTTGCCCTTCACGCCGAAGACCAAGGTTCGATTCCCAACATGGGTTCAATGTGTGAAGCCCATTTCTGGTGTCCCCCTCCGTGATATTGCTGGAATATTACTAAAAGCGGGGTAAAAGCATCCTCACTCACTCACTCACATTAACAAGACTCTCAGGTTCAAACTTTGCTCATTTCTCTCATGCTGTTGACCACAGTAAATATTGATTGCGGCACCACGCAACACCATATCCAACCTTAATTAGAAGAATATTGGGGGTTTAAATCCAAGATATGACCAGTTTGTAGGGATGTCGCAGTACAGGCGTTACACGATGTGATACATATCTTGATAGAGAAGCCACCATGTGATTTGTATCTCAATACTGTATCTATGACATTTTACGACAAAATCCCAGTCATTAGACTGAGAATACAGTTTCATAGAAGGACAACTGACTAATTCCCATCAAACATGACAATGAGTCAAGCCAACCATTCTGTATGAGAATAAGATAAGAAACAAACAGTTTATGTATTGTATTATGACAGTCAGCAAGGAAAAGGAATTTAAAAAATAGTTTGTACTTGCTTATTCATCATGGACAATCGATACAGGGATAAATAGGAATCGCTGCCAAAATAAATGTATCGGGTATCGTATCGTGCAAAGTTTGCTGACGATGCGCCTGTGTACCGATGAATTGCAATAACACTACCAGTTTTGGCATGCTCTTTGTTGAGTAAAACATGACTGGCACATGTCTAAGGCAGGTAAAGGTTAGACTTGGCATAGTCTGCTTTTGAATTGAGTTTCAGCCATGGTAATCTTGTTAATCCAATGTAGTTTTTCTCAAGATTAATTTGCGTTTTGCTGACTACGCAATTTCAGTGTGGTCCTGTGCTCCCCATTGTCGTATTGTTCAGGTTAAGATGGTCATGGCCTGGGACCATCTACACTACAAATGTTTGGCAGCAGACTGAGATTTCCAAGTTGGAACAGTCACTGTTTCAAACCTGTGTGACTTTCATGGTCCTCTATTCATGTCTGTCCATAATAGTGGGCAAGTCTAGATTACTGCAATATCAGGAAATGAAGAGTCTCTGGGCTCCTTTTTATTATTTCTTAATTAAGATGATTTACTAACAATTTATCTGTAAGATAAGTTTATTTCAGAGATTTGTCTAGGTTCTCTAGTCATGTGATGGTTTTGTTATTTTCAGATGGTATTCAGAAATGCCTAAAAGGAATGGGTGCTGTCGCCAGTTGTTAAGATGAGCTGTCAGTGTATTCAATTTCTGATATGTGGGACTCTGGCGAAAAAATTACGTACCATAAAATAAAACAAATCAGATTGAATAAAATGATTATTCTGAAAGGCTCTGATGCAAGTTATTTAAGTGGTTTAAACCATTCGACCTGTCTCTATTCTTTAAGTAAAATATAGAAATAATAAATAGATTATTCTTGATTCATATTTAGATATTGTAACAAACAAGCATGTTATTGAGTGGTAAAACTAACTGATTGTCAGTGAAGTGTATTGACAGATTAAATAACGTGGGCTAGCTGTCTGTCAACGTAGTCATTGATTTCGCTGGCAAAATGTTTGTTTTGTAGGATTTCCCTTGTCACAACGTGTGTTTCTATCATGTTGGCATCTATTGATAGTATCAAGTATTCTCTTTGGGTAGATGGATAGTTCTGTAATTTGACATTGAAGGAAAAGTACCTCGTGATTATGTATTTTGTTACAAGAGATTGAATCATCCTCTGTAGTGTGAATGATCCTCTGTAGTGTGAATGATCCTCTGTAGTGTCAATGATCCATTGTAGTGTGAATGATCCTCTGTGGTGTGAATGATCCTCTGTTGTGTGAATGATCCTCTGTGGTGTGAATGAACCTCTGTAGTACGAATGATCCTCTGTAGTGTGAATGATCCTCTGTAGTGTGAATGATCCTCTGTAGTGTGAATGATCATTTGTGGTCTGAATGATCCTATATAGTCTGAATCATCCTCTGACCCACCACTCCCCATCACTGACCCACCGCTCCAAATCACTGACCCACCACGTCCCATCACTGACCCACCACTCCCCATCGCTGACCCACCACTCCCCATCACTGACCCACCACTTCCTATCACTGACCCACTACTTCACATCACTGACCCACCACTCCCCATCGCTGACCCACCACTCCCCATCACTGACCCACCACTCCCCATCACTGACCCACCGCTCCAAATCACTGACCCACCACGTCCCATCACTGACCCACCACTCACCATCACTGACCCAACTCTCCCCATCACTGACCCACTACTCCCCATCACTGACCCACCTCTCCCCATCACTGACCCACCACTCCCCATCACTGACCCACCACTCCCCATCACTGACCCACCACTCCCCATCACTGACCCACCACTCCCCATCACTGACCCACCACTCCCCATCACTGACCCACCGCTCCAAATCACTGACCCACCACGTCCCATCACTGACCCACCACTCCCCATCGCTGACCCACCACTCCCCATCACTGACCCAACTCTCCCCATCACTGGCCCACCACTCCCCATCACTGACCCAACACTCACCATCCCTGACCCACCACTCCCAATCACTGACCCACCACTCCCCATCACTGACCCACCACTCCCAATCACTGACCCACAACTCACCATCACTAACCCTCCACTCCCCATCACTGACCCACCACTCCCAATCACTGACCCACTTCTCCCTTCACTGACCCACCTCTCCCCTTCACTGACCCACTACTCCCCATCACTCCCCATCCCTGACCCACTACTCCCCATCACTGACCCACTTCTCCCCATCACTGACCCACCACTCCCCATCACTCCTCATCACTGACCCACCACTCCCCATCACTGACCCACCACTCCCCATCACTGACCCACCACTCCCCATCACTGACCCACCACTCCCCATCACTGACCCACCATTCCCCATCACTGACATTTGGTTGGAAGTATTCTCAGGTGATAGGAATTCACAGTTGTACAAATGGACTGATTGTGTAAATATCCCGGTGAGCGTTACAGGCCCTATCGACCTCTTGTTTTGTTACTGGAATGCAATTTCTCTTCACTGTCGCTGGCACCAGTCAAAGCTCCCCACTGTGATGGGTGACCACAACCATGCTTGGAGTACAACTCGCAACCGACTGACCATTTTGTTTATAGTCAAGTGATGACTTCCGTGACGCCAAATATACACTTACCTCAGCTAATAATTATTGCTTTGTCAATTTGAATTCAATTTTGTGTCAACTATCATATAATTGGTAGAGTAGGAATGTAAGGGGGAAGTTGGGTGATTTTATTAAACTGGTTCTTTTTGTTGATACGCCACGCAAGGTTAGGGCGATTTAGTTTAGGTAGACAGGAACCAAGTCTAGTGATTTCATGTTAGTCTGCAATCTCGTTCCAGAGATCCAAAGAAAAAGGTAAATTCCAGAGCTCGAGATAAGCTGTTTATTTTCGTAAAATACGCATTAAATAAACTGAACTACGCAGACTAATCAAATCCTAGCGAATCAAATACGCAACAAAAACTAAAATTTTTGCTCTTTAAATAAAATTTATGCTTATACTATAACTATTAGATAAAACGATTGCATATGTTACAACTGTTAGATAACATGATTGTGTATCAGCCGATCCCCAAATTCACTTAACGTCCGTTACATTCGGAAAAGCGTTTGCGACAAACTGATAGATGCCAAATGAAAAGCACATCGTGCCTCGTCAGTATAAATTATATATATTGTATCTTAAAAAATGGGAAACGCAATCAAAAATTAACCAGCTCGATTGCTGAGCTTTTTTTCTGACGCACATTTTCCTAAGATTGGAAAAGTGAAGGCTGTGTGACAATTGCGCTATGTATAACGGCATACATTCATATAACAGTGTTCGGGTAAAAACTAAGAAGTTTGGTAGAAGCAGTGGTGGTGTGCCAATTTATGTTTGTGACAATTTATGTTTGAGAATCGTGGGTCATTGATGGATATTTAAGGATATATGAACATTTTAAAAATACAGTAGTTTTCTTATTTAACACATCAAGATTAGGTATTGACAAGGATACAGTCTTGATTCTGACATATCTATCACCTGAGAACTCGCCTGTCTATGAGGATAAAGATAGAGATGGTATGTCAGTATTGGAGGACTATTTGACAGAGATTGTACATGATCACCCAGAAAAGGAACTCTTTCTTGCTGGTGATTTGAATGCTGGGACCAAAACCTTCCTTGATTACATACCTGAAGATAACATTGATTTTATCCAAAAGGTAATTGATGATTACCCAACTGACAGCTTTGAAGTACCAAGGAACAATAAAGATTCTGAAAACTGCAACAATTTTGGTAAGAGACTTGTTGAATTGTGCAAATTATTCAGTATACATATATTGAATGGAAGATGTCACAGAGACAAGCAAGGTGAATATACATGCATTACACACAATGGTGCCAGTACTGTGGACTATATGATAGCTTCCCCTAGCCTCATTCCATGTATATCTGACTTTGGAGTAGGTGAGCGAGATGAGTCAAATCACTTCCCAGTGTTTTGCAGGCTTATTTTGCTCATAATGATTGCAGTAATGTACAAGTCAACAAGAACAATGATGATTCTCTGCTTAGTGAACTTGAAGTTAATCCCTGGTACATATACCCATGGAAGGAAGATAATAAAGATGTCTTTAAATCCAAGTTTAAAGACTTGTATGACCTCCTCAAAGATGAAATTGAACAGATAATTTCAACAGATGTTAATACTGCACTCTGTGGACTTGTGAATGTCTACCAAGAAGCAGCATCTATAAACAAGAGACTTTACTGTTTTCCTTCAACCAATGATAAATCTAGACAGATCAGTCAACCACCTTGGTGGGACAGTGAACTTGAAAACTTAAAGAATGAAAAATACCGTGCCCTGAGAGGACATAGAGACTATTGTTTAGATATGAGTGTGTTTAGGGAGTTGCGATCTAAACTCAAGAAAACTTTTGCACTTAAAAGACAATCTTATCAAAATCAACAGCAACAAAAACTAATTGAATCAAGAGCTAATGCTAAATTATTCTGGAAATTGTTAAAGCAAGGGAGACAATCACAATTGCTAGTTGGAATTAGAACTGATAAATGGATGAAGCACTTTTCTTCCCTCTTCCACTCAGAAAATAAACCCATCTTACCTCCACCAACAGACACAGATAATTATGTAACTGATGATACCCTGGCACATGAAGAATTAAATCAACCTATAACAAATCAAGAAGTTAAACAACATATCCAAAAGCTTGCAAATAATAAATCACCAGGACCTGATGGTATTGTCTCCGAATATTTCAAGAATACAAAAAATATAATTTTACCTACATTGACTGCTCTCTTTAATGAAATACTTGACAATGGTGTGTTTCCAAATGCTTGGAATAGAAGTATATAAGTCTGGAGACAAGCATGATGTAAACAACTACAGGGGAATATCCTTGATGATAACTTGTGTAAAATATTTACCTCTATCATAAACTGGAGACTTTAGAATCTTTGTGAGAAAAATAACATAATTGATGAACTACAAGCAGGATTTAGGTCCAATTATTCAACTATTGACAACATTTTTAGTCTGCAGGCAATGACTCAAAATATGCAGGGAGAAGAAAGGGGAGATTTGACTGCCTCTTTGTTGACTTTTCAAAGGCATTTGACACCATAAGACATGATAGATAATCTACTGCAAAGCCTGCATGATGTTGGGATCAAGGGTAAACTGTTCAACATAATTTCATCAATGTATTCAAGTCTGTGTGCTTGTGTAAGGGCTTCAACTGTACTAACTGAATATTTTGAATGTAATCTGTATTTTGAGTCCACAACTATTTATATACTATTCATAAACAAGCTTTTAATTCACCTTGAAGACTGCGGAGGAGAGAGTGTTTTTATATCACAAGATTTTAAAAATGTTTCTGCAATAATGTTTGCAGATGATGTTTCATCTGTATCATATTCAGCAGTTCAACTACAAAAGAAAATTGATGCTCTACACTTATTCTGTTTACAAACTGGTATGAAAGTCATTCTGAAGAAGACAAAAGTAATGGTATTTAGAAATGGTGGTCCCCTAAGAAGTTGTGAAAGTTGTGTCATTTTATGGTGAAAGCATTGATGTTGTTCCATTTTACAGATATTTAGGAATTATGTTCACCCCCAAACTTGTGTGGACCCAGGCTCAAACATGTTTAGCTGCTCAGAGTTCAAAGCTGTGTTTGCAATAGATAGATATCAGAAGAAACTTGCAGATATTTCATGCAAAGATTTATTAAAAAATTATTGATAGTATTGTAACTCCTATCCTGTGCTATGGCTCTGAAATCTGGGATGTTAATTACAGCAAAATCATTGAGGATATTCAAGTTAAGGTGTGCAAATTAGTTCTTAAAGTGTCAAGAAATACATGTAATGTGATGGTGCTTGGTGAGTGTGGTAGAGCTCCTTTACAGCTTACATATATATGACAAGAGCTGTGAAGTACTGGTGCAGGCTGATACAACTGAGTCCGGAGAGACTACCATATATCAGTGTTACAAGATGCTAGCTGTTCTGGATGATTCAGGTCGCACCACCTGGACCACCTGGGCCCGGAGAGACTACCATGTCAGTGTTACAAGATGCTAGCTGTTCTGGATGATTCAGGTCGCACCACCTAGACCACCTGGGCCCGGAGAGACTACCATGTCAGTGTTACAAGATGCTAGCTGTTCTGGATGATTCAGGTCGCACCACCTAGACCACCTGGACCACCTGGGCCCGGAGAGACTACCATATATCAGTGTTACAAGATGCTAGCTGTTCTGGATGATTCAGGTCGCACCACCTGGACCACCTGGGCCCGGAGAGACTACCATATATCAGTGTTACAAGATGCTAGCTGTTCTGGATGATTCAGGTCGCACCACCTAGACCACCTGGGCCAGGAGAGACTACCATATATCAGTGTTACAAGATGCTAGCTGTTCTGGATGATTCAGGTCGCACCACCTGGGCCACCTGGACCACCTGGGCCCGGGGAGACTACCATATATCAGTGTTACAAGATGCTAGCTGTTCTGGATGATTCAGGTCGAACCACCTGGACCACGTGGGCCCAGAGAGACTACCATATATCAGTGTTACAAGATGCTAGCTGTTCTGGATGATTCAGGTCGCACCACCTGGACCACCTGGGCCCGGAGAGACTACCATGTCAGTGTTACAAGATGCTAGCTGTTCTGGATGATTCAGGTCGAACCACCTGGACCACCTAGGCCAGGAGAGACTACCATGTCAGTGTTACAAGATGCTAGCTGTTCTGGATGATTCAGGTCGCACCACCTGGACCACCTGGGCCCGGAGAGACTACCATATATCAGTGTTACAAGATGCTAGCTGTTCTGGATGATTCAGGTCGCACCACCTGGACCACCTGGACCACGTGGACCACCTGGGCCCGGAGAGACTACCATATATCAGTGTTACAAGATGCTAGCTGTTCTGGATGATTCAGGTCGAACCACCTGGACCACGTGGGCCCAGAGAGACTACCATATATCAGTGTTACAAGATGCTAGCTGTTCTGGATGATTCAGGTCGCGCCACCTGGACCACCTGGGCCCGGAGAGACTACCATGTCAGTGTTACAAGATGCTAGCTGTTCTGGATGATTCAGGTCGAACCACCTGGACCACCTGGGCCCGGAGAGACTACCATGTCAGTGTTACAAGATGCTAGCTGTTCTGGATGATTCAGGTCGCACCACCTGGACCACCTGGGCCCGGAGAGACTACCATATATCAGTGTTACAAGATGCTAGCTGTTCTGGATGATTCAGGTCGCACCACCTGGACCACCTGGGCCCGGAGAGACTACCATATATCAGTGTTACAAGATGCTAGCTGTTCTGGATGATTCAGGTCGCACCACCTGGACCACCTGGGCCCGGAGAGACTACCATGTCAGTGTTACAAGATGCTAGCTGTTCTGGATGATTCAGGTCGCACCACCTAGACCACCTGGACCACCTGGGCCCGGAGAGACTACCATATATCAGTGTTACAAGATGCTAGCTGTTCTGGATGATTCAGGTCGCAGCACCTGGACCACCTGGGCCCGGAGAGACTACCATATATCAGTGTTACAAGATGCTAGCTGTTCTGGATGATTCAGGTCGCACCACCTAGACCACCTGGGCCCGGAGAGACTACCATATATCAGTGTTACAAGATGCTAGCTGTTCTGGATGATTCAGGTCGAACCACCTGGACCACCTGGGCCCGGAGAGACTACCATATATCAGTGTTACAAGATGCTAGCTGTTCTGGATGATTCAGGTTGCACCATCTGGACCACCTGGACCACCTGGGCCCGGAGAGACTACCATATATCAGTGTTACAAGATGCTAGCTGTTCTGGATGATTCAGGTCGAACCACCTGGACCACCTGGGCCCGGAGAGACTACCATGTCAGTGTTACAAGATGCTAGCTGTTCTGGATGATTCAGGTCGCACCACCTGGACCACCTGGGCCCGGAGAGACTACCATATATCAGTGTTACAAGATGCTAGCTGTTCTGGATGATTCAGGTCGCACCACCTAGACCACCTGGGCCCGGAGAGACTACCATATATCAGTGTTACAAGATGCTAGCTGTTCTGGATGATTCAGGTCGCACCACCTGGACCACCTGGACCACGTGGACCACCTGGGCCCGGAGAGACTACCATAGATCAGTGTTACAAGATGCTAGCTGTTCTGGATGATTCAGGTCGCACCACCTGGGCCACACACATTAAAAATATTTTATTCCGATTTGGATTTGGATATGCAGGGATAGCACAAGAATTTGGGGATAACATTGTTTTTATTTCCATGTTTAAACAGAGACTATTTGACAACTTGCAGCAAACCTGGAGTGTAAATGTGAACAGCTTATCTGACTCATTCCTATAAACATTTTAAGGTGCTACTAAATGTTTAATAATACTTAAATTCACCACCTCCATCTCACTTAAAAAGGATTTTAAGTAACTTTCCAATAGCAGTAAATACTGGAAGATACCATGCCTAACTATATGAAGAAAGACTTATTATTAATTTGTATATCCTACAGCTCCGGTAATGCACTTTTAGATAAATATATTACCTCTAACCTTCAGCATAACTTTATCTCTATTATTTCCTCAGATGCATATGATACCTTATATAAAATATCTATTTTTCTTAACCAAA
Organism: Haliotis rufescens; assembly: GCF_023055435.1. NCBI lineage: Eukaryota > Metazoa > Mollusca > Gastropoda > Lepetellida > Haliotidae > Haliotis > Haliotis rufescens. Next base: position 888,230 of record NW_025963824.1, read on the forward strand.
GCTCATCAACTTAGGGTAAATAGTAAATAATCCACTGCGAATTTATAAGAATAAAAAAAACATGTAAATAATGTAAATGTCATTTTGCGCAGGCTTTATGTATTCCTGCATATGTATGTATTTTGGGCCAGTGGATTTTATTGAATAAATTGTCTGTGTGTATGTCTGTCTGTCTGCCTGACATACATTCAATGCAAAAAGTAGCCTGCCGTAAATGACGAAAACTGATTTTTCTCTATGACGTCAAAAGGCGACAGAGAGGTTACACACGTAAAAAGAAAAGGGGCATAACTCCGCTATGCTTCGTTCCAGTTTATTTAAACTCAGGTCACCTGGTGAGCATTAGCTGTGGGTAAGGACAGTATATTTTCGTGGTATTTTGTTCACGAGTAACCAAACTATTCCAACACAAATATCGATATTGAAACTGTATACTCCCTTATATTACTGTAAGTAATGATGAAACTTATTTAATCAAAAAAGAAGTAATAGCAAAATGAATGGCCCTATCTAAGCTGTAAATTAGTCCTTAGATCACAACATTTTTCTGACTGGTCAAGTGTAATTTAGCTTATGTTGCACCATTATTAATTGAGTACTAGCCTTGTGATCAAATGTAATGAAATACTAAACACATGACACCGTTCTATTTGATGTCATGGCTGGTTTTATGTCTTTGACAGCGTCGGAATAAGACGACACTGGTAGTTTGATTAATATATATTTACCTCCCCTAATCACTTTTTACAATTCTTGGAGAAATAAAGTAATTAGTTTAATATCCTGTGATCACAATTTTTAGAAAAAGATGAACATTTTGATTGTATAATACAAAACGAGAGGAATAATTCGTAAATCGTTTGGGACAACGCGCACCTGCGAATCGTTAGATATCACAGTTGTACATGTGTTTATCAAACGACCTCAAAAAACTATTCCAAGACCAAGACAATTCTCCTGGAAATGTCTGCGTATATTTTAACGCAAAATATCCATTTGGTTAAAGTAATAAATTCAGTTAAAGTTTTAAAATAAAATGAAACGGCTGTTCATGGAAGTTGTTTATATGAACTTATAATATTAACTTTGACACTCCCAAGAAATTTCTGTTGAAAAATATCAAATCATAGCAATGTATCTATTTTTAATTCCCTAATTCTTCCTATAATTCTCTTCCCATGCATATTCTGAACGAATAGACGAATGGATAGCTAAAAAAGGGGAAAATGCTACACTGTTAAATATGTATTTAGCTTTGTTTACATTTCAAACAAATGCAATTTTTCGAGCACAGCGTTGTTTTCACACCTAACTTATTTTGCTTGATTTGATCTCGGCACTTTGTATTGGTGACAGAGACCATGTGTCATTTGATTCTAAAATGTATGAGGAATTCAAGGATGTATGTATCACAGCTAAATTTGTAATACGCGTAATGTTACAGGCGTCTCATTACCGGTAGGCTACATGTGAAACGTGATTTTGTAATCACTATCTAATATGGCGGAAAGTTCACAGTATACAAAACTGTGACGAGTATCTGCGTGTCTGATGTATTTTGAATTTTATTCGACTTCAAAGTGAGGTTTGAAAGAGGAGGGAAATATATATCCCTCTGGCATCCTGCCCCTGGGTGAAAAACAACAAATAACCCAAACCCTATCTATAGCTCTGAATTCATCTGGGAACGCTGGTCAGTCGTAAGACGAGAGTGTAAAGAAGGTGTCACGCGCTGGGAAGTAGCTTGATTGAAATGGTGAAATGGGAGAGAGAAAATAAATATCTCGCCAATCAGAAATATTTCTTTTTAAATTTCAGCAGCAATAATATGCAACACATCTCCATTTGTTAATCTATATCGCCCACATGAGGCCTGTGCTGTACTTGCATATGTCGCGAAGCCAGCACTGTGTCGCCCTGAGAATTACCGATATCGTATTTAGCAGAGAAAACAGCCGGCAGCTTTAGTGTTTAGACCTAAGCCGGAATGCCGTGACGTCATCGACAGTGTGACGTCACTGTCATTGTACATTTGGCGCCACGTCAGCTGGGCGAACCTCGTCTCGGTCTGACGTCACCGAGTGCAGCGAGATGTAAACAAACAGGTTTTTTGTGTTTTTTCACGATTAATTACAAACTTATGGCGTAAAACTAACACAGAAACATGACGAAATGCATGAACATATCACGAGGTGCGGTGTTTACATACCAATCACACATCATCTCTATTTACACTCAGTTAACAATTTTCTTACCTGATGATGCGAAATTCCAAACACAACAAATGACAAAATGTCTGACAAAGTTTTAACAAGTTTTATTCATCTCCAAAAACAACTAACAGTTTCACGTAAATAAAGACATATGTACACACGACGACGTGAACGGCACACCACGTCACTGTCAGGTCTCCCCCACCGTCCACACAAACACGACACTGACGTCACTGAGCGCCGCGGGACACGAGGAGATCCAACACTCGCGTATGTCCCCCGAGTCTCGCCTCGTCGGCCGCCGTCCGCCCGTAGTTGTCCCTGGCGTCGATGTCCACCACGTGCAGAGACAGCACAAACTTCACCGTCTCCAAGTGTCCTCCCACACAGGCGAAGTGAAGGGTGTTGCTACCGTCCCCGTCCACCAGTGACACATCGGCCCCTTCACTCACCAGGAGCTCCACCACGTCTCTGTGTCCCATGTATGCTGCCCTCATCACCGGTGTCCAGCTCCTCCACCTCCTACAATCGACGTCCACGCCCTGAGACAGGATCCGCTTCACCTCCTCCAGGTTCCCGTCGCTGCTGGCGTCATGGAGGTCCCAGCAGTCTGCTGGTGATGGAGTCGCTGTAACACAAAGTAAACTCTGTACACTTCCAGACATCTTCGTCATACATCTACATGGTTCACACCTCAACGTGGTGACACGTGACACGGTACGTCATCAACCACTTCCAACATGGCTGACAACACAAGGATCAAGGGGAAGGACGACAGCTGGTTCATGTAATCAAGGATTATGTGGTCAATGTTTAAAATCTTTCTGTCACATCCAGTTGTTGTAACATTATTCTGTGTGTGGATGGCGAGTGTCAACGTTTGATGGACTGAGCTTTATGAGATGATACTGTCAGTACAGTTGCTGTTTGGAAATATTAGATAGATCTTATAAGACATGACATTGTAGGATGTCAGTCTGTTTGTTTGTTGTTTTACGCCGCACTCAGCAGTAGTCTAGCAATAAGATGGCGGAGTCTGGTACAGACAGACAGTCCAGTGGGTGACAACATGAGCACCGATCGACACAACTGGGATACGATGACATGCAAGACGCAAGTCAGAACCCTCACGGGTCTATACCCCAGCTTGTTAATTGTTGGAGGGATTAAAGTGTGGGCTTTCTGCCTGCTGGGTTCTCCCACCTACCCTGTGTAGCAGGCTTTTTTGAGGTCGTCACTGCTGTCCTCGCGGTCTGGCTCGGGTCGGTCGAGGCTGAAACACAGAACATGCTGTTTAGAAAACAATACAAACCACATAAGCATTATACATATCAGATATTCGACAAAGTTTAGGTTTTTACTATTTTGACTGATGAATTCCAATTCAAAACCGTTCATCTTAGTAGAGGTATTATTATAAGGTAGTCTAGCGACTAATAAATCACTCAAACGCCTATCATAAATATACAACACAAAAATTGAGATTGCTGTTCATCTGAGCCGCGCGTCTGTACAGGCTTGTTGGATTGAGTCTTATGGTGGTACTGGCAATACAATTGACTTGTTTCAAATTATTAGAATAATAAGAGACTACATTTATCAGCTTGTTATTGTAGAGACTTCATATGAAGTTTTTTTTCAGGCTTCTATTTGTTACATGTTGATGTGACCTCATCTCGTACAAAGTTGGACAGTGACAGTATCTACCACCTGCTGGGTTCTCCCACCTACCATGGGTCGTCACTGTCGTCATCTGTGCAGCCCTTTCTCCGTGGCTCCGGTCGCTCGAGGCTGAAACACAAAATATGCTGTTCAGTTGGGTTGGGTGAGTTGGGTTTTACAGGTTCTTAGCAATATTCCAGCAATATCTGGGCGGGGAACACTAGACATGGGCTTCGCACATAGTACCCATGTGGGGGAATCGACCCCAGTTTTTCCGCGCGAAGGGCGAATGCTTTAACCACTAGGCTACCCACCACCCAAAACCCCCATATATGCTGTTCAGAAAACTATATATTGAAGGGTAAACATTATAACTACTGGCCTCAGAGAAGCTTTTGCCTTTCAACAAATGTGTGACTTTCAAATTTATTCACTGATGAACTTAACTTATAATACATTTGTTGCAGTGGAGGCTTATTCATATATCATAACATGGTGACTGACAAATTTTGGAAATCACTTATATTTATTAGATTTAGATTGCTTTTATCACTTCTGAGATATATCTCTTCTCTTGGTTGAAGTTGCAGGAACTGAATAGATTGTTATTTTGTTGTCATAATAATATAATCCTACAACATACAACAAAAATGAACATTACTACATCAGCGATAGAAATTGGCACTCGTCCTATATTCCTTGCCAAACATCCCAATAGTTCAGATATCACAACGACTAGGCTAGTAGACATATGTCATTCTTTAGGGTTTTATATGTTACCATTATGAGGACTAAGGACTAAACATGTTAGTTTATATTGCTGTACACAGAATACACAGAATATGTGCATTTATTATTTTGGAACTTTACAACATGGTATTACATCAGCTACATACCCTTAATTCTCAATTATGGAATGATTAGTATTTTAGTCTGACTTCGTTAGTTGTGGGTGGAATCGTTATGACAATGAAATGGTCCCCGCAAGTTGGTGCGTTGTTGCATAATATCTGCATTTGAGTATCAATACTGTGAATAGCAAACCTACTTCGCTCATACAGGTCAAATACTGAACATTGTTTTCTAATTTTCATTGCCTGCTATGTTATTACTACTGCATATTTAAATAATACTCAGGTCTTTGTTGCGAGTGAGAATCGATGCACACCCTTATATATATTTTGACCAGGATATGACGCCCACCAATATGTTTCTCGTGCATTTCAACGTCTGTGGACAATGGGCATTTTACACAATTGTTACATCGTCAAATCGACAACTGTCTTGATGGTTTCTCTGTGTACATATTGCCTTTGCCAATTGATGATAACAGGCTACTAAATGTAGAGTGCTGCGACCTAACGTAAATTATTTGTTGTTCCAAGTGACTTTGCTTGATGTTTTAGTCCCTACCCTCCCCAATACAAACACTCTCTTAACTAGACTCGGAAACTGGTGCATTTTACGTCGTTTGGTGTCTCGGGCTACACAGTATTACAAACGTCGATATACGACATGCTACAGATTAATATTTCAGTGATGACATTTTCTTGATGATATACAATCAATGTAAAATAGCAACAGGTCTACTTGACTACGCGCGTGTGCAACAGAGTAGTAATTCAGTGTCAGGAAAACCATTTGCAACACTGTCATAATTCAGCATTCCGAGCGATGCGGCAGTACATTCATCACAGATCAGCTTACTATCTGAGGCAGAAACTGTCGCCGGCACTACAAGATGTTTGATAGGGTGTTTGGTTGTGTAAAGAAGGGAATAAACATGTGGCTCTATAAAGTGATAAGACTGAAATGCCGATTGCCCGTGTGACATGCGCCAAATTGTTTTCGCATTTAACGTCCGTTCTAACTTAGTCATAAAATAATGAGAATCATGCACATTTTCTCTTATATATTCTACATTTCCTTGCAATTCCTCGAAAGCAATGCAAAAATACATTTGTTCCTGATAATATTTTCCGGATTCGAAGAACAAAGCTGCAGGCCTTGAGTGTAAAAATAATATGGCTGACACATTTGGCCGTTCTGTGATGCAGGACAACGTTTTAAAAATATGAGCGAAAAAACACATCCGACACTTGACTGAACAGATTTAGAATCATCTCATATAGTCTTCAGTCCCAGTTGTAAATAATTGTTATTAGTTCAGAGATCAAACTTACAAGCATATATTATGCAATATACTGATTAAAATAGAACAAGCTTTTCAGTTGAAACGAGGTATGAATGTTTACATCCAGACGTTTGTTATCCCCGGTGACAGGCTAAACAAACGTCTGGGTGTAAACATTGTGTGAAGCAAGCACCTGATTCCTTCAAAATGTATTCTGTTGTACATCAATCTTAAAATATTTACAATGTTTGTTTCATTTAATTTCCTAACAAAATTCTGAAGTACAAGCGGAAAACTTACCCACCGTTTACGTCCTAACACGAGTGACACGTCCCACTGCCAGTCAAGAAACGCAAGAAACGCCTTGACTGGCGAAGGGGCGAGCTATGACGTCAGTGTGACGTGTCTGGTTAGGAGCATGGCATAGTTTGGCGCTCGACTGCTTGTGCCGATCACTCTAAGATAATACAGTGTGGAGTGATACTAGATCTACAAGTCTTACTACAGTCTCACCTTATTTCGTCTCAGATTGCATGTTGAGGTAAAAAATTAAGCCTACTTCATTGGTTAAAGAAATCTACCTCATCACCGTCCGTAAAATATGACTTTATTTTTATTCTAAGATGCTTCCCTAAAAGATCAAAGGCACCGACAATACTTTATCCTGCGACAAAGCATTGTTTCCGCGTATAGATCCGGAGTAGAATAAGGTCTCGAGCAACTCATGCTTGGCGTAAGAGGCGACTATGCTTGTCGTAAGAAGCGAGGTCGGATGGTCAGGCTCGGTTACTTGGTTGATGCATGTCATCGATCCCAATTGCGTGGATCGATGTTCATGATATTAATCACTGGATTGTCTGGTCCAGACTCGATTATTTACAGACTGCCGTTATTTAGCTGGAATATTGCTGAGTGCGGCGTTAAACAACAAACCAACAAAACCAACCATGCGACAACAGTCACAAAATTGTTCGATTCGGGCGTTGGTGCCCTAAGAAATTAAGTAGGCTATGTCTTCAGCATGGATCGATGCTCATGACATCAATCACTGTAACGACTCGATCTATTGACTGTAACGACTCGATCTATTGACTGTAACGACTCGATCTATTGACTGTAACGACTCGATCTATTGACTGTAACGACTCGATCTATTAACTGTAACGACTCGATCTATTGACTGTAACGACTCGATCTATTGACTGTAACGACTCGATCTATTGACTGTAACGACTCGATCTATTGACTGTAACGCCTCGATCTATTGACTGTAACGACTCGATCTATTGACTGCAAGCCTGCACTTCTCACTTTACCATGGGAACATATTTTTAAACTGGTCGAGCCCGACTTGCCTGGCCCTTGCCCTGCATGAGACATCATTTTGGCTTGTTAAGAACCATCAGACCATGAACTCATGTTTGTGTTTTGATCGGAAAATTACCAAGAACTACTGACCAGTTCCTCAACCTTATCACAAGCAAACATAGCATCGAAGCTATCGCGACGGTAGCCACCATTTTGAATGTTGTATTTGTAAAACATGTCGGCCGCTGACATAGTGATGAAGTGTTGCCTTGTCGCTGTTTCATTTCGTATTGCTTATTTCAAAATCTTTACTGAACATGAAATTTGATTGTAGATGAATGCGCTCAGCTATTTAACTCGGTCACAACAATCACACATGTGCATACTTAAGTCCGTAAAGAAGGAGCTAAATCTGTGGGTTAAAGACTCGTTGGTTATCTGATATACTAGTAATTTATCGATAAAGGATCGTCAAAAAGGATATCCTGAATGACTATTATTTCGCGCCCCTTGTAACAGTATTTCGGTTATACCACGGTGTGTCAGCTTGATGTGGGAGGAAAATACGAAATATTGTATAGTGCTGGGATTCGAACCTACGATTATTGATTTCTTGCACGCCCATGGGACGCAACTCTTCACTGCGAATTGTGCCGCCTAAAACGACTGGGTCAACCGTGTCTGTCTGTCTGTCTGTCCCTTTGTATAAATAAGATAACTATATTTACGCGACTAAATGTTACTCAAATGGACTCTCCTGAAAGTGTCAATCTTATTCTGCTTTGTATATGCGCGACGGAACGGTCGCTATACCTGCTATATACCAATTATCAGAATATTTTCTATATAAACAGGGCGTTAAAAAAATCCTTGACAATGCGGTTCTGACAATTCAATCAGGAAGACGAGTTTTTTCAAAATGGAACGCAGAAAGGTGACAATGTTTCATCATGTGTGGTTATTTCCGCGTCTGTCATATAACAACTATAACTCCTGTATCCATGATCAGATTCTATATTTCTACAGGGCGTTAGAAACCTATCGACAGTGCGGTCCTACAAACATTATCTTCCGAGTTATCAGGCAAACAATTGTTTTGAAACGGGACTCAGAACGGTGGAAAGTTTGCTCTCCAAATCCTTATCCTAAATCTGAATTCACATTTATTTAAATAATTGGAATGACTATGTGAATGCGGTTAGGGGATTGTCGGTTGAAGAACTCGTGGGTACCAATGATGTGTAAGACGATGGAGGCGATGATTCGGAGACATCGATGTTGAAAATGATGAGCCTGATGTAAAGTGGTCTGTCGGTTTACACGGGTGGCCCGGTCTTCTATAGGGCGCGATTGTGGGTTCGAATCCCGGTTTGTCGCGATTATGTTTCTAGGTTTGTCAGCACCATATCCGTGCTCGTGGGTTTCACCGAAGTGGTAGACGTCTGAGACCTGCATCACTTAGGGCTTAGCTCCCCATTAAGCTGACACGTCGTGATATAACTGCAATAATGTTTAAAGCGGCGTTTAAACCAACTCACCCAACACATGTGCGGCGGAAGGATTTTTACTGATCAATTTCCGTCTATGACCTGTTACAGATTCTTGTTACTTCGCGTGTCCCGCTGTGATATTGCTGGAATATTGCTAAAAGCATACTCACTCACTCACTCACTCCGCGTGTCATACAAAGATACCTTTCACAGACCCCTCTGTGCTGTCTTTGTAAGAAAATACGGATCTGCAGACAGCGTTCGGCTTCGACCGAAATAAAGAACTGCGCTACGTTGAACGCGTTTCATTCGACAACTTCCCTACAAATATAAAAACTACTGACATCTACCCCAATGTCTGTTTACCAGAGTTAAATTAATTATTCGTTCTCGGGCGCTTTTAAACCTGAATGTCTTTGGTGATAAATGTCACCGTTTAGCAAAATGTTTTTATTAATGGTAAACCAAATCAACGCCATATGAAAATGGCCGACAACATTCCATGCAACTAGGCCTAGTGTATTTAGCACGAAAACAAAAGTATTGTGTCTATATCATAAGTCTCCACGGGTTAACTGCCATTTCAAGGATCCACCTCTTAATTTATACTTTTTTACTTTGTGTTTTTCCACATTTACACGAACGAACGATCGAGCCGATCGAGGTAAGGCCAACTAGGCCAAGTGATGAAACTAGACTCGTGACTGCAAATATATAAATTGTCAATGCAAGAGTGAGTGAGTATGGTTTTACACCGCTTTTAGCAATATTCCAGCAATATCACGGCGGGGGACACCAGAAATGAGCTTCACACATTGTACCAATGTCGGGAATCGAACCCGGGTCGTCGGCGTGACGAGCGAACGCTTTAACCACTGGGCTACCCGACCGCCCCCTCAATGCAAGAGAATAACAAAACTAGATTATCCGCCGAAACAGATTCCATTTTGTATAGAGGGCAAATAGCGTAAAGATTATGTGAATTAGCACTGAAAATCAGTGATGACACCAGGTGTTCGCGAAAAGGATAAGCATGTCCTGGCCTACGGGTAGCGCCCGCACTGAATGGTGGCATATGCTCTTACTGCAATAACATATTCTCCCTTGAACATTTTTTTTTTCAACTGTGTGTAATAGTTTTCTGAAAAATCTATAGGATGTGTGGGTCATTGAAGTAATGCCTTATGGGTAATTGAGTAGAAAGTACATGCATTTCTATTTCTTTAAACAATTGCCAATAACATGTCACATTTGGTCTTGTAGATTTTGTAAGTTTTCGACTTTTGTAAGCTGTTCAACCCCGAATGCAAGACATTTGTAAGAAAGTTTACCGCAATAATGAGCGTGAGACAGTGAGATCATCGTCCTGTAGAAGGTGAGGTGACATTGGGTTTAACGTCGCGTCCAAGATTATTGCACTTATATAGCGACGTGCATGCACGTGTGTGTGTGTGTGTGTGGCTGCTTGTACTAGTCCGGACTGATGCCGATTTATAGTGCTAGCTCACTGAGATACCATGCCGCAGTTTAACATGAATACCCCACTCAGACACAGTATACTGACTCCGAGCCGACCAGTCCTTGTTTTAGCCCCTTAATGCCGAGCGCCAGACAGGGTAACAACAAGTACCATCTTTTAACGTCTTTTCGCATGACGCGGTCGAGGATCGAACCCCGGACCTTCCGCTCTCCTGGCGGACGCTCTACCACAAGACCACGTCCTGTAGAAACATTTTGACATGCATGTATAAATTTTCCCTTGGAAATAGCTTGAGTTAATAGTAATAGGGCATGCCTTAATCCTTTAATAGGGCGCGCCTTCACGAAAAGGACAGATTGTGAATGAATGAAAAATGAAGCAAAACGATTCAGTTTGGTACGTCGTGTGCCATTGTTACAGGCGGACATACAGTATAGTTTATTAACGATATGTAAAGCACGTGCATGGCAGGTCAGTTATGCGACAGATGTAACACATTTGAGTTAATAGTGAGTCACTGACTGAGAGAATTCAATCTAAGGCCGCATATAAGCCATGCAACGAGGAGAGGAGTTTGTCAACCTCTGAGTGCCCCTAGCCTTAACTGCCAGTCTTTCCGCCTCACATGCACGAAGTAAATCACATTCCCGTAAATTATGAGGTAACCCGCAATATTATTTTTGCTTTATCATTGGGCGTTGGACGTGTCATGACATGATGCGCACGCACATCGAGTGGGTGAAGAGCGAGATGCTCCAGATGATTGATACTAGATGTAAGTATAGTTGTCAGCGATAAGATTCAGTGAGGAGTTATTAAAGTAACTTAACATCACTTTTAGAACTAAACAAAAGATGGAGAGACGTATTTCATTTCGCGAATAATACGTGCCGAGGTACTTGTGAAGCATACGAAAAGGGACTGATAGAAAAGTTCTCTCCTTAAAGGTTGTTCATACATGGCTTTAACCACGAGGTGTTAATGAAGCACAGTGCTGGTGTATCATGTCTACTGTACAGTGTTAGAAGTGTTAATGACACTTCCCGCCGCCATTAGAAACACAGGGCTGATGTATCATGTCTACTGTACAGTGTTAGAAGTGTTAATGACACTTCCCGCCGTCATTAGAAGCATAGGGCTGGTGTATCATGTCTACTGTACAGTGTTACAAGTGTTAATGACACTTCCCGCCACCATTAGAAACACAGGACTGGTGTATCATGTCTACTGTAGATACACCAGCCCCGTGTTTCTAGTGGCGTCAGGAAGCGTCATTAACACTTCTAACACTGTACAGTAGACATGATACACCAGCCCCGTGTTTCTAGTGGCGTCAGGAAGCGTCATTAACACATCTAACACTGTACAGTAGACATGATACACCAGCCCCGTGTTTCTAATGGCGTCAGGAAGCGTCATTAACACATCTAACACTGTACAGTAGACATGATACACCAGTAGTGTCATGGTGTGGGCCGCCTTCTCATTTCATCACAGAACCAATCTGTACGTCATCAACGGGAATTTGAATGCTGTTCTCTACAGGGATGAGATTCTGAGACCAATGATGATCCCTTGTCTTCATCGAATAGGCCCACAGACGGTTTTCCAGGATGACAATGCTAGACCTCATCGTGCACGCGTAGTCCCTGACTTTCTGGGACAAAACAATGTTACTCGCATTGAATGGCCAGCATATTATCCTGATATGGCACCCATTGAGCACGTAAGGGATCTGTTAACGAGACGTGTTAGAGAGAGCCACCCTCCACCTCAAGATCTGCGCCAGCTTGCTCAATGGCTGAGTGGCCTGCTATCCCACAGAACACACTACAGACATTAGTGACATCCATGAGGCGTCGTTGTGTTGCATGTGTGGCTGCTAGGGGCGGACACACTCGTCACTGACTTTTCTCTCATGGCCTGGATTTCCACGTTATGAAATGTAGTGGGTTGTTCATGATTCTTTCGGGGGCACGGGTGGCCCAGTCGTCTAAGGCTGTGCAGATTTGCGTCCCTTGGGCACGCCAGAAACCTATGTTTGTGTGTTCGAATCCCGGTTCGCCCCGATTATGTTTCTAGGTTTGTCAGCACCATACCCGTGCTCGTGGGTTTCACCGAAGCGGTAAACGTCTGAGACCTGCATCACTTCGGGCTTTCCTCCAACATTAAGCTGACACGCCGTGATGTAACTGGAATACTGTTAAAAGCAGCGTTAAATCCAACTCTGACACTGACACTCACGTTATGAAATGTAATGGATTGTTCATGATTCTTTCTTACTGTATACTCGGTCATTATTGAATTTACTACTCAGTCTTCTGTTCCTTTTTCTATTTTAAGTGCAAACATATCAGTGTTCCCTAACTGCTTTTGAGTAGTATAGTTAGCCTAGTAGAACGCTCCTGTATATTTTCACCCAGTGTAAATGTCGTATTACTAAAAACTTATTTAAGAGACGTGCACCTTTTCTAGTTTTTATCGGAGTCATGCGCTCTTTTCTATATTGTAATGAATATTGGTGGGAGTATTCATACCGACGTTAACCTATGTACCTGGGTATTGGGTATCCCGTCTTTTGATATTATGATCAGAAGGACGATCAGCTTTGAAAACAAGACTGCCAGAGACAGATGCTAAACGGCTTCAAAACCAAACCCTAACGCATCAACACACACGAAACCTTGCACACAAGCATTCCTCCGTGCACGTGAGCTGGTAAGCTCTCTACGCTTGCTGCACTGCAATATTTATGATCAGAGTAGGAATGCGTCCTCTGCAATGTTATGAGGTGAGGTGAAATTGTGTTTAACGCCGCGTCCAAGATTATTGCACTTACATAGCGACGTGTGTGTGTGTGTGTGTGTGTGTGTGTGTGTGTGTGTGTGTGTGCGCGTGTGCGTGTGTGTGTGTCTGCTTGTAATAGTCCGGACTGATGCCGAGTTATAGTGCTAGCTCACTGAGATACCAAGAATACCCCACTCAGACACAGTATACTGACTGTGAGCCGACCAGTCCTTGTTTTAACCCCTTAATGCCGAGCACCAGACAGGGAAACAACAAGTACCATCTTTAAACGTCTTTTAGTATGACGCGGCCGGGGATCGAGCCCCGGACCTTCCGCTCTCCGGGCGGACGTTCTACCACTAGACCACGGAGGCGGTCTACAATGTAATGAACGCCTGAGAGTTATTGTCATTCCGGAAACTGGCGGAAGTCAGTCGTGGGTAGACAATATGTTCAATATGTTCTGCAGAAAAGTCAAGGATTGACCCCGCACAGGCCGCCCTAGGTCAAGATCAAAAGTTCATCGGGCTGGAAACTAGACTTTAATAAATTGACTTGTGGACGATCATGCCTCGGGAAGATGATGCTATCCGAACGTGCTACCTTTGTTTGCAACATTGACGCGATGACATCTTTCCAACGAATGAATAATGACTTTCTTTCGCATGAAACAGTATGACAACATATATGTGTGTGTGCGCGCGGGCGCGCGTGCGTGCGTGTGTGTGTGTGTGTTAATACGTAGTTATAAACAATATGTAGGATATAATATTTGTTTTAGTACAGCATGTATAGTGTAAACATTAGTTCAGTGTAGGTTATAATTGTGTGATTTGAGTGTATGAATGTAGTTAAAGTCATTAGTATAAGTACAGTAATGATTATACCTACATGATCATGTGTGTTTGTAATTAAGAGTATATCACAGCACAGGTAATGCTAGTATGGCTCAGATAAGGGCATATTTATGTAGGTTTATCTATGCTATTCCATTTGAGATTATGTTTAGAATAAAATGATATGGCACTATTACTGTGTATATAATTGTATGATATGTATACTAAACTATGTAAGTGGCGTGTATTTGATCACTTACAGCAGGATCTGCAGTGACAAGCAGTAACAGTAGATTATGCCTACTGTCACCTGAGTGCCACACATTCGGTAGACATATTAAACATTCTAGTCCTAGTATAAGCTACATGCCTGTATTTGTGAACTGCATGTTTATATGTATACTATACATCGTGTACATATGAGTGCATTGGTGCAGTTTCAGTAATATGTAGCACAGAGATGAGTATTATGAATCATGTGATATCTGTCATAACTTTATGTGATGTATGTATGTATGCATATATATATATATTGTTTGAAATTCATGTTTGAAGACATACACTAATGCTTTTTTCAAAGGAAATAAGATATTTCATGCATCTTTCGCGTGGAATGTTTAGAGAGAAATCTTTGCTAAAAGTCTCACCTCCTGCAGCACCAGGAAACGAAGGGGGCGATGTGCTGAATGACACCTGCGACAACGACGATGTAGTCAGCGACCTGTCCGTAACATCGACCTCTTTAATATCTTCTCTCTTCACACAGCTTGTATTCAGTGTCACCATGTCCTCTGTAAGACCAGTTATTACTTGATTTGAAGCATGTAGGTCATCAATGGTCTGATTTTGTTGAATGTTTAAACTCTGAATGTCAGTTTTTAACTTTTGCTGCATTTCCTGCAATTCCTTCCTGTATGACTGTTCATCATGGGTGTGCGCTTCTATCTCTTCTCTCTTCACACAGCTTGTATTCAGTGTCACCATGTCCTCTGTAAGACCAGTGATTACTTGATTTGAATCATGTAGGTCATCAATGGTCTGATTTTGTTGAATGTTTAAACTCTGAATGTCAGTTTTTAACTTTTGCTGCATTTCCTGCAATCCCTTCCTGTATGACTGTTCATCATGGGTGTGCGCTTCTATATCTTCTCTCTTCACACAGCTTGTATTTAGTATCACCATGTCCTCTGTAAGACCAGTGATTACTTGATTTGAATCATGTAGGTCATCAATGGTCTGATTTTGTTGAATGTTTAAACTCTGAATGTCAGTTTTTAACTTTTGCTGCATTTCCTGCAATCCCTTCCTGTATGACTGTTCATCATGGGTGTGCGCTTCTATCTCTTCTCTCTTCACACAGCTTGTATTCAGTGTAATTAAATCTTCCTGAAGAACACTGTTCACCATGTTTGCATCACGAAGACCAGCTTTCGTCTCATTCAGCTGCAGCTGTAAACTGTGGATGTCTGTGTTCACCTCGCTACGAAGCTTAAACATACTTTCTTTGTAACTGTCTCTTTCCCTTTCTACACGTCTGAACTGTTGTGTTACTGTCCGAAGTTGTGTTTTTGTGTAATGAACACTGACTCTCAGTCTATTAACTACACCAAGAATACGTCCTCTCATAATATTCCTAATGTTATACTCTTTCAGGATGCCGGTAATCGCTTGCTCCACTAGAGGCTTTATCAGGGCAGGAATGAATGTGTCAGTCAGTTGATTTTTCAGTGATGACTCCCACCTCCTAAAGTGGCCTTTCATATCAGTCTTAATATTAACAACTCTTCCTTTCCATGCTTGGATACTTGCGGTCAGGACTCTCACTTGTCCAGTCAAGTCGGTCAAATTGGTGTCAGCATGTGCGTCTCTGACACCACACAAGAACACAAGACTGATGAATACAACTCTTGTTAGTTCCATCATGCAGAGATATTTGCAGCTCGTCGCAGTTACGAGAAGACTGACTTGATGCTGGATCAACATGGAGCTTAGTCCGAAGTGTTTGACAAAAAGCCAACTCAGGAATTCCTGTGCGTACATGTGGCACCACAGACACAAATAAGGCAGGTACCTTCATCAGGGTATTGTGTTACAAACCAAGTATGTTGCCACAATAGCCTCGTGTTGAGAGTATTATTACTTTTGAAGTAACTTGAAAAATATTAGATTTCTTGTTCACTTTAACTAATCTCGATCCAACCCCTTAACATTAATAATGTGCGTAAATTACTTCTCTTTGTCTAACGCTGTGGAACTTACTTATTACCCATCACCGACACCAAGGTCTATATGTCCAATGTACAACATATACCTTTGATCACCCGTAGCAGACAACCAGGTCTATATGTCCAATGTACAACATATACCTTTGATCACCCGTAGCAGACACCCAGGTCTCTATGCCACATGCAGTCTCACATATACCTTACTCCTCCAATCCCCCACCCCCAAAAATCCCCCTCCCTGTTTCACCATGGCTAACAATCATTCTGTTTCCAAACGAAGACATTTGGATACAAGTTCGTTTGATAAGGCTAATACATATGTTGATTCCTTGTGATCGAAGTTACAGATCATGAACCAATCAAATTGGTATATCCAGATCTGTTCATGGCCATTGTGGGGAGGTTAAAATGTGACACGTTTGCGCAGTGGAGCTCTTCAGGTGAAATGTGCCGGGACAAAAATCAAGTTTAGTCTGTCAAACGTTTTACCAGAAAGGATAATAAATCTACTACTGTTCAAACGAACACATATTTATTCACTTGCCCGTTGACCGGTTCCCAATTCAATTAAAGCTGGTTATGTCAACATCGGAGTGAAGATGTATGTCCCCTGTACACTCCGATGATTTAAATGTGAAAAAAGTGGACATGGTTTCAAAAACCTGCACACATCCCATGGTTTGTCATCGTTATGGTGACAACAATAAAAGTGCAGATTGTCCTCAAGATTTGACATGTTCAAACTGTGATGGGCAACACATGGCCACTTCCAAGTTCTGCCCTCTTTATCAAACAGAAATCAAAGTTCTTAAACTAAACAAGAACGAAACATCAGCTTTGCCGTCGCCAGGCAGCTTACTTTTATTCTAAATTCTTCTTCTGCTGTAGCCAAATCTGCCACAACTTCCTTATCTGTTCTGTGTCGGACTGAGTTGACATGGGTCAAGTCTGATCAACCTGTTGTAGCTTCGTCTGTCACGCTGACAATCAATCCGAATCGACATATTCTCCCTTTCAGGCTGATACTGAGACAATTCATGTCGAACCAGCAAATGCAGAACAAAACTTATCAAAAAAGAAAGAAAAAGGTGAAATAAAAATTAAATGTCCATCAAACACCCGATGCCCTCTCATCCTCGGAGATTATGTC
The DNA here is from genome assembly GCF_023055435.1 of Haliotis rufescens. Lineage (NCBI taxonomy): Eukaryota > Metazoa > Mollusca > Gastropoda > Lepetellida > Haliotidae > Haliotis > Haliotis rufescens. Next base: position 905,515 of record NW_025963824.1, read on the forward strand.
TCCTCAACCGCTTTGGTGCTCATGTTCACATGAGAGATTACCATTTGAGCCGTCAAGACTCAAGCATCAAATATAATACAATGGAACTGTAGAGTACTTAGGAATAAATATAATGACTTACAATTCTTCATTCAAAATTTCAAACCAGGTGCAATATGTTTTCAAGAAACATACTATAAAGACACTGATATTATCAACTAATTATCAACTCCTGAAGCATTTACCAGACCCATTTTTAGAATCCCTTTTCGTTATTTTTGATGACATATGGACTTCAGGTAAGTTTCTTTCCTAATGATGTCAAAGCTACCAAAAAAAGAAAAAAGAAAAAGGTGAAACAAAAATAAGACCTTTCTGCCACACATTTATTACTAAAATAAATAAATAAAAATAAATGCCTGAAGCCACTTGCTCCATTGAAAGTCGTTTGGGATTCAAAGCGGGGAGGAGATCAGAAAACACTCCCCCAACTGTAGAGCGCTCTAAACTGGATTACATCTCAATCGTATATGGTGGAGGTTGTAAACGTGAGTTTAAAGAAAACTAGATTCTATGCATCATCAGAGACTGAGGCTCTGCATTTGAGCCTTAAGAGCTTCACTGAGACAAAGTCAGTATGTGGAGGCTGTTTGTGCTTTTAATCCTCTTTATACAGAATGCTGTAATAAAAAGGTCATGTCTTACTCTACACATCAATAGTCGACTGCTGTCGCATTTAGTCGCCCCATGTTGGAGGTATAGAGAATAAGAAACTCTATCTGTGCTGTAAGGAGCATGGCATTGTAGCGCCACACTAACACACCTGTTAGACGAGACATACATGTATAATCGACGTCAGTACTCTGCATGTCAGCCTGACCCGTTTGAACTTTGGGACACCAAGATTTAGTTAATTGCATATTAGTTATTAATGGAAACATTAATGGGCATCAGATGTTTCAAGAGAGTATGGATTACGGCCAGATGACTTCACATTAAGTTTAGCCGATGTCAGAGTGACCTGTACGAAACTCGGTACAGGATGTTGGCACTTTTCCTTTGACTTGCCAAACATTAAGATTCGGTTTGTTGAGAATAAAACAGGACAATTGCTGTTGAGCTACCCCTAACTACTGTAGTTCGAGACACATTTGACATCAACAACAACTTAAGCTCACTTTCTACTGGCTAAACCCCAACTAGACACATTTGACATCAACAACAGCTTAAACTCACTTACTCCCCGCTAAACCCCTAACTACTGCAATTCGAGACACATTTGACATCAACAACAACTCAAACTCACTTACTACCCACTACACCCCTAACTACTCTAGTATAAGACACATATGGCATCAACAACAACAACACTCACTCACTCATGGCTAAACATGTGACATCAACAACAGCACTCACTCACTCACTCATGGCTAAACCCCTACCTACCCTAGTATAAGACACATGTGACATCAACAACAACACTCACTCACTCACTCCTGGCTACACCCCTAACTATTGTAGTATGAGACACATATGACATCAACAACAACACTAGCTCACTCCTGGCTAAACCCCTAACTACTCTAGTATAAGACACATGTGACATCAACAACAACACTCACTCACTCACTCCTGGCTACACCCCTAACTACTGTAGTATGAGACACAAATGACATCAACAACAACACTCACTCACTCCTGGCTAAACCCCTAACTACTGTAGTATGAGACACATATGACATCAACAACAACACTCACTCACTCCTGGCTAAACCCCTAACTACTGTAGTATGAGACACATATGACATCAACAACAACACTCACTCACTCCTGGCTAAACCCCTAACTACTGTAGTATGAGACACATATGCCATCAACAACAACACTCACTCACTCCTGGCTAAACCCCTAACTACTCTAGTATAAGACACATGTGACATCAAGAACAACACTCACTCACTCATAGCAAAACATGTGACATCAACAACAACACTAGCTCACTCCTGGCTAAACCCCTAACTACTCTGGTATGAGACACATGTGACATCAACAACAACACTAGCTCACTCCTGGCTAAACCCCTAACTACTCTAGTATAAGACACATGTGACATCAACAACAACACTAGCTCACTCCTGGCTAAACCCCTAACTACTCTGGTATGAGACACATGTGACATCAACAACAACACTAGCTCACTCCTGGCTAAACCCCTAACTACTCTAGTATAAGACACATGTGACATCAACAACAACACTAGCTCACTCCTGGCTAAACCCCTAACTACTCTGGTATGAGACACATGTGACATCAACAACAACACTAGCTCACTCCTGGCTAAACCCCTAACTACTCTAGTATAAGACACATGTGACATCAACAACAACACTAGCTCACTCCTGGCTAAACCCCTAACTACTCTAGTATAAGACACATGTGACATCAACAACAACACTCACTCACTCATAGCAAAACATGTGACATCAACAACAACACTAGCTCACTCCTGGCTAAACCCCTAACTACTCTGGTATGAGAAACATGTGACATCAACAACAACACTCACTCACTCCTGGCTAAACCCCTAACTACTCTAGTATAAGACACATGTGACATCAACAACAACACTAGCTCACTCCTGGCTAAACCCTAACTACTCTAGTATAAGACACGTGTGACATCAACAACAACACTAGCTCACTCCTGGCTAAACCCCTAACTACTGTAGTATGAGACACATATGACATCAACAACAACACTCACTCACTCCTGGCTAAACCCCTAACTACTGTAGTATGAGACACATATGACATCAACAACAACACTCACTCACTCCTGGCTAAACCCCTAACTACTGTAGTATGAGACACATATGCCATCAACAACAACACTCACTCACTCCTGGCTAAACCCCTAACTACTCTAGTATAAGACACATGTGACATCAAGAACAACACTCACTCACTCATAGCAAAACATGTGACATCAACAACAACACTAGCTCACTCCTGGCTAAACCCCTAACTACTCTGGTATGAGACACATGTGACATCAACAACAACACTAGCTCACTCCTGGCTAAACCCCTAACTACTCTAGTATAAGATACATGTGACATCAACAACAACACTCACTCACTCATAGCAAAACATGTGACATCAACAACAACACTAGCTCACTCCTGGCTAAACCCCTAACTACTCTGGTATGAGACACATGTGACATCAACAACAACACTAGCTCACTCCTGGCTAAACCCCTAACTACTCTAGTATAAGACACATGTGACATCAACAACAACACTAGCTCACTCCTGGCTAAACCCCTAACTACTCTGGTATGAGACACATGTGACATCAACAACAACACTAGCTCACTCCTGGCTAAACCCCTAACTACTCTAGTATAAGACACATGTGACATCAACAACAACACTAGCTCACTCCTGGCTAAACCCCTAACTACTCTGGTATGAGACACATGTGACATCAACAACAACACTAGCTCACTCCTGGCTAAACCCCTAACTACTCTAGTATAAGACACATGTGACATCAACAACAACACTAGCTCACTCCAGGCTAAACCCCTAACTACTCTAGTATAAGACACATGTGACATCAAGAACAACACTCACTCACTCATAGCAAAACATGTGACATCAACAACAACACTAGCTCACTCCTGGCTAAACCCCTAACTACTCTGGTATGAGACACATGTGACATCAACAACAACACTAGCTCACTCCTGGCTAAACCCCTAACTACTCTAGTATAAGACACATGTGACATCAACAACAACACTCACTCACTCCTGGCTAAACCCCTAACTACTCTAGTATAAGACACATGTGACATCAAGAACAACACTAGCTCACTCCTGGCTAAACCCCTAACTACTCTAGTATAAGACACATGTGACATCAACAACAACACTCACTCACTCCTGGCTAAACCCCTAACTACTCTAGTATAAGACACATGTGACATCAACAACAACACTAGCTCACTCCTGGCTAAACCCCTAACTACTCTAGTATAAGACACATGTGACATCAAGAACAACACTCACTCACTCATAGCAAAACATGTGACATCAACAACAACACTAGCTCACTCCTGGCTAAACCCCTAACTACTCTGGTATGAGACACATAAGATTTCAACAACAACACTCACTCACTCCTGGCTAAACCCCTAACTACTCTGGTATAAGACACATAAGACATCAACAACAACACTAGCTCACTCCTGGCTAAACCCCTAACTACTCTAGTATGACACACATATGACATCAACAACAACACTCACTCACTCCTGGCTAAACCCCTAACTACTGTAGTATGAGACACATATGACATCAACAACAACACTCACTCACTCCTGGCTGAACCCCTAACTACTCTAGTATAAGACACATGTGAAATCAACAACAACACTCACTCACTCCTGGCTAAACCCCTAACTACTCTAGTATGAGACACATATGACATCAACAACAACACTCACTCACTCCTGGCTAAACCCCTAACTACTCTAGTATGAGACACATATGCCATCAACAACAACACTCACTCACTCCTGGCTAAACCCCTAACTACTGTAGTATGAGACACATATGACATCAACAACAACACTCACTCACTCCTGGCTAAACCCCTAACTACTCTAGTATAAGACACATGTGACATCAAGAACAATACTCACTCACTCATAGCAAAACATGTGACATCAACAACAACACTAGCTCACTCCTGGCTAAACCCCTAACTACTCTGGTATGAGACACATGTGACATCAACAACAACACTAGCTCACTCCAGGCTAAACCCCTATCTACTCTGGTATGAGACACATGTGACATCAACAACAACACTAGCTCAGTCCTGGCTAAACCCCTAACTACTCTAGTATAAGACACATGTGACATCAAGAACAACACTAGCTCACTCCTGGCTAAACCCCTAACTACTCTAGTATAAGACATATGTGACATCAACAACAACACTCACTCACTCACTCCTGGCTACACCCCTAACTACTGTAGTATGAGACACATATGACATCAACAACAACACTCACTCACTCCTGGCTAAACCCCTAACTACTGTAGTATGAGACACATATGACATCAACAACAACACTCACTCACTCCTGGCTAAACCCCTAACTACTCTAGTATAAGACACATGTGACATCAAGAACAACACTCACTCACTCATAGCAAAACATGTGACATCAACAACAACACTAGCTCACTCCTGGCTAAACCCCTAACTACTCTGGTATGAGACACATGTGACATCAACAACACTAGCTCACTCCTGGCTAAACCCCTAACTACTCTGGTATGAGACACATGTGACATCAACAACAACACTAGCTCACTCCTGGCCAAACCCCTAACTACTCTGGTATGAGACACATGTGACATCAACAACAACACTAGCTCACTCCTGGCTAAACCCCTAACTACTCTGGTATGAGACACATGTGACATCAACAACAACACTAGCTCACTCCTGGCTAAACCCCTAACTACTCTAGTATAAGACACATGTGACATCAAGAACAACACTAGCTTACTCCTGGCTAAACCCTAACTACTCTAGTATAAGACACATGTGACATCAACAACAACACTCACTCACTCCTGGCTAAACCCCTAACTACTCTAGTATAAGACACATGTGACATCAACAACAACACTAGCTCACTCCTGGCTAAACCCCTAACTACTCTAGTATAAGACACATGTGACATCAAGAACAACACTCACTCACTCATAGCAAAACATGTGACATCAACAACAACAATCACTCAATCCTGGCTAAACCCCTAACTACTCTGGTATAAGACACATAAGACATCAACAACAACACTAGCTCACTCCTGGCTAAACCCCTAACTACTCTAGTATAAGACACATGTGACATCAACAACAACACTCACTCACTCCTGGCTAAACCCCTAACTACTCTAGTATAAGACACATGTGACATCAACAACAACACTAGCTCACTCCTGGCTAAACCCCTAACTACTCTAGTATAAGACACATGTGACATCAAGAACAACACTCACTCACTCATAGCAAAACATGTGACATCAACAACAACACTAGCTCACTCCTGGCTAAACCCCTAACTACTCTGGTATGAGACACATAAGATTTCAACAACAACACTCACTCACTCCTGGCTAAACCCCTAACTACTCTGGTATAAGACACATAAGACATCAACAACAACACTAGCTCACTCCTGGCTAAACCCCTAACTACTCTAGTATGAGACACATATGACATCAACAACAACACTCACTCACTCCTGGCTAAACCCCTAACTACTGTAGTATGAGACACATATGACATCAACAACAACACTCACTCACTCCTGGCTAAACCCCTAACTACTCTAGTATAAGACACATGTGACATCAACAACAACACTCACTCACTCCTGGCTAAACCCCTAACTACTCTAGTATGAGACACATATGACATCAACAACAACACTCACTCACTCCTGGCTAAACCCCTAACTACTCTAGTATGAGACACATATGCCATCAACAACAACACTCACTCACTCCTGGCTAAACCCCTAACTACTGTAGTATGAGACACATATGACATCAACAACAACACTCACTCACTCCTGGCTAAACCCCTAACTACTCTAGTATAAGACACATGTGACATCAAGAACAATACTCACTCACTCATAGCAAAACATGTGACATCAACAACAACACTAGCTCACTCCTGGCTAAACCCCTAACTACTCTGGTATGAGACACATGTGACATCAACAACAACACTAGCTCACTCCAGGCTAAACCCCTATCTACTCTGGTATGAGACACATGTGACATCAACAACAACACTAGCTCAGTCCTGGCTAAACCCCTAACTACTCTAGTATAAGACACATGTGACATCAAGAACAACACTAGCTCACTCCTGGCTAAACCCCTAACTACTCTAGTATAAGACATATGTGACATCAACAACAACACTCACTCACTCACTCCTGGCTACACCCCTAACTACTGTAGTATGAGACACATATGACATCAACAACAACACTCACTCACTCCTGGCTAAACCCCTAACTACTGTAGTATGAGACACATATGACATCAACAACAACACTCACTCACTCCTGGCTAAACCCCTAACTACTCTAGTATAAGACACATGTGACATCAAGAACAACACTCACTCACTCATAGCAAAACATGTGACATCAACAACAACACTAGCTCACTCCTGGCTAAACCCCTAACTACTCTGGTATGAGACACATAAGATTTCAACAACAACACTCACTCACTCCTGGCTAAACCCCTAACTACTCTGGTATAAGACACATAAGACATCAACAACAACACTAGCTCACTCCTGGCTAAACCCCTAACTACTCTAGTATGAGACACATATGACATCAACAACAACACTCACTCACTCCTGGCTAAACCCCTAACTACTGTAGTATGAGACACATATGACATCAACAACAACACTAGCTCACTCCTGGCTAAACCCCTAACTACTCTAGTATAAGACACATGTGACATCAACAACAACACTCACTCACTCCTGGCTAAACCCCTAACTACTCTAGTATGAGACACATATGACATCAACAACAACACTCACTCACTCCTGGCTAAACCCCTAACTACTCTAGTATGAGACACATATGCCATCAACAACAACACTCACTCACTCCTGGCTAAACCCCTAACTACTGTAGTATGAGACACATATGACATCAACAACAACACTCACTCACTCCTGGCTAAACCCCTAACTACTCTAGTATAAGACACATGTGACATCAAGAACAATACTCACTCACTCATAGCAAAACATGTGACATCAACAACAACACTAGCTCACTCCTGGCTAAACCCCTAACTACTCTGGTATGAGACACATGTGACATCAACAACAACACTAGCTCACTCCTGGCTAAACCCCTATCTACTCTGGTATGAGACACATGTGACATCAACAACAACACTAGCTCAGTCCTGGCTAAACCCCTAACTACTCTAGTATAAGACACATGTGACATCAAGAACAACACTAGCTCACTCCTGGCTAAACCCCTAACTACTCTAGTATAAGACATATGTGACATCAACAACAACACTCACTCACTCACTCCTGGCTACACCCCTAACTACTGTAGTATGAGACACATATGACATCAACAACAACACTCACTCACTCCTGGCTAAACCCCTAACTACTGTAGTATGAGACACATATGACATCAACAACAACACTCACTCACTCCTGGCTAAACCCCTAACTACTCTAGTATAAGACACATGTGACATCAAGAACAACACTCACTCACTCATAGCAAAACATGTGACATCAACAACAACACTAGCTCACTCCTGGCTAAACCCCTAACTACTCTGGTATGAGACACATGTGACATCAACAACACTAGCTCACTCCTGGCTAAACCCCTAACTACTCTGGTATGAGACACATGTGACATCAACAACAACACTAGCTCACTCCTGGCCAAACCCCTAACTACTCTGGTATGAGACACATGTGACATCAACAACAACACTAGCTCACTCCTGGCTAAACCCCTAACTACTCTGGTATGAGACACATGTGACATCAACAACAACACTAGCTCACTCCTGGCTAAACCCCTAACTACTCTAGTATAAGACACATGTGACATCAAGAACAACACTAGCTTACTCCTGGCTAAACCCTAACTACTCTAGTATAAGACACATGTGACATCAACAACAACACTCACTCACTCCTGGCTAAACCCCTAACTACTCTAGTATAAGACACATGTGACATCAACAACAACACTAGCTCACTCCTGGCTAAACCCCTAACTACTCTAGTATAAGACACATGTGACATCAAGAACAACACTCACTCACTCATAGCAAAACATGTGACATCAACAACAACAATCACTCAATCCTGGCTAAACCCCTAACTACTCTGGTATAAGACACATAAGACATCAACAACAACACTAGCTCACTCCTGGCTAAACCCCTAACTACTCTAGTATAAGACACATGTGACATCAACAACAACACTCACTCACTCCTGGCTAAACCCCTAACTACTCTAGTATAAGACACATGTGACATCAACAACAACACTAGCTCACTCCTGGCTAAACCCCTAACTACTCTAGTATAAGACACATGTGATATCAAGAACAACACTCACTCACTCATAGCAAAACATGTGACATCAACAACAACACTCACTCACTCCTGGCTAAACCCCTAACTACTCTGGTATGAGACACATAAGACATCAACAACAACACTAGCTCACTCCTGGCTAAACCCCTAACTACTCTAGTATAAGACACATGTGCATCAACAACAACACTAGCTCACTCCTGGCTAAACCCCTAACTACTCTGGTATGAGACACATAAGACATCAACAATAACACTAGCTCACTCCTGGCTAAACCCCTAACTACTCTAGTTTAAGACACATATGACATCAGCAACAACACTAGCTCACTCCTGGCTAAACCCCTAACTACTCTAGTATAAGACACATGTGACATCAACAACAACACTAGCTCACTCCTGGCTAAACCCCTAACTACTCTAGTATAAGACACATGTGACATCAACAACAACACTCACTCACTCATAGCAAAACATGTGACATCAACAACAACACTCACTCACTCCTGGCTAAACCCCTAACTACTCTGGTATGAGACACATGTGACATCAACAACAACACTAGCTCACTCCTGGCTAAACCCCTAACTACTCTGGTATGAGACACAAAAGACATCAACAACAACACTAGCTCACTCCTGGCTAAACCCCTAACTACTCTAGTATAAGACACATGTGACATCAACAACAACACTAGCTCACTCCTGGCTAAACCCCTAACTACTCTGGTATGAGACACATAAGACATCAACAACAAAACTAGCTCACTCCTGGCTAAACCCCTAACTACTCTAGTATAAGACACATGTGACATCAACAACAACACTAGCTCACTCCTGGCTAAACCCCTAACTACTGTAGTATGAGACACATATGCCATCAACAACAACACTCACTCACTCCTGGCTAAACCCCTAACTACTGTAGTATGAGACACATATGACATCAACAACAACACTCACTCACTCCTGGTTAAACCCCTAACTACTCTAGTATAAGACACATGTGACATCAAGAACAATACTCACTCACTCATAGCAAAACATGTGACATCAACAACAACACTAGCTCACTCCTGGCTAAACCCCTAACTACTCTGGTATGAGACACATGTGACATCAACAACAACACTAGCTCACTCCTGGCTAAACCCCTATCTACTCTGGTATGAGACACATGTGACATCAACAACAACACTAGCTCACTCCTGGCTAAACCCCTAACTACTCTAGTATAAGACACATGTGACATCAAGAACAACACTAGCTCACTCCTGGCTAAACCCCTAACTACTCTAGTATAAGACATATGTGACATCAACAACAACACTCACTCACTCACTCCTGGCTACACCCCTAACTACTGTAGTATGAGACACATATGACATCAACAACAACACTCACTCACTCCTGGCTAAACCCCTAACTACTGTAGTATGAGACACATATGACATCAACAACAACACTCACTCACTCCTGGCTAAACCCCTAACTACTCTAGTATAAGACACATGTGACATCAACAACAACACTCACTCACTCATAGCAAAACATGTGACATCAACAACAACACTAGCTCACTCCTGGCTAAACCCCTAACTACTCTGGTATGAGACACATGTGACATCAACAACACTAGCTCACTCCTGGCTAAACCCCTAACTACTCTGGTATGAGACACATAAGACATCAACAACAACACTAGCTCACTCCTGGCTAAACCCCTAACTACTCTGGTATGAGACACATGTGACATCAACAACAACACTAGCTCACTCCTGGCTAAACCCCTAACTACTCTAGTATAAGACACATGTGACATCAAGAACAACACTAGCTTACTCCTGGCTAAACCCCTAACTACTCTGGTATGAGACACATGTGACATCAACAACAACACTCACTCACTCCTGGCTAAACCCCTAACTACTCTAGTATAAGACACATGTGACATCAACATCAACACTCACTCACTCCTTGCTAAACCCCTAACTACTCTAGTATAAGACACATGTGACATCAACAACAACACTCACTCACTCATAGCAAAACATGTGACATCAACAACAACAATCACTCAATCCTGGCTAAACCCCTAACTACTCTGGTATAAGACACATAAGACATCAACAACAACACTAGCTCACTCCTGGCTAAACCCCTAACTACTCTAGTATAAGACACATGTGACATCAACAACAACACTCACTCACTCCTGGCTAAACCCCTAACTACTCTAGTATAAGACACATGTGACATCAACAACAACACTAGCTCACTCCTGGCTAAACCCCTAACTACTCTAGTATAAGACACATGTGATATCAAGAACAACACTCACTCACTCATAGCAAAACATGTGACATCAACAACAACACTCACTCACTCCTGGCTAAACCCCTAACTACTCTGGTATGAGACACATAAGACATCAACAACAACACTAGCTCACTCCTGGCTAAACCCCTAACTACTCTAGTATAAGACACATGTGCATCAACAACAACACTCACTCACTCCTGGCTAAACCCCTAACTACTCTAGTATAAGACACATGTGACATCAAGAACAATACTCACTCACTCATAGCAAAACATGTGACATCAACAACAACACTAGCTCACTCCTGGCTAAACCCCTAACTACTCTGGTATGAGACACATGTGACATCAACAACAACACTAGCTCACTCCTGGCTAAACCCCTAACTACTCTAGTATAAGACACATGTGCATCAACAACAACACTCACTCACTCCTGGCTAAACCCCTAACTACTCTAGTATAAGACACATGTGACATCAAGAACAATACTCACTCACTCATAGCAAAACATGTGACATCAACAACAACACTAGCTCACTCCTGGCTAAACCCCTAACTGCTCTAGTATAAGACACATGTGACATCAACAACAACACTAGCTCACTCCTGGCTAAACCCCTAACTACTCTAGTATAAGACACATGTGACATCAAGAACAACACTCACTCACTCATAGCAAAACATGTGACATCAACAACAACACTAGCTCACTCCTGGCTAAACCCCTAACTACTCTGGTATGAGACACATAAGACATCAACAACAACACTAGCTCACTCCTGGCTAAACCCCTAACTACTCTGGTATGAGAAACATGTGACATCAACAACAACACTAGCTCACTCCTGGCTAAACCCCTAACTACTCTAGTATAAGACACATGTGACATCAAGAACAACACTAGCTCACTCCTGGCTAAACCCCTAACTACTCTAGTATAAGACACATGTGACATCAACAACAACACTAGCTCACTCCTGGCTAAACCCCTAACTACTCTAGTATAAGACACATGTGACATCAACAACAACACTAGCTCACTCCTGGCTAAACCCCTAACTACTCTAGTATGAGACACATGTGACATCAACAACAACACTAGCTCACTCCTGGCTAAACCCCTAACTACTCTAGTATGAGACACATGTGACATCAACAACAACACTAGCTCACTCCTGGCTAAACCCCTAACTACTCTAGTATGAGACACATGTGACATCAACAACAACACTAGCTCACTCCTGGCTAAACCCCTAACTACTCTAGTATGAGACACATGTGACATCAACAACAACACTAGCTCACTCCTGGCTAAACCCCTAACTACTCTGGTATGAGACACATAAGACATCAACAACAACACTAGCTCACTCCTGGCTAAACCCCTAACTACTCTGGTATGAGAAACATGTGACATCAACAACAACACTAGCTCACTTCTGGCTAAACCCCTAACTACTCTAGTATAAGACACATGTGACATCAAGAACAACACTAGCTCACTCCTGGCTAAACCCCTAACTACTCTAGTATGAGACACATGTGACATCAACAACAACACTAGCTCACTCCTGGCTAAACCCCTAACTACTCTAGTATGAGACACATGTGACATCAACAACAACACTAGCTCACTCCTGGCTAAACCCCTAACTACTCTGGTATAAGACACATAAGACATCAACAACAACACTAGCTCACTCCTGGCTAAACCCCTAACTACTCTAGTATGAGACACATGTGACATCAACAACAACACTATCTCACTCCTGGCTAAACCCCTAACTACTCTGGTATAAGACACATAAGACATCAACAACAACACTAGCTCACTCCTGGCTAAACCCCTAACTACTCTGGTATAAGACACATATGACATCAACAACAACACTAGCTCACTCCTGGCTAAACCCCTAACTACTCTGGTATGAGACACATATGACATCAACAACAACACTAGCTCACTCCTGGCTAAACCCCTAACTACTCTGGTATGAGACACATATGACATCAACAACAACACTAGCTCACTCCTGGCTAAACCCCTAACTACTCTGGTATGAGACACATATGACATCAACAACAACACTAGCTGACTCCTGGCTAAACTCCTAACTACTCTGGTATGAGACACATATGACATCAAGAACAACACTAGCTCACTCCTGGCTAAACCCCTAACTACAATGACACTCACACATTCCTGATTAGACCTCCAACCTAGTGGTTAAAGCGTTCGCTCGTCACACCGAAGACCCGGATTCGATTCCCGACATGGGTACAGCATCACAAAACAACACTCACTCACTGACTACAACTACTGTAGTTCAAAACACATGTGTTTATCAGCAACAACAGCAATATTCCTTTCAAAAGCCCTGTGACGTAATTACTGGTGAAAGACTGGAGTAGCTGTCGTCATATACACAGAACAATGGCAAATCTTTGGAGTAGCTGTCGTCATATACACAGAACAATGGCAAAACATTGGAGTAGCTGTCGTCATATACACAGAACAATGGCAAAACATTGGAGTAGCTGTCGTCATATACACAGAACAATGGCAAATCTTTGGAGTAGCTGTCGTCATATACACAGAACAATGGCAAATCTTTGGAGTAGCTGTCGTCATATACACAGAACAATGGCAAATCAGTGGAGTAGCTGTCGTCATATACAGAAGAACAATGGCAAATCTTTGGAGTAGCTGTCGTCATATACAGAAGAACAATGGCAAATCAGTGGAGTAGCTGTCGTCATATACACAGAACAATGGAAAAACACTTGAGTAGATGTCGCCATATACACAGAACAATGGCAAAACACTTGAGTAGATGTCGCCATATACACAGAACAATGGCAAATCATTGGAGTAGCTGTCGTCATATACACAGAACAATGGCAAATCTTTGGAGTAGCTGTCGTCATATACACAGAACAATGGCAAATCTTTGGAGTAGCTGTCGTCATATACACATAACAATGGCAAATCAGTGGAGTAGCTGCCGTCATATACACAGAACAATGGCAAAACATTGGAGTAGCCGTCGTCATATACACAGAACAATGGCAAATCTTTGGAGTAGCTGTCGTCATATACACAGAACAATGGCAAATCATTGGAATAGCTTTCGTCATATACACAGAACAATGGCAAATCATTGGAGTAGCTGTCGTCATATACACAGAACAATGACAAAACACTTGAGTAGATGTCGCCATATACACAGAACAATGGCAAAACACTGCAGTAGCTTTCGTCATATACACAGAACAATGGCAAAACATTTGAGTAGCCGTCGTCATATACACAGAACAATGGCAAATCTTTGGAGTAGCAGTCGTCAAATACACAGAACAATGGCAAAACACTGGAGTAGCTTTCGTCATATATACAGAACAATGGCAAAACATTGGAGTAGCCGTCGTCATATACACAGGACAATGGCAAATCATTGGAGTAGCTGTCGTCATATACACAGAACAATGGCAAAACATTGGAGTAGCTGTCGTCATATACACAGAACAATGGAAAAACACTTGAGTAGATGTCGCCATATACACAGAACAATGGCAAAACACTTGAGTAGATGTCGCCATATACACAGAACAATGGCAAATCATTGGAGTAGCTGTCGTCATATACACAGAACAATGACAAATCATTGGAGTAGCTGTCGTCATATACACAGAACAATGGCAAAACATTGGAGTAGCTGTCGTCATATACACAGAACAATGGAAAAACACTTGAGTAGATGTCGCCATATACACAGAACAATGGCAAAACACTTGAGTAGATGTCGCCATATACACAGAACAATGGCAAATCATTGGAGTAGCTGTCGTCATGTACACAGAACAATGGCAAATCATTGGAGTAGCTGTCGTCATATACACAGAACAATGGCAAATCATTGGAGTAGCTGCCGTCATATACACAGAACAATGGCAAATCATTGGAGTAGCTGTCGTCATATACACAGAACAATGGCAAATCAATGGAGTAGCTGTCGTCATATACACAGAACAATGGCAAAACATTTGATTAGCTGTCGTCATATACACAGAACAATGGAGGAGGACATGTCTGGGTCACTAGACGTAAGTGGTCATACTATTGACTGTCAATTCTGATATAGGTTTAATACTGGCATGGTTTAGATTAACGTGTTTGACATAAATTCATACACGACCTCTTGTTTCCTTAGTGAATTATTTGTTTCATGCTTTGATGGTTAGTTCTTATGAACTTTTGTGTCAACACTGGTCATGCCATCCATTCTATTTATAGCCCAGGCTGCCACGGTGCTGCACTGCTTGAACGTGTTGCTCATCACCTCACAACACAACAGGTTTTATGCCATTCCATTCTGAAAGCACTTTAACATGAGCCACGTATACCACTATGATTGTGTCCACCTAATACCTCTTGTTCCTTGAAAACAATAACAAATGTTTCAGGAAGTCATTGCTGTGAAAGCATATCACTAGCTTTGATTCAATTCATGTTTGTTTTCTATTTTTCTATTACCCTAATATCTAAACTCATGTCATGTTCTCCTATCCTGATTCTGAAGGTAGCACATGCAATTAGCATATAGTACAGGGTAGAACTTGCAAAGTTCAAACACATTAATAGTGTTCATCATTAACCGTACAAGATTGATACTAGGGAAACAAGCGGAAGTGATGTAGCTATAGCTGTTGTATTCTGAAAGGAAACGCAGACGATCAGACAGTATTGAAGGCGGTGCAGTCATACACACGATAATTAAAGATATATATTACATGCAGGTTGCAGAAAATTAGTGCAACATAATAAGAGGCAATGGCCACACCATGACAAGTGTGCATTAATGCAATAAGTAATATTTACATTCAGTGTTTATATAGGCCTCTCGCTCCTGCGGCCGTTATTGTTGGGAGTGTCTTCATATGTTTAAGAACGAAAAAATAAAGAGACTTGATAGTAGGGTTTATTTGCCTTGAAACTGAGTAGGGGGCACGGGTGGCCCAGTCGTCTAAGGCGCCGCGATTCGCTGTGCAGAGTTGCGTCTCTTGGACACGCCAGAAACCTATGATTGTGGCTCGAATCCTGGTTCGCCCTGATTATGTTTCTAGGTTTGTCAGCACCATGCCCTTGCTTGTGGGTTTCACCGAAGTGGTAAACGGCTGAGACCTGCATCACTTCGGGCTTTCCTCCCACATTAAGCTGACACGCCGTGATAGAACTGGAATACTGTTAAAAGCGGCGTTAAACCCAACTCACTCACTCACTCACTGAAACTGTGCAGTTTGATTAATTAGAATTATACTTAAAGTTACGACACTGGCAATAGAGGTTCATCTTCGTACACAAGCCATAGGCTAGACTTTGTATAGATACAATTACATGACAATTGGGTACAGCTAACACATCTGACAAAGTCTAGATTTTTTTTCACGATATTAATTGTTGAGAAACTTTTCAAAATTGGTTTAATTCTTCCAAGAAGTGGGCATCACACCTGTTGAGATAAGGGCGGGTTGCGTTAACTCCAACCACAGCCTTGGAATCAGGCTATGTAACCAACATCTCGCGCTCACACTTGCTTCACGTTTACCGGCACTTCTCAGTGGCTCACAGCAAACATCACATCGCAGCCTTTCCTTACTTACAGATCGCTATGTGGGAAACATGGACCCAGTTTCGTGTTGGAAGGAAAACAACTTTTTCGACAGCCTGATCAACTTACGTGTCAGACTACAGCAGTACACTGACAGCGCGTTAAACGTCAGGGAGGTAACTCTTATAGAGAAGAATGATTCAAGGTTACATAAAACATGCACACTCACAAAAATACGTGCAGATATGTTGCAAACATTATCATGTGCCAAGAAAACAGTTTTTATACCATTCCATTCTGAACACACTTTAAACATATATCTTGTATACCACTATGATTATGTCAACCTAATACCTATTGTGTCCACTGAGGTGAAATCGGGTTTAACGTCGCGTCCAAGATTATTGTACTTACATAGCGACGTGTATGCACGTGTGTGTGTGTGTGGCTATGTGGCAGCTTGTACTAGTCCGGACTGATGCCGCCTTAAAGTGCTTGCTCACTGAGATACCATGTCACAGTTTAACATGAATACCCCACTCAGACACAGTATACTGACTCCGAGCCGACCAGTCCTTATTTAAGCCCCTTAATGCCGAGCGCCAGACAGGGTAACAACAAGTACCATCTTTTAACGTCTTTTGGTATGACGCGGTCTGGGATCGAACCGCGGACCTTCTGCTCCCCGGACGAACGCTGTCTCTCTGGACCACGGAGGCGGTGAAAACAATAGCACATGTTTCAGGTAGTCATTGTTGTGAAAACTAGTTTTGCTTTGAATTTCTGATTTTTTTCTGTTTTATTTATCATTACCTAAATATTTAAATTCATGCCATGTTCTCATATCCTGATTCTGAAATTGCAATTCGGTTTACCTTCTGGGATACGTATGTGCGCTTTCTGACAGTATAGGTACTTACATTGCATCAGTAGGTATGTATCTACAAAATATCTTTGCATCAGTAGGTATGTATCTACAAAATATCTTTGCGCTGTGTTGATCCTTTGGCTAAGAGTTATCTGGCATACATGTTGCGACTTTTGCGCGCCTTATACATCGTCTTCGGGGAGCATTGTACGCGATATGCAGTTATCGGGTGCTAAAAAGGCCCCCAAAAGTACATTTGTATTTATGAATAGAAAATGGCGATTCCTCAGCTGTTATCTTCATGTAATTTTCATAATCGACACCAGAATGTAAGAGAAACAAAAAACAACACAGTTCTCTGATTTTCAACACATGTGTCACTATTCTTCTTATTATTATCATATACTGATAAGATATAAAATAAATTGGCATATAAATAAATTGGTTTACGGCTATAACGATAGTTATCCCTATAATGTCTGCAGGAGACAATATTTTTTTTCTACATAAACGACGGTATGCTCACCAGCTACATACTTTTGATGAAAAAAGACTTGTTATAGAAGCCACGTGACACTGTAAGTTGTGATAGCGTGGAGCGCGCGGGGGTGCACGTGTCTTGTATACGTCCTACACTGTAGCATGAAAAAAAAAACGCAAGTAGAAATCCACTGCCCTTGTGTTCAATCTGTGTACTCTGTGCATCCATTTAACCTTCATGATGATTCCAGGCATTTAGGTCAACATTGGAGTGGAAGTTAGCATTGTGATCTGGAATCAGAAAAGGATTGGGTCGCCTAGAGCGATTTCCTACATTGGAACAATGTGTGCAGCATTTTTCTCGAGTCTCCGATGTGATTTTACTCACTGGAAACTCACTCACTCACTCTCTCACTCACTGGGGGTCGCTGTCGGGACAGATTCGGTCGTTTTTTACCAAGCGGATGATACAAATCGGATCAGGTTCGGATTGACAAAGGGAGAATCGGGACGAATTCGGCTGGAAACGGTTGAATCGGGACGCTTCCTGAACAATACCTGATTGTTGTCGTGATTAAACAAATGTAATTTACAAATTTGTGAACTTACCGCCACGAATCACAGGATCTAGATTAGGATTTTGACAAATTTTAATCGGGAATAGTCCCATCGAGTAATGCCATAAACATCCTGAATGTGTGACTTAGTCCTTAGCTTATACAAATAAAATTGCAGATTGCAACGCCATTGAAATATAACAACAACAGCAACAACGAGTTTACTCTTTTCTAGCACAGCAGCTACAGCATACAAAAATTAATGATGCGATAGAATGTCAAATGGTAATCAAGAGTTCACTAAACATCAATAGTTTGTGAATGTAATCTTCATTAGATTTCATACCAAATGCACAATGTTGGAAATACGAACCATATCGTGTTATGATAACATATTCCATTTTCGGAGGAGATTTTGTATTACATTGTCTATACATTCATAATAGTTATCAATAATTATCTTGCACAATCAAACATGTCGCATGTACATGTACATTAGACAAACGATATTTACTATTTCAGCAAAGCAATCATAACGCCATTATCCCTGTTTCAAAGAAAGGAAAAGCAAATCGAACTTTACAGTGTACTCAGTCCATGACTAGTTAACCTGTCAACTTTAGTTGTCATCAAGTTAAATGGATGTTTGTAGTGGTTGTATTATTTCTCTACCGCGTGTATCACTGGCAGAAACTGGGGTCGAGTTATCACATGTGAACCGGACGTTGACACAATTAGTTAACATTATGGCGTTGACTCACATTTAGATGTTGTGGACACTTTTAAATCTCCTTTTGTGACAAAATGTGAAATGGTTTTGGAAACTCATTTACACGGCCAGGAATTTGGATCATTAACACGAAACGAAAGTAATGTCACATAAAATTACATCAACAGTTTTTTTTGTCAAAACGTGCGTGCATGTATACGACAATTGTGCACAGAGTTTTTTATTCTAGCGCCCGCCAAATCGCCAAGACACACATTCGATAAAATATGCTATACTTGAAAACAACTTCTCTTGCGGAGTAAACGTCAGTAGTCTTACGCCAATAACTCTATGGTAGGGAAAAGTAAATCTTTATGAGTAGTCTAATCAGATTTATTTTTCAGATTGGTTCCCTGACACTTAAACAGTTACCTGCATGTGACAAGGGTGCATAACCAAAATTCGCCGCCATTCGCTTGAAGTTTAAACTAGGCAGAAAAAGGTCGGAAACTACTTTACTAATCTCACGATATTTCGACATCCGCAGCACTGTTAAAAATGTCAGTCACACTATGTTAACGCCATGATGACGGTTCTGATTTTGTTTTTTACGCACACAGTGTTTAATATCTGCACGGATGAAAAGGGTAATTTCCATCTACGGTCCCGTGGCACCAAGTGAGTCAAACGCATTTATGTACGAGTTACAGTACATGCCGACTTACGGGGACAGAGTGAGTGAGTATGGTTTTATGCCGTTTATTATGTGCAGTATTCCAGCAACAGCACCTTGGAGGACATCAGAAATACGTTCCACGCTTTCTTCTCATGTGGTCAATCGAAGTTACATGTATGCGTTGGGCGAGACGAGCAAACGTTTTGACCACTTGGCTAGCCCCTCGCTGTAATGACAACCGTGCGAATCAGACGCGAAATGTCCTTTTGGAAAAAAACAAACACCTCTTATAATCAATACCGGGTGCACGTTTTAAGCCTCCTTGTTATTTATTCGAATATAAATAACAATATTAAAACGTGTTTATGCCCATGGGCTTAAATTAAATGGTAAAATGGATTGATCTCCCAAACCGAGAGATCTTCAAGAATTGTTGTAGCACGCTTCTATATGGCCACTTTGACCAAATGTTGCACCACAATTGTTAGAGGTTTCCATGTTTACACGACACATTGGGCCCTTAACAAAGATGGTATTCTAGATTCTCAGGACTGTTTTATCGCATGTGACAAACACTCATAATTGCGCTATTGGGTTCTTGTTACTTTTTTGACAGATGACTAATTCACTCGTTGAAAAAAGGAAAAAGGATTTCTTTTGTTAAAGTGTGGCTCGCTCATTTCACTAGTGTGTATTGTTTCATTTTACATGTGACAGTCATTCTTCCTTTCATTGCTCATCTGTGCTTCCTCAGCCCTGCCCTTAAATGTAGATATTGTGCTTCTCGGCTTAAATCTGCTTATTCCATAATATGCCCAGGGCTGAGAAAACGCGCAATGTCGATACTTTTCTTGACCAAAACGTTTTATAGTACACCTTTCCAAATATGACACATCAGTGACAAAATGATGTCCGATGCAATTCCTCATTTTGACTTGTACCATGTGTTCCCGTGTTGTTTCAGGTGAACAATTGACTTGCCATGCGTTTGTGACGGGTGCCACCGGTGTGGCAGGATACCTTCACCTTTTCGCGAACACCTGGTTACATTACTATTTGAAAGTGATTCATAAACACATGCTCATGATAAAGTCGGAATCGTACAATCGACTCTGCTTTATGCAGAAAATTATATTGGCTGTGGAGAGGGTGTTATTGCTTTTCTTTCGGTTTGCTTGATATTTACGTTTGTGCCATTCAAAGTATTGCCGATGAACAATTGCTGTGAGCCAGATTTGAAGCCAATAATTTCAATGGTTAAAAGTGTGAGAAAAACATGCCTCACTGATCATATTTATTTTATCTTATTATTTTATAAATTTCAGCACCAACAAATTGCAACACAACTCTAGGGAAAAAGATGGATATTTTGCCTTTGTTAAACTATGCCGACTTGTGTATGCAAATGCCAAGACGACGAGATTGTGAATTACCGAGATCGTATTTGGCAGAGAAAAACGTCTACTTTAGACAATGTCATCAGGTCATTAGTATTGTGACATCATTGTAAGTGTACTTTTGCTGCACATCAACTGATCGAACCTCAGTTCAACCTTAGGTCACAGAGTGCAGCGAGATGTAAACAAATCTAGTCGTCTAGGGCGCCGCGATTCGCTGTGCAGATTTCCGTCCCTTGGGCACGCCAAAAACCGATGATTGTGGGTTCGAATCCCAGTTCACCCGATTATCTTTACGGGTAGCCCTGTTGTTGACAACATGAGCACCCATCTACACAACTGAGATACGATAGCATGCAAAAGGCAGCCCTGTTGTTGACAACATGAGCACCCATCTACACAACTGAGATACGATAGCATGCAAAAGGCAGCCCTGTTTTTGACAACATGAACACCCATCTACACAACTGAGATACCATAGCATGCAAGAGTCAGCCCTGTTGTTGACAACATGAGCACCCATCTACACAACTGAGATACGATAGCATGCAAAAGGCAGCCCTGTTGTTGACAACATGAGCACCCATCTACACAACTGAGATACGATAGCATGCAAAAGGCAGCCCTGTTGTTGACAACATGAACACCCATCTACACAACTGAGATACCATAGCATGCAAGAGTCAGCCCTGTTGTTGACAACATGAGCACCCATCTACACAACTGAGATACGATAGCATGCAAAAGGCAGCCCTGTTGTTGACAACATGAGCACCCATCTACACAACTGAGATACGATAGCATGCAAAAGGCAGCCCTGTTGTTGACAACATGAACACCCATCTACACAACTGAGATACCATAGCATGCAAGAGTCAGCCCTGTTGTTGACAACATGAGCACCCATCTACACAACTGAGATACGATAGCATGCAAAAGGCAGCCCTGTTGTTGACAACATGAGCACCCATCTACACAACTGAGATACCATAGCATGCAAGAGGCAGCCCTGTTGTTGACAACATGAGCACCCATCTACACAACTGAGATACCATAGCATGCAAAAGGCAGCCCTGTTGTTGACAACATGAGCACCCATCTACACAACTGAGATACCATAGCATGCAAGAGTCAGCCCTGTTGTTGACAACATAAGCACCCATCTACACAACTGAGATACGATAGCATGCAAGAGGCAGCCCTGTTGTTGACAACATGAGCACCCATCTACACAACTGAGATACGATAGCATGCAAAAGGCAGCCCTGCTGTTGACAACATGAGCACCCATCTACACAACTGAGATACGATAGCATGCAAGAGTCAGCCCTGTTGTTGACAACATGAGCACCCTTCTTCACAACTGAGATACCATAGCATGCAAGAGTCAGCCCTGTTGTTGACAACGTGAGCACCCATCTACACAACTGAGATACGATAGCATGCAAGAGGCAGCCACGACGGGTCTTTACACCAGCTTGTTAATTGTATGAAGGATTTAGCAGTGGGCTCTCTGCCTGCTGGGTTTCCCCACCTACCTTCTGTGTAGTCACTCGGAGACGTTCAGCCCTTTCGCGTCGTTTCGCAGTACACAAGGCTGAAACACATAATATCCTGTTTAGAAAACCATATAAACCACATAATCATACAGATATCACTTATGGAGCTTGCTGTGCTATGCTATTAAAAGTCGGCGCACCTCAAAGTCTGTACAGATATCGCTTATGGAGCATGATATGCTATCAACAGTCGCCGCACCTCAGAGTCTGTACAGATATCACTTATGGAGCTTGCTATGCTAACTATCAACAGTCGGCGCACCTCAAAGTCTGTACAGATATCGCTTATGGAGCTCGCTATGCTAACTATCAAGTGTCGGCGCACCTCAGAGTCTGTACAGATATCGCTTATGGAGCTCGCTATGCTGCTATCAACAGTCGGCGCACCTCAAAGTCTGTACAGATATCGCTTATGGAGCTTGCTTTGCTAACTATCAACAGTCGGCGCACCTCAAAGTCTGTACAGATATCGCTTATGGAGCTTGCTATGCTATCAACAGTCGGCGAACCCCAAAGTCTGTACAGATATCGCTTATGGAGCTCGCTATGCTAACTATCAAGTGTCGGCGCACCTCAAAGTCTGTACAGATATCACTTATAGGGCATGCTGTACTAGCTATCAACAGTCGGCGCACCTCAAAGTCTGTACAGATATCGCTTATGGAGCTCGCTATGCTAACTATCAACAGTCGGCGAACCCCAAAGTCTGTACAGATATCGCCTATGGAGCTTGCTATGCTAACTATCATGTGTCGGCGCACCTCAAAGTCTGTACAGATATCGCTTATGGAGCTCGCTATGCTGCTATCAACAGTCGGCGCACCTCAAAGTCTGTACAGATATCGCTCATGGAGCTCGCTATGCTAACTATCAGCAGTCGGCGCACCTCAAAGTCTGTACAGATATCACTTATGGAGCTTGCTATGCTAACTATCAAGTGTCGGCGCACCTCAAAGTCTGTACAGATATCGCTTATGGAGCTTGATATGCTGCTATCAACAGTCCGCAAACCTTAGAGTCTGTACAGATATCACTTATGGAGGTTGCTATGCTAACAATCAACAATCGGCGAAACTCCAAATCTGTACAGATATCGCTTATGGAGCTTGCTATGCTATCAACAGTCGGCGCACCTCAAAGTCTGTACAGATATCGCTTATGGAATTTGATATGTTAACTATCAACAATCAGCGAAACTCCAAATCTGTACAGATATCGCTTATGGAGCTTGCTATACTATCAACAATCGGCGCACCTCAAAGTCTGTACAGATATCGCTTATGGAGCTTGCTTTGTTAACTATCAACAGTCGGCGCACCTCAAAGTCTGTACATATATCGCTTATGGAGCTTGCTTTGCTAACTATCAACAGTCAGCGCACCTCAAAGTCTGAACAGATATCGCTTATAGAGCTTGCTATGCTAACTATCAACAGTCGGCGCACCTCAAAGTCTGTACAGATATCGCTTATGGAGCTTGCTTTGCTAACTATCAACAGTCGGCGCACCTCAAAGTCTGTACAGATATCACTTATGGAGCTTGCTATACTAACTATCAATAGTCCGCGCACCTCAGAGTCTGTACAGGTATCGCTTATGGAGCTTGCTGTGCTTACTATCAACAGTCGGCGCACCTCAAAGTCTGTACAGATATCACTTATGGAGCTTGCTGTGCTATCAATCAACAGTCGGCAAACCCCAAAGTCTGTACATATATCGCCTATGGAGCTTGCTATGCTAACTATTATGTGTCGGCGCACCTCAAAGTCTGTACAGATATCGCTTATGGAGCTCGCTATGCTAACTATCAGCAGTCGGCGCACCTCAAAGTCTGTACAGATATCACTTATGGAGCTTGCTTTGCTAACTATCAATAATCAGCGAGCCTCAAAGTCTGTACAGATATCGCTTTTTGAGCTTGCTATGCTAACTATCAAGTGTCGGCGCACCTCAAAGTCTGTACAGATATCGCTTATGTAGCTTGATATGCTGCTATCAACAGTCCGCAAACCTTAGAGTCTGTACAGATATCAGTTATGGAGGTTGCTATGCTAACAATCAACAATCGTCGAAACTCCAAATCTGTACAGATATCGCTTATGGAGCTTGCTATGCTATCAACAGTCGGCGCACCTCAAAGTCTGTACAGATATCGCTTATGGAATTTGATATGTTAACTATCAACAGTCGGCGCACCTCAAAGTCTGTACAGATATCACTTATGGAGCTTGCTGTGCTATCAATCAACAGTCGGCAAACCCCAAAGTCTGTACATATATCGCCTATGGAGCTTGCTATGCTAACTATTATGTGTCGGCGCACCTCAAAGTCTGTACAGATATCGCTTATGGAGCTCGCTATGCTAACTATCAGCAGTCGGCGCACCTCAAAGTCTGTACAGATATCACTTATGGAGCTTGCTTTGCTAACTATCAATAATCAGCGAGCCTCAAAGTCTGTACAGATATCGCTTTTTGAGCTTGCTATGCTAACTATCAAGTGTCGGCGCACCTCAAAGTCTGTACAGATATCGCTTATGTAGCTTGATATGCTGCTATCAACAGTCCGCAAACCTTAGAGTCTGTACAGATATCAGTTATGGAGGTTGCTATGCTAACAATCAACAATCGTCGAAACTCCAAATCTGTACAGATATCGCTTATGGAGCTTGCTATGCTATCAACAGTCGGCGCACCTCAAAGTCTGTACAGATATCGCTTATGGAATTTGATATGTTAACTATCAACAGTCGGCGCACCTCAAAGTCTGTACAGATATCGCTTATGGAGCTTGCTATGGTAACTATCAACGATTGTACATTCATGATTCTTGTTGAAAGGGAGAATTAACAATCTTGGAATGGTGACTCCAAATACCAAACATATCAACATGAGTGACAAGTTCATTAGTTCCTTCAAATTAACCTACATAGACATAAAATATGTTTGGACAAATTTCTTATATCTTTTAACCTATTAGGTGATACAGTTCTGCAGAGTTTAAAAATATTTGACCACTTGTAGAATTGTTTGGAATATACAGAATTCTTATGTTAGAGAAGAGAATCGCATCTGAAAAGAAAGTGAATCATTGAGTTGACAAAGCTGTTCTTCTCTTGGTATATTCTGCCATCGGCCAGTCTCAATGGGCAAGTTATGATTTGAAGTATTAGGGAGTAACAGATAATTTACTTACTTTTAGTGTTTATAGTATATACCCTTTGGACTCGACTCCATACTTTCCCTCGACTTTTGTATAAAGGGATCCTTAAGTGTCTTTTCCACAGTTGAAACTATCAAATTGGTAGTGCGTATGTATGGTTTATGTAACCCTTCAGTGAGTCCAACATCGTTTAGTATGTAATGTAGCGATACAAAAAATGTGATATTTTATGCATGCAATTTTGGCAACTCAGTTTGTGTCAGTAGGTTATCATATTTTTAAACAGTTTAATATAAATTGGTCAAGTTCTCCACATACCATACAATTTCGCGTTTAATTTCTTAATCGGGCTGTAAGTTTCAAGAATTTAAGGGTATTTTTTCTATTAACTCTTATTTTCAAAACCCCATTCATCTGAACAATATAAAAGTTTTGGAGCAGCCATTGTATCAAAGGCAATAAGAAGACGTGGTAGGTTTGTATTTCTGGCACTTTTAAAAAAACAGGTCATCACTTTCGCTGCGTTTTCAATCACAACAATTTATTTTTCAATGGAATATTATTCCTCGGTTGGTACGGGTATCTTCTTTTTTTCTAGGGGTCCTTAACTTATAAAAAAAAATTACTTTTGATGATTTAGCTTGTTCACCTAAAAAAAATTAAAACCTTGGTTTTAGATACACATACTCCAAAAAAGAGGCACAGGTAGTATTTAGTTCATTGAATCTGACTACACAAAAAATCTGGTATATAAATTTTATATTTGTTCATTGGAAAATATTGGTGGCCTCATATTCGATAAACAGTGTATCAAAACAAAGCCATTGTCGATTTGCTATCTTTTAAACAACATTGTTTTCACACTTTTTCAACAATGTCATGGAGGAAAACAGTAAAGCAAAATGCATTTGCATGTTATGGCATTCGTAACTCGTGGTAGTGGCTATAAAAAGGCAAGCAAAAGTGAATAATTTGTCATTCAATTGTCAACATTTTCCCAGTTCGAAAATGCAGAGACTCAGCGCCGCCAATGTGAACATCGCAATAGGACGTATCCAAAGAGGGGGAATCGCAGTCGTCTGTTGCGCGCCACTTCAACGTCCACCACAGCACCATTTGTCGCCTTTGTGACCGATTCACACAGTTCAAATCCTTTGCAGACCATCCGACCGAGAGTTACCACCCCAGCACAGGATTGGTACATTCGATTGTTCCACCTACGTCATCGCAATGCTACAGCTACGGAGACTGCAGGACGCATCCCTGGTTTGAGGAGAATATCGGACCAGACTGTGAGGAACCGAGGCTGGAATCCGACCCAGAAGACCCTTACCGTCCCTGTTTTGCAACAGATCCATCGACAGCGACGCTTGCGTTGGTGCCATACCTCCGAGCCTTGGATTTTGAGAAACTGGCGACGAGTGTCGTTTAGTGATGAATCACGATTTCTTCTTCACCGGCGAGATGGAAGACAATATGTTTATTGTTGTCGAAATGAGCATTTTGCCCCACATTGTGTACGTGAATGTGACAAATTCGGTGGCGGTAGTATCATGGTGTGTGTGTGTTGGCATATCCAACACCACAAGATCTGACTTGGGTGTGGTTCAGGGAATTTTGACAGCAAATCGCTACATGAACCAAATTCTTCATCCTCACCTTCTTGAAATCATTGGCCACCAGAGGGAGCTGTGTCAACAGGACAACACTCCACCGCACACATCTCGTGTCACTACCTACATAATGCCAACATCAACACCTTGCCCTGGCTCTCAAGATCTCATGATCTGAACCCAATCGAACACCTCTGGGATGAACTCGATTGACTTGTACATCAACGTTAGAACACGCCTCAGACTCTCTCACAACTGGCCAACGCGTTGTCATTTTTAATGATGCCCTATTTGGGAAATGTAAACATAGATGGATTACATATATATAACAAACTTTTGATGAACTTGGACATAGCTACATTTGGTTTTCACAAAATTTTAAAAATCCCTCATACCTTAAACATCTAGTCCATGAAACAATAAATGACATTAACCTGCAGTGTTGGACCAGTGCACGGGATAAGTCTTCAAAAGGCACAATGGATAGAATCAACAAAAATGATTGCCTAAATTTTGAATATTATTTAAACGTACTGCAGGAAAACGCTTGGCGAGTCTTACTTAAGTTTAGAACTTGTAATCATAATCTACCTATTGAAACTGGGAGATGGAGGAAAATACCTTTAACCGAGAGGAAATGACAACCTTGCACATAATCTGACATTGATGATGAATTTCAAAATTTGTATATTTGTCCATCTTTAGAAAACGTTAAAAACACTTTTTACACAGGTTCTACTACATTTAGCCCAATATGCATAAAATGAATTTACTTTTTAAATAATTCACGACCAGGAACATTGAGAAAACTGTCAAAATTCTGTAAAATCATCATGTCATTGTTTAAACCTATCAAGTAACTCTCCCTCTTTTTGAACATATATTGCTGCCATAGTAAATCTGTATTAAAATGAATGCATGCTCGGCCAAGATGTTTTTGTATGTATTCTATATTTATATGTATACGTATTATGTTGTTGGAATTATTGTGTTCCTCCGATGCCGCTGATAGCGGCCTGAGCGTAAATAAAGTTCAGTTCAGTTCAGTTACAAACAGAATGGCGCAGTATTCCACATGACAGAATTCGTACACTTATCCAGAAGTGCCGAGGAGATGCAGAGCTGTGATTGCTGCCCGGGGCGGTCACACGAGATACTGAGTTCAGCGTAACCTTGTGGCTTTGTGTGATATGACAGTTTTCAATGCATTTGTCACAACATGTGACTATCAAGCTCCAAAATTTAATATCTGTATCTATGATATTAAATTAAATATATCGACTGTATTAGGTACATTGAATTTCCTAAAAATCTACATGTACTTTTCTGTTTTTGAAGAGTGTATGAACATGGAAATTAATCAGGCAACACCTAATTCATAGACCTATTATTCTGTGAATTAAGAGAACAGAATGTTACTGATTAATCTTTGTGACATATAGCATCTTGCTCTATAGCAGGACTTTTTTGGAGGTATGTACTGCACGTGCAACGACGCGCAATGCACGGATGTGCGCAATGTCAGACCAAAACATTTTTTAAATCAAGTTTGGAATCATGACATATCACACTCTCTCCTTTCAATTAGTATTGCGTGTCAGTACCTTATGGCACGTCGTAAATTGTCTGAGGCTACAAGGTGTCAAATTAATGGCATGCATCATTGCTGGTAAGTAATGCACCCCAAACTGACATTTGAGCATTAATATAACAGTCTGAATAAACACATACACGAAAAGGATACATACGGTGCTTTCCCCGAGTCTCCGGAGGCCGCCATTTTGATCTAAATTTAGAACACGACACTGGTGCCACCTAAAGAAAAACACTTTACCGTATTCGTGCTAAAAGTAATGAAAATACATTGCTCTGCTTCAGTTCCACAAGCATGCTCGGATTACCGCTAATATTTTATGAAATAATTTATCTGGGATTTCCAAATGTGATTGGCTGTGTTGACGGCACACAGATTAAAATCAAACGCCAAAGGTCAACGAGGCTGACTTTGTCAACAGAAAGGGATTTCATTCTCTGAAAGTTAAGGCAATTGAGATAAAAAATGATTTTTTGTAAACTGAATATTTTTCATAAACTTTGAAGTCAAACATCTCCTGTAAACATATGTATGAATGATACTACAGTACAAGTCAGATTATGGCATTTATGATTAACTGAATAAAAAACAAGGTGCATGTCCACAATGAAAAATAATATATTGATACACAAATAAATACAAAGCTGTCAAATGCATGGGTCTGTAATTCTTAGCATCTGCAATATTAATTTGACAAATACCCAAATAGTATGTTTTAGTGAAATTGATACAAAATCCGCACCTGTTAATGGGTGTACATACATGTACTGCCTGTGATTTCATTAAAAGAACTTGCTTATGCTTCAGGCTGTTGAAACACATAATAAATGTTGAAGGATGTTTTAAAACTGACAAATAAGAGGATTTTCCATTATCCCACCAATCACACATGTCATCAAACATTGTTCGTAATCCAGATTGTAAATTACTTTTATGTGGATGGTTTGGTGAACATAGCGGGGCATAAAGCAGCAGGGCCATCACCATAAATCAATCTGTGAGTCTGGAAGCTTCCGATTCCTGTGACGGAACAGACGACGGAGCTTTGCATAATAGATGACCGAAAAATAACGTTTCGTCGACCATAAGAACAGTCTAGTCTAGAAATGCTCTGCATGCTGTATGTTGTCATTTTAAAATGCTAAATATAACTTTTGAAATAAGCTTAATTTACTGTCTTCACATTAAAACACAGAAGGTTTAGACACATTTCTAAAGGCAGAGGAAGGCGTTGCCTTTGTATGTATCAATATACTGTTTGAAATTCCAGGCATACATTTATGTTCTATCCAAGGAAATAATAGATATCAACCAGCTTTAGCATGGAATGCTAACAGAGGCGATTGTAAATTAACAGTTTCCATAATCAAAAGAAATATCTGCTAAAAGTCTCACCTGCAGCACCAGGAAACGGAGAAGGCGATTGTCAATGACACCTGCGAGAATGAAGATAACATCGCTCTCTTTTATATCTTCTGTCATCACACAGCATGTATTCAGTGTCATCATGTCTTCTGTAAGACCAGTGATTCTTTGCTTTGAACCATGTAAATCCTCAATCGTCTTATTTAGTTAAATGTTCAAACTCTGAATGTCAGTACTTAACTTAGCTGCATTTCCTACTTCTGTCTCTTCTCTCATCACACAGCTTGAATTCGGTGTCATCAAATCCTCCCTTAGAGTGAGTGAGTATGGTTTTATGCCGCTTTTAGCAATATTCCAGCAATATTCCAGCAATATTCCAGCAATATTCCAGCAATATCACAGCGGGGGACACCAGAAATGGGCTTCACACATTGTATCCATGTTGGGAATCGAATCTGGGTCCTCGGCGTGACTAGCGAACGCTTTAACCAGTAGGCTACCTGACCACCCACCTCCCTCAGAGCAGTGGTCATTATCTTTGCATCACGGAGAACAGCTGCCATCTCATTCAGCTGCAGTTGTAAACTATGGGTGTCTTTGGTCTGCTGGCAACATAATTTTCAAGACTCTCTTTGTAAGTGTCTCGTTTCCTTTCAACATGTCTGAACTGTCATGCCACTGAGCGAAGTTGTGTCTTTGTGTTAGGAATACCAGCTTTCATGCTGTTAACTACATCTAGAACATGTCCGCTGATACTATTCCCAAAATAGTCTTCTAATGGAATGTCAGAAAATGCTTGTTTCACTTGCTTTATCAAGGCGGGAATGAACGTGTAAGCTAGTTCTTTTTTTCAGTGATAACTGACACATGTTAAAGTCTTGATATTAACAACTATCCTTCCCCTGCTTTGATATATGTGGCCAGGATGTGGCCAAACTGGTGTCATCATGAACGTCACTGACACCACACAACAACACAAGACTGAGAATTATAACTCTTTTCGTTTCCATTGCTCACAGTTACTATGGAGGTCGGCCCGACTCAAGTGTTTGGCAAAAGGCCAGCTCGGGCAAACGGGCATGTTGCGCCTCAATAGAAAACAGGATGGATCACTTTTTTCAGAATATTGTCTTTGATACAAAGAACGCAGTAATAGTCAAAGGTGTAGGCTACCACTTGTGAGGATAAGTCATTTTGGTTCTTTTATGAGAGCTTCATTTAATTATCTAATGTTTTGGTTTATCCTGGTTAATCATCCGGGTTATAGTCAGTGCATGGACAAGCACGTGGACGTAAGCAGAATGACATGAACTTGTGTAGGGTGTAAATGGCCGATAAAATTTGTAAGTATTAACAATATATATAAGGAACAACATGTAAATCATAACTAGCAATGCTATAACAAATGTAAATGATGTAAAAGGGTAAATTGCATGTTAAGAAGGTTGAAGTGTGTATCACAGATGTTTCGTTTAAAATCCGGAAAATAACATTGAAAATAACATAACATGTACTTACTACCTTAGTAACAAGTTGTAATATTTTTCCCATTTGTTTTTATTATAGCTTGTACCTGTCAACAATAGGCCTTACAATTAAAGGGCCAGTAAAGGAATTTGAAGGAAAGACATAATACAAATATCTGTCAATGATTCAAGACTAAATCAAAAATGTATTCATCGATATATGCTGAAGTTATAAAATAAACCATTCAAGACAGTGTACTGGATTATGGGTCAATGGCCAAAGCGTATCACCTACATAAAAGTACAAGAATTGTTTTATACATAACAAAGAATGTTATCTTCAGACATTAGAAGTGACACAGACAGCTGGATTGCTAGTGACAGAATGTCTAATGTAACAATAAATTAAGATGAAGTTCAGAGTGAAAGGATAATTCAACTGAATAAAGAAAGAGCGGGTATCCAATCTGCATTCACCAGAACTGAAAATCAGATAAATGGTCTCATTGTAAATAAGAATGCTAGTCCTACAGACATTGAACATGTTGAAGGATCAGTGAAATCAATTGAGAAAATCTTTGACAGTTTGACACAGAAAGTAAATCAGCTGAAGGAGATAGTGTGAGATGATGCAGAAAAGATTAGTAAACTGGACATGTACATGGATAAGATGTCAGATAGACTGAAAACAGTGATGTCTAGTGTACAGATGTGGCATCATGATACAGTAAAACCAAGTGATTCAGCGAGTCAGGTAGGAAGCCATGCAAGTAGTGGAAGCACGAGATTGAAGATTGCAGCAAGGAGAGCTGCACTGAAAGTCAAACAATCTGCTCTGAAGAAGAGTCAGGAACTGAAGTTAAAGAAATTTGAACTTGAATTACAAGAAGAGACTCTTCAAATGGAGACTGAGCTTGCAGCCGCTGAAGCTGAAATAAAGGCAATCAATGAAATCGATGGACCCCCTTCTGTTAAAGATGATGGTATAATGGGCACAAATCCCAAAACAGTGCATTTAGTGTTAAGTAACCCGATACCCAGTGATCAGCAACTCAATCCAAATGCAGTGTCTTGGACAAGCCATAATGATACTGTTCAACCACCACAGCCAGATAATACGCAGTATTAAATGTTACATTTGCTTCAGTTGCCAAAAGTTGAAATCATGAAATTTGATGGAAATCCTCTGCAATACTGGGCATTCATCAGGTCTTTTGACATTAGTATAGGGGAAACATCAATCAGCAACAGTGCTAAACTGAATAGGCTTTTACAGTACTGCACTGGGCATGCTCAAGAGGTTATAGAGTGCTGTGTAATCATGAATCCAGAGATTGGTTACATTCAAGCCAGAAAGTTACTGTTGGAGAGATTTGGCAATCAATATGTCATCGCTAAAGCAGGGGTGGATAAGGTGACAGAAGTCCCCAACTTGAAACCTAATGACAGTGCTGGACTGAGAAGATATGCGGATTCTGTTAGAAGCTGTGTGGTTTCACTTACAGCAATGAGCAGACTGGGCGAAATCGACAATCAATTGAGAATGAGAAAGATTGTAGAGAAGCTTCCCTTCTTTATTCAAGGTAGATGGAGAAAAGAAGCTGTAAATGTTTTAAAGCGCAATGGTCAGTATCCAGGAATTGGGCATCTTGCTGAATTTATAGAAATTGTTGCTGAAGAACTGGATGACCCGGTGTTTGGAATCAGTGTAAAGGATTCTACAGAGAAACCACCTCCACAAAGGACAAGCGTCAAGTGTAAGTCAGCTTCCAATTTTATTGCACAAGGGAACATTACTCAGGAAAACAGAAGCCTTCATGAACAGCCACAGAGAGCTTGTAAATGTTGTACTGGCAGTCATCCTCTTTACCAGTGTCCTACTTTCAAGAAGATGACTTTACAGAAGAGACTGGAGTTTACAATAAGACAGAAGTTGTGCTTTAATTGTTTCTCATCAAGGCATTTGTCATCTCGATGTATGAAGGACAGCATGTGTGACAATAGCAGTTGTAAACAACATAACCGGAAGCATTCCAGTTTGCTCCATGACAGTTCAAGGACATCTTTGAAATCTGTTAAAGAGCCGAGGCCAGACAGCCAGGATATGAATCCCACGTTACAATCTTCAAGTTGCAGTGAGCATGCAGAGAACAAGATTCAGTCAAGCTCAGTGTATGGAGTCAATGGGGCCGGAGGAACAAGAATAGCTCTCCCCATAGTTCCTGTCTGTGTGAAAGGATGTAGTGAACATGAAGTAATTAAGACTTATGCTTTGTTAGACCCAGGAAGCACAAATACCTTTTGTTCCAAAGACAAATACTTTGAAGTTGGATGGCAGTGGTGCTATGCTTTCTTTAAATACTCTTACTGACAAAAGCTATGAGTCTCAGACAGAGGTTGTCTCCCTTAGCTTAACAGACATCAATGGAAGACATGTTACAAACATGTCAAATGTATTTGTGCTCTCTCAGATGCCTGTGTTAGAAGGCAGTGCTGTATCACAGTGTGATGTTGACAAATGGAAACACTTTCAAGGGATTGAACTACCCAGGGTTGAAGGCAAATTTGCCAAAGTGACAGTGCTGATAGGTCAAGACAATCCGTTAGTTTTAACCCCACTTGAGGTGCGATCAGGGAAAGCTGATGAGCCCTATGCCACAAAAACAATATTCAGATGGGCCATCAGTGGACCTCTACAAAGAGGCATTCAGCAAGACATGACGTCCAACTTTGTGCAAGTTGAAGCTAACTTAGAATCACAAGTCGAGAAGTTCTGGCATCTGGACAATGTGAGTGATGGAAGATCACAACTTTCATTCCATGACAAGCAGGTCATTCGATTATGGGACAATACTGTTGAGAGGGAGAAGAGGCATCACAAGGTACCTATACCTTTCAAAGTAAATCCCCCTAATTTGCCTAACAATTTCTGCATGGCAGAAACCCGCCTAGTATCATTAACCAAGAAGCTGTCTAGGAATGATGATATGTATGAGCATTACAAAGCAGGTATTGATGACATGGTGTACAAAGGCTATGCAGAGAAGGTTCCTGATGATGAAGTATGTATTGATGATGGATCAGTCTGGTACCTCCCTCATCATGTAGTCACCAGTGACAAGAAGCCAGGGAAATTCAGAATTGTGTTTGACTGTTCAGCCACGTTTGGTGGAATCAGCTTAAATGAATCAGTTCATCAAGGTCCAGATTTAACCAATACTTTGATGGGTGTACTGTTGCGCTTCCGTGAGAAAAGGATTGCCATCGCCGGTGATATTGAATCAATGTATCACAGAGTAAAGGTTGCTGATCAACATCGCAATGCTTTGAGGTTCCTTTGGTGGAAGAATGGTGAACTAGGTGGAGATATAGAGGTCTATAGGATGACATCACATCTATTTGGTGGCATATGGAGCTCCAGTTGTGCCAATTATGCACTGAGGAAAGCTGCAGCAGACAATGTGGATGATTTTGATAAAGATACAATTCAGACTGTTACTGACAATTTTTATGTAGATGATTGTCTGAAATCTGTTGATTCCAAGGAGAAAGGTATCAAGTTTGTTCAGAATGTGTGTGATCTCCTACAGAGAGGAGGTTTAAGGCTCACAAAATGGACCAGTAATAGTAGAACAGTACTCCAGAGTATCCCAGTTGAGGAAAGAGCCAAAGAGTTGAAAGACATCAATCTGTGCGATGATGAGCTCCCTCAAGAGAAGGCTCTTGGCGGGAAATGGGACACTGAAACTGATCAGCTTGGTTTCAAATTCCAACCAAAGAATAGGCCTGCAACCAAGAGAGGTCTCCTCAGTATACTTACCTCTGTCTATGATCCAATAGGATTCTTGTCACCACTGATCTTAAAGGCAAAGATGATATTTCAGGATGAATGTCGACTCTGAAAAGGATGGACAAACTGGCTGTCTAAGCTGTGTCATATTGAAGACTTCACTGTCCCAAGATGTGTGATTCCGAATGACTTTTGTGAAATGATGTCTGCTGAATTACACCATTTTCCGGATGCTTCAACAGCAGGATATGGTGCTGTATCGTATGTCAGGATCGTTGATTCATGTGGAAGAATCCATTGCTCCTTTCTGATGGCGAAGTCGAGATTAGCGCCAATCAAAAGTATCACAATACCAAGGCTTGAACTCTGTGCGGCTGTGCTGAGTGTAAAACTTGATGAAATGTTACGCAAAGAACTGAGAATGGAAACCGAACAATCTTCATTTTGGACAGACAGCATGATAGTACTACACTATATCAAAAATGACTTTCAAAGATACCAAACGTTTTTCGCCAACAGAGTGACACAAATTCGTGAAGGTTCTTCACCACAAAGTTGGAGATAATATGTCCCATCATCACTCAATCCCGCTGATGATGCATCTCGTGAACTTGATGCTGATGAACTACTTGCAAAGGGAAACTGGTTGCAGGGACCGAGCTTCCTGTGGGAGAATAAAGATACTTGGCAAAAACACCAACAGTACTTCCTGTGTCAGGAGAGGATTTGGAAGTTAAGAAAGTGAAGGTCAACTTTGCAAGTTCTGACAAGGTTGAACCATCCACTACAGATCGACTCCTTAGCCGATATTCCTCTTGGTACCACCTCAAGAAAATGGTTGCTTGGATACTGAGACTAAAGCACTGTTTGTTAAAACATGTCCGAGAGGGAAATTCTGAAGAAAGGATTTCCATGGAACCTCTTGTTGTTTCCGAGATGAAACAAGCTGAAACTGAAATTGTTAGGTACACTCAGAATCTTGCATTTCGGCTTGAAGTGGAATGTCTTCTAAATGACCGCTCCATCACAAAATCAAGCCCAATTTACTTACTTGAACCATTCTTGAATCAAGATGGAATACTATGTGTAGGAGGGCGTTTGAATAATGCTCCAATATCTGAAGAATCTAAACATCAGATGATCCTACCAAAAGGACATGATATTGTCACGTTGATTGTTCGTTGTTATCATGAATAATTAGGTCATTCAGGGACTGAGCATGTTCTGTCACATGTAAGACAAAGGTTCTGGGTCATCAGTGCTCGCAGAACAATCAGAAAAGTACTGAAAGACTGTGTCAAATGCAAACGATTACAAGGAAAACGCTCCCATCAGAAAATGGCAAATCTACCAGAAGACCGAGTCACACCTGGAAAACCACCATTTGCTCACACAGGTGTGGATTGTTTTGGACCGTTTCTGATCAAACGTGGGAGAAGCGAAGTTAAGGGATATGGTTGTATCTTTACCTGTTTAACAACAAGAGCTATTCACCTTGAGAAGCTAGACAGCATGGACACGGATTCCTTCATAAATTCTTTGAGATGGTTTGAAGCACGAAGAGGCGTCCCACATATAGTACGTTCTGATAATGGAACCAACTTTCGAGGAGCTCAGAAGGAATTAAGAGAAGCAATTCTGTCATGGAATCACCATGAAATCCAGGAACACATGCTACAGAAAGAAATTCAGTGGATGTTTAATCCCCCATCTGCCTCTCACATGGGAGGAGTTGGGGAGAGACAGATTAGGACCGTGAGGAAAGTACTGAATGCATTATTGTATCAACAGTATGGCCTGCATGATGAAGGATTGTCAACATTGTTCTGTGAAGTGGAGGCAATTGTCAACACTAGGCCAATAACCATCGTATCTGACAGCCCCAGTGATATGGAGCCACTTACACCAAATCATATCTTGTTGCTGAGATCAGGAAATTCCTCACCTCCAGGTTCAGTTCCTTGCGGACCAGTTCTTGAAATGATGGCTCAAGGAATACTTACCAGGCTAACAGCTCCGTCAAAAGTGGTTACAATCTACAGTGAATCTCCAAGTGGGAGACATAGTGCTACTTGTAAATGATAATTCTCCAAGATGTGTGTGCCCTCTCGCGAGAATCACAAATGTGTTCCCGGGCAAAGATGGTCTAGTGCGATCGATTGAAGTGAAAACTAAAGACTCTCTGTTAATAAGGCCAATAAGCAAAGTGTGTCTACTAGAATCAGTTTATGATGCATGAAAGTGATGAAACAAAAGACCACGATGTGAGATGGAAATAAAAACCTGAGCGGTTGAACATTGAATGTGAAGGACTGATATGACCTTAATATGGAGTTATAATGTTAAATGTTTCACATTTAAGGGGCCGGGAATGTAGGCTACCACTTGTGAGGATAAGTCATTTTAGTTCTTTTATGAGAGCTTCATTTAATTCTCTAATGTTTTGGTTTATCCTGGTTAATCATCCGGGTTATAGTCAGTGCATGGACAAGCACGTGGACGTAAGCAGAATGACATGAACTTGTGTAGGGTGTAAATGGTCCATAAAATTTGTAAGTATTAACAATATATATAAGGAACAACATGTAAATCATAACTAGCAATGCTATAACAAATGTAAATTGTGTAAAAGGGTAAATTGCATGTTGAGAAGGTTGAAGTGTGTATCACAGATGTTTCGTTTAAAATCCGAAAATAACATAACATGTACTTACTACCTTAGTTACAAGTTGTAATATTTCCCATTTGTTTTTATTATAGCTTTTACCTGTCAACAATAGGCCTTACAATTAAAGGGCCAGTAAAAGAATTTGAATGAAAGACATAATACAAAATATCTGTCAATATTTCAAAACTGAACCAAGAATGTATTCATCAATCTATGCTGAAGTTATAAAATAAACCATTCAAGACAGTGTACTGGATTATGTGTCAATGGCCAAAGTGTATCACCTACAGATGTGACTGTTGTATTGTGTACAGATGTGACTGATGTATTGTGTACAGATGTGACTGTTGTATTGTGTACAGATGTGACTGTTGTATTGTGTACAGATGTCACTGTTGTATTGTGTACAGATGTGACTGTTGTATTGTGTACAGATGTGACTGATGTATTGTGTACAGATGTGACTGTTGTATTGTGTACAGATGTGTCTGTTGTATTGTGTACAGATGTCACTGTTGTATTGTGTACAGATGTGACTGTTGTATTGTGTACAGATGTGACTGTTGTATTGTGTACAGATGTGACTGTTGTATGTGGCTGTAATGTGAGATATTGACTGTTGTATCCGACATGGATGTGACTGTTGTATTGTGTACAGATGTGACTGTTGTATGTGTCTGTAATGTGAGACATTGACTGTTGTATCCGACATGGATGTGACTGTTGTATTGTGTACAGATGTCACTGTTGTATGTGGCTGTAATGTGAGATATTGACTGTTGTATCCGACATGGATGTGACTGTTGTATTGTGTACAGATGTGGGTGTTGTACGTGGCTGTAATGTGAGATATTGACTGTTGTATCCGACATGGATGTGACTGTTGTATTGTGTACAGATGTGACTGTTGTATGTGTCTGTAATGTGAGACATTGACTGTTGTATCCGACATGGATGTGACTGTTGTATTGTGTACAGATGTCACTGTTGTATGTGGCTGTAATGTGAGATATTGACTGTTGTATCCGACATGGATGTGACTGTTGTATTGTGTACAGATGTGGGTGTTGTACGTGGCTGTAATGTGAGATATTGACTGTTGTATCCGACATGGATGTGACTGTTGTATTGAGTACAGATGTGACTGTTGTATGTGGCTGTAATGTGAGATATTGACTGTTGTATCCGACATGGATGTGACTGTTGTATTGTGTACAGATGTCACTGTTGTATGTGTCTGTAATGTGAGACATTGACTGTTGTATCCGACATGGATGTGACTGTTGTATTGTGTACAGATGTCACTGTTGTATGTGGCTGTAATGTGAGATATTGACTGTTGTATCCGACATGGATGTGACTGTTGTATTGTGTACAGATGTGGGTGTTGTACGTGGCTGTAATGTGAGATATTGACTGTTGTATCCGACATGGATGTGACTGTTGTATTGTGTACAGATGTGACTGTTGTATGTGGCTGTAATGTGAGATATTGACTGTTGTATCCGACATGGATGTGACTGTTGTATTGTGTACAGATGTGACTGTTGTATGTGTCTGTAATGTGAGACATTGACTGTTGTATCCGACATGGATGTGACTGTTGTATTGTGTACAGATGTCACTGTTGTATGTGGCTGTAATGTGAGATATTGACTGTTGTATCCGACATGGATGTGACTGTTGTATTGTGTACAGATGTGACTGTTGTATGTGGCTGTAATGTGAGATATTGACTGTTGTATCCGACATGGATGTGACTGTTGTATTGTGTACAGATGTGACTGTTGTATGTGGCTGTAATGTGAGATATTGACTGTTGTATCCGACATGGATGTGACTGTTGTAT
Organism: Haliotis rufescens; assembly: GCF_023055435.1. Taxonomy (NCBI): domain Eukaryota; kingdom Metazoa; phylum Mollusca; class Gastropoda; order Lepetellida; family Haliotidae; genus Haliotis; species Haliotis rufescens. Next base: position 946,395 of record NW_025963824.1, read on the forward strand.
TGTGTACAGATGTCACTGTTGTATGTGGCTGTAATGTGAGATATTGACTGTTGTATCCGACATGGATGTGACTGTTGTATTGTGTACAGATGTGACTGTTATATGTGGCTGTAATATGAGATATTGACTGTTGTATCCGACATGGATGTGACTGTTGTATTGTGTACAGATGTGACTGTTGTATGTGGCTGTAATGTGAGATATTGACTGTTGTATCCGGCATGGATGTGACTGTTGTATTGTGTACAGATGTGTCTGTTGTATGTGGCTGTAATGTGAGACATTGACTGTTGTATCCGACATGGATGTGACTGTTGTATTGTGTACAGATGTGACTGTTGTATGTGGCTGTAATGTGAGATATTGACTGTTGTATCCGACATGGATGTGACTGTTGTATTGTGTACAGATGTGGGTGTTGTACGTGGCTGTAATGTGAGATATTGACTGTTGTATCCGACATGGATGTGACTGTTGTATTGTGTACAGATGTGACTGTTGTACGTGGCTGTAATGTCAGATATTGACTGTTGTATCCGACATGGATGTGACTGTTGTATTGTGTACAGATGTGACTGTTATATGTGGCTGTAATATGAGATATTGACTGTTGTATCCGACATGGATGTGACTGTTGTATTGTGTACAGATGTGTCTGTTGTATGTGACTGTAATGTGAGACATTGACTGTTGTATCCGACATGGATGTGACTGTTGTATTGTGTACATATGTGACTGTTGTATGTGGCTGTAATGTGAGATATTGACTGTTGTATCCGACATGGATGTGACTGTTGTATTGTGTACAGATGTGACTGTTGTATGTGGCTGTAATGTGAGATATTGACTGTTGTATCCGACATGGATGTGACTGTTGTATTGTGTACAGATGTGACTGTTGTATGTGTCTGTAATGTGAGATATTGACTGTTGTATCCGACATGGATGTGACTGTTGTATTGTGTACAGATGTCACTGTTGTATGTGGCTGTAATGTGAGATATTGACTGTTGTATCCGACATGGATGTGACTGTTGTATTGTGTACAGATGTCACTGTTGTATGTGGCTGTAATGTGAGATATTGACTGTTGTATCCGACATGGATGTGACTGTTGTATTGTGTACAGATGTGACTGTTATATGTGGCTGTAATATGAGATATTGACTGTTGTATCCGACATGGATGTGACTGTTGTATTGTGTACAGATGTCACTGTTGTATGTGGCTGTAATGTGAGATATTGACTGTTGTATCCGGCATGGATGTGACTGTTGTATTGTGTACAGATGTGTCTGTTGTATGTGGCTGTAATGTGAGACATTGACTGTTGTATCCGACATGGATGTGACTGTTGTATTGTGTACAGATGTGACTGTTGTATGTGGCTGTAATGTGAGATATTGACTGTTGTATCCGACATGGATGTGACTGTTGTATTGTGTACAGATGTCACTGTTGTATGTGGCTGTAATGTGAGATATTGACTGTTGTATCCGACATGGATGTGACTGTTGTATTGTGTACAGATGTGACTGTTGTATGTGTCTGTAATGTGAGACATTGACTGTTGTATCCGACATGGATGTGACTGTTGTATTGTGTACAGATGTCACTGTTGTATGTGGCTGTAATGTGAGATATTGACTGTTGTATCCGACATGGATGTGACTGTTGTATTGTGTACAGATGTGACTGTTGTATGTGGCTGTAATGTGAGATATTGACTGTTGTATCCGACATGGCTCTGACTGTTGTATTGTGTACAGATGTGGGTGTTGTACGTGGCTGTAATGTGAGATATTGACTGTTGTATCCGACATGGATGTGACTGTTGTATTGTGTACAGATGTGACTGTTGTACGTGGCTGTAATGTCAGATATTGACTGTTGTATCCGACATGGATGTGACTGTTGTATTGTGTACAGATGTCACTGTTGTATGTATCTGTAATGTGAGATATTGACTGTAGTATCCGACATGGATGTGACTGTTGTATTGTGTACAGATGTGACTGTTGTATGTGGCTGTAATGTGAGATATTGACTGTTGTATCCAACATGGATGTGACTGTTGTATTGTGTACAGATGTGACTGTTGTATGTAGCTGTAATGTGAGATATTGACTGTTGTATCCGACATGGATGTGACTGTTGTATTGTGTACAGATGTGGCTGTTGTATGTGGCTGTAATGTGAGATATTGACTGTTGTATCCGACATGGATGTGACTGTTGTATTGTGTACAGATGTGACTGTTATATGTGACTGTAATGTGAGATATTGACTGTTGTATCCGACATGGATGTGACTGTTGTATCCCACATGGATGTGACTGTTGTATGTGGCTGTAATGTGAGATATTGACTGTTGTATCCGACATGGATGTGACTGTTGTATTGTGTACAGATGTGACTGTTGTATGTGGCTGTAATGTGAGATATTGAGTGTTGTATCCGACATGGATGTGACTGTTGTATCCGACATGGATGTGACTGTTGTATGTGGCTGTAATGTGAGATATTGACTGTTGTATCCGACATGGATGTGACTGTTGTATCCGACATGGATGTGACTGTTGTATGTGGCTGTAATGTGAGATATTGACTGTTGTATCCGACATGGATGTGACTGTTGTATTGTGTACAGATGTCACTGTTGTATGTGGCTGTAATGTGAGATATTGACTGTTGTATCCGACATGGATGTGACTGTTGTATTGTGTACAGATGTCACTGTTGTACGTGGCTGTAATGTGAGATATTGACTGTTGTATCCGACATGGATGTGACTGTTGTACTGTGTACAGATGTGACTGTTGTATGTGGCTGTAATGTGAGATATTGACTGTTGTATCCGACATGGATGTGACTGTTGTATTGTGTACAGATGTCACTGTTGTATGTGGCTGTAATGTGAGATATTGACTGTTGTATTCGACATGGATGTGACTGTTGTATTGTGTACAGATGTCACTGTTGTATGTGGCTGTAATGCGAGATATTGACTGTTGTATCCGACATGGATGTGACTGTTGTATTGTGTACAGATGTCACTGTTGTATGTGGCTGTAATGTGAGATATTGACTGTTGTATCCGACATGGATGTGACTGTTGTATTGTGTACAGATGTCACTGTTGTATGTGGCTGTAATGTTAGACATTGACTGTTGTATCCGACATGGATGTGACTGTTGTATTGTGTACAGATGTGACTGTTGTATGTGGCTGTAATGTGAGATATTGACTGTTGTATCCGACATGGATGTGACTGTTGTATTGTGTACAGATGTGGCTGTTGTATGTGGCTGTAATGTGAGATATTGACTGTTGTATCCGACATGGATGTGACTGTTGTATTGTGTACAGATGTCACTGTTGTATGTGGCTGTAATGTGAGATATTGACTGTTGTATCCGACATGGATGTGACTGTTGTATCCGACATGGATGTGACTGTTGTATGTGGCTGTAATGTGAGATATTGACTGTTGTATCCGACATGGATGTGACTGTTGTATTGTGTACATATGTGACTGTTGTACGTGGCTGTAATGTGAGATATTGACTGTTGTATCCGACATGGATGTGACTGTTGTATGTGGCTGTAATGTGAGATATTGACTGTTGTATCCGACATGGATGTGACTGTTGTATTGTGTACATATGTCACTGTTGTATGTGGCTGTAATGTGAGATATTGACTGTTGTATCCGACATGGATGTCACTGTTGTATTGTGTACAGATGTCACTGTTGTATGTGGCTGTAATGTGAGATATTGACTGTTGTATCCGACATGGATGTGACTGTTGTATTGTGTACAGATGTGGCTGTTGTATGTGGCTGTAATGTGAGATATTGACTGTTGTATCCGACATGGATGTGACTGTTGTATTGTGTACAGATGTCACTGTTGTATGTGGCTGTAATGTGAGATATTGACTGTTGTATCCGACATGGATGTGACTGTTGTATTGTGTACAGATGTGGCTGTTGTATGTGACTGTAATGTGAGATATTGACTGTTGTATCCGACATGGATGTGACTGTTGTATTGTGTACAGATGTCACTGTTGTATGTGGCTGTAATGTGAGATATTGACTGTTGTATCCGACATGGATGTGACTGTTGTATGTGGCTGTAATGTGAGATATTGACTGTTGTATCCGACATGGATGTGACTGTTGTATTGTGTACAGATGTCACTGTTGTATGTGGCTGTAATGTGAGATATTGACTGTTGTATCCGACATGGATGTGACTGTTGTATTGTGTACAGATGTGGCTGTTGTATGTGGCTGTAATGTGAGATATTGACTGTTGTATCCGGCATGGATGTGACTGTTGTATTGTGTACAGATGTCACTGTTGTATGTGGCTGTAATGTGAGATATTGACTGTTGTATCCGACATGGATGTGACTGTTGTATTGTGTACAGATGTGACTGTTGTATGTGGCTGTAATGTGAGATATTGACTGTTGTATCTGACATGGATGTGACTGTTGTATTGTGTACAGATGTGGCTGTTGTATGTGGCTGTAATGCGAGATATTGACTGTTGTATCCGACATGGATGTGACTGTTGTATTGTGTACATATGTGACTGTTGTATGTGGCTGTAATGTGAGATATTGACTGTTGTATCCGACATGGCTGTGACTGTTGTATTGTGTACAGATGTGGCTGTTGTATGTGGCTGTAATGTGAGATATTGACTGTTGTATCCGACATGGATGTGACTGTTGTATTGTGTACAGATGTGACTGTTGTATGTGGCTGTAATGTGAGATATTGACTGTTGTATCCGACATGGATGTGACTGTTGTATTGTGTACAGATGTCACTGTTGTATGTGGCTGTAATGTGAGATATTGACTGTTGTATCCGACATGGATGTGACTGTTGTATGTGGCTGTAATGTGAGATATTGACTGTTGTATCCGACATGGATGTGACTGTTGTATTGTGTACAGATGTGACTGTTGTATGTGGCTGTAATGTGAGACATTGACTGTTGTATCCGACATGGATGTGACTGTTGTATTGTGTACAGATGTGGCTGTTGTATGTGGCTGTAATGTGAGATATTGACTGTTGTATCCGACATGGATGTGACTGTTGTATTGTGCACAGATGTGACTGTTGTATGTGGCTGTAATGTGAGATATTGACTGTTGTATCCGACATGGATATGACTGTTGTATTGTGTACAGATGTCACTGTTGTATGTGGCTGTAATGTGAGATATTGACTGTTGTATCCGACATGGATGTGACTGTTGTATCCGACATGGATGTGACTGTTGTATTGTGTACAGATGTCACTGTTGTATGTGGCTGTAATGTGAGATATTGACTGTTGTATCCGACATGGATGTGACTGTTGTATTGTGTACAGATGTGACTGTTCTACGTGGCTGTAATGTGAGATATTGACTGTTGTATCCGACATGGATGTGACTGTTGTATTGTGTACAGATGTGACTGTTGTATGTGACTGTAATGTAAGATATTGACTGTTGTATCCGACATGGATGTGACTGTTGTATTGTGCACAGATGTGACTGTTGTATGTGGCTGTAATGTGAGATATTGACTGTTGTATCCGACATGGATGTGACTGTTGTATTGTGTACAGATGTGACTGTTGTATGTGGCTGTAATGCGAGATATTGACTGTTGTATCCGGCATGGATGTGACTGTTGTATTGTGTACAGATGTCACTGTTGTATGTGGCTGTAATGTAAGATATTGACTGTTGTATCCGGCATGGATGTCACTGTTGTATTGTGTACAGATGTCACTGTTGTATGTGGCTGTAATGTGAGATATTGACTGTTGTATCCGACATGGATGTGACTGTTGTATTTTGTACAGATGTGGCTGTTGTATGTGGCTGTAATGTGAGATATTGACTGTTGTATCCGACATGGATGTGACTGTTGTATTGTGTACAGATGTCCCTGTTGTATGTGACTGTAATGTGAGATATTGACTGTTGTATCCGACATGGATGTGACTGTTGTATTGTGTACAGATGTCACTGTTGTATGTGGCTGTAATGTGAGATATTGACTGTTGTATCCGACATGGATGTGACTGTTGTATTGTGTACAGATGTGGCTGTTGTATGTGGCTGTAATGTGAGATATTGACTGTTGTATCCGACATGGATGTGACTGTTGTATTGTGTACAGATGTCCCTGTTGTATGTGACTGTAATGTGAGATATTGACTGTTGTATCCGACATGGATGTCACTGTTGTATTGTGTACAGATGTCACTGTTGTATGTGGCTGTAATGTGAGATATTGACTGTTGTATCCGACATGGATGTGACTGTTGTATTGTGTACAGATGTCACTGTTGTATGTGGCTGTAATGTGAGATATTGACTGTTGTATCCGACATGGATGTGACTGTTGTATGTGGCTGTAATGTGGAAATTGACTGTTGTATCCGACATGGATGTGACTGTTGTATTGTGTACAGATGTGGCTGTTGTATGTGGCTGTAATGTGAGATATTGACTGTTGTATCCGACATGGATGTGACTGTTGTATTGTGTACAGATGTGACTGTTGTATGTGGCTGTAATGTGAGATATTGACTGTTGTATCCGACATGGATGTGACTGTTGTATTGTGTACAGATGTGACTGTTGTATGTGGCTGTAATGTGAGATATTGACTGTTGTATCCGACATGGATGTGACTGTTGTATTGTGTACAGATGTGACTGTTGTATGTGGCTGTAATGTGAGATATTGACTGTTGTATCCGACATGGATGTGACTGTTGTATTGTGTACAGATGTGGCTGTTGTATGTGGCTGTAATGTGAGATATTGACTGTTGTATCCGACATGGATGTGACTGTTGTATTGTGTACATATGTGACTGTTGTATGTGGCTGTAATGTGAGATATTGACTGTTGTATCCGATATGGATGTGACTGTTGTACGTGGCTGTAATGTGATATATTGATTGTTGTATCCGACATGGATTTGACTGTTGTATTGTGTACAGATGTGACTGTTCTACGTGGCTGTAATGTGAGATATTGACTGTTGTATCCGACATGGATGTGACTGTTGTATTGTGTACAGATGTGACTGTTCTACGTGGCTGTAATGTGAGATATTGACTGTTGTATCCGACATGGATGTGACTGTTGTATCCGACATGGCTGTGACTGTTGTATTGTGTACAGATGTGACTGTTGTACGTGGCTGTAATGTAAGATATTGACTGTTGTATCCGACATGGATGTGACTGTTGTATTGTGTACAGATGTCACTGTTGTATGTGACTGTAATGTGAGATATTGACTGTTGTATCCGACATGGATGTGACTGTTGTATTGTGTACATATGTCACTGTTGTATGTGGCTGTAATGTAAGATATTGACTGTTGTATCCGACATGGATGTGACTGTTGTATTGTGTACAGATGTGACTGTTCTACGTGGCTGTAATGTGAGATATTGACTGTTGTATCCGACATGGATGTGACTGTTGTATTGTGTACAGATGTGACTGTTGTATGTGGCTGTAATGTGAGATATTGACTGTTGTATCCGACATGGATGTGACTGTTGTATTGTGTACAGATGTGACTGTTGTATGTGGCTGTAATGTGAGATATTGACTGTTGTATCCGACATGGATGTGACTGTTGTATTGTGTACATATGTCACTGTTGTATGTGGCTGTAATGTGAGATATTGACTGTTGTATCCGACATGGATTTGACTGTTGTATTGTGTACAGATGTCCCTGTTGTATGTGGCTGTAATGTCAGATATTGACTGTTGTATCCGACATGGATGTGACTGTTGTATTGTGTACAGATGTGACTGTTGTACGTGGCTGTAATGTGAGATATTGACTGTTGTATCCGACATGGATGTGACTGTTGTATTGTGTACAGATGTGACTGTTGTATGTGGCTGTAATGTGAGATATTGACTGTTGTATCCGACATGGATGTGACTGTTGTATTGTGTACAGATGTGACTGTTGTATTGTGTACAGATGTGGCTGTTGTATGTGGCTGTAATGTGAGATATTGACTGTTGTATCCGACATGGCTGTGACTGTTGTATTGTGTACAGATGTGACTGTTGTATGTGGCTGTAATGTGAGATATTGACTGTTGTATCCGACATGGATGTGACTGTTGTATTGTGTGCATATGTGACTGTTGTACGTGGCTGTAATGTGAGATATTGACTGTTGTATCCGACATGGATGTGACTGTTGTATTGTGTACATATGTGACTGTTGTATGTGGCTGTAATGTGAGATATTGACTGTTGTATCCGACATGGATGTGACTGTTGTATTGTGTACAGATGTGTCTGTTGTATGTGGCTGTAATGTGAGATATTGACTGTTGTATCCGACATTGATGTGACTGTTGTATTGTGTACAGATGTGACTGTTGTATGTGGCTGTAATGTGAGATATCGACAGTTGTATCCGACATGGATGTGACTGTTGTATTGTGTACAGATGTGACTGTTATATGTGGCTGTAATGTGAGATATCGACTGTTGTATCCGACATGGATGTGACTGTTGTATTGTGTACATATGTGACTGTTGTATGTGGCTGTAATGTGAGATATTGACTGTTGTATCCGACATGGATGTGACTGTTGTATTGTGTACATATGTGACTGTTGTACGTGGCTGTAATGTGAAATATTGACTGTTGTATCCGACATGGATGTGACTGTTGTATTGTGTACATATGTGACTGTTGTACGTGGCTGTAATGTGAGATATTGACTGTTGTATCCGACATGGATGTGACTGTTGTATTGTGTACAGATGTGGCTGTTGTATGTGGCTGTAATGTGAGATATTGACTGTTGTATCCGACATGGATGTGACTGTTGTATTGTGTACAGATGTGACTGTTGTATGTGGCTGTAATGTGAGATATTGACTGTTGTATCCGACATGGATGTGACTGTTGTATTGTGTACATATGTGACTGTTGTACGTGGCTGTAATGTGAGATATTGACTGTTGTATCCGACATGGATGTGACTGTTGTATTGTGTACAGATGTGGCTGTTGTATGTGGCTGTAATGTGAGATATTGACTGTTGTATCCGACATGGATGTGACTGTTGTATTGTGTACAGATGTGACTGTTGTATTGTGTACAGATGTGGCTGTTGTATGTGGCTGTAATGTGAGATATTGACTGTTGTATCCGACATGGCTGTGACTGTTGTATTGTGTACAGATGTGACTGTTGTATGTGGCTGTAATGTGAGATATTGACTGTTGTATCCGACATGGATGTGACTGTTGTATTGTGTACAGATGTGACTGTTCTACGTGGCTGTAATGTGAGATATTGACTGTTGTATCCGACATGGATGTGACTGTTGTATTGTGTACAGATGTGACTGTTGTATGTGGCTGTAATGTGAGATATTGACTGTTGTATCCGACATGGATGTGACTGTTGTATTGTGTACATATGTGACTGTTGTACGTGGCTGTAATGTGAAATATTGACTGTTGTATCCGACATGGATGTGACTGTTGTATTGTGTACAGATGTGACTGTTGTATTGTGTACAGATGTGGCTGTTGTATGTGGCTGTAATGTGAGATATTGACTGTTGTATCCGACATGGATGTGACTGTCGTATTGTGCACAGATGTGACTGTTCTACGTTGCTGTAATGTGAGATATTGACTGTTGTATCCGACATGGCTGTGACTGTTGTATTGTGTACAGATGTGACTGTTGTATGTGGCTGTAATGTGAGATATTGACTGTTGTATCCGACATGGATGTGACTGTTGTATTGTGTACAGATGTGTCTGTTGTATGTGGCTGTAATGTGAGATATTGACTGTTGTATCCGACATTGATGTGACTGTTGTATTGTGTACAGATGTGACTGTTGTATGTGGCTGTAATGTGAGATATTGACTGTTGTATCCGACATGGATGTGACTGTTGTATTGTGTACAGATGTGACTGTTGTATGTGGCTGTAATGTGAGATATCGACTGTTGTATCCGACATGGATGTGACTGTTGTATTGTGTACAGATGTCACTGTTGTATGTGGCTGTAATGTGAGATATTGACTGTTGTATCCGACATGGATGTGACTGTTGTATTGTGTACAGATGTGACTGTTGTACGTGGCTGTAATGTGAGATATTGACTGTTGTATCCGACATGGATGTGACTGTTGTACGTGGCTGTAATGTGAGATATTGACTGTTGTATCCGACATGGATGTGACTGTTGTATTGTGTACAGATGTGACTGTTGTATGTAGCTGTAATGTGAGATATTGACTGTTGTATCCGACATGGATGTGACTGTTGTATTGTGTACAGATGTGGGTGTTGTACGTGGCTGTAATGTGAGATATTGACTGTTGTATCCGACATGGATGTGACTGTTGTATTGTGTACAGATGTCACTGTTGTATGTGGCTGTAATGTGAGATATTGACTGTTGTATCCGACATGGATGTGACTGTTGTATTGTGTACAGATGTGGCTGTTGTATGTGGCTGTAATGTGAGATATTGACTGTTGTATCCGACATGGATATGACTGTTGTATTGTGTACAGATGTCACTGTTGTATGTGGCTGTAATGTGAGATATTGACTGTTGTATCCGACATGGATGTGACTGTTGTATTGTGTACATATGTGACTGTTGTATGTGGCTGTAATGTGAGATATTGACTGTTGTATCCGACATGGATGTGACTGTTGTATTGTGTACATATGTGACTGTTGTATGTGGCTGTAATGTGAGATATTGACTGTTGTATCCGACATGGATGTGACTGTTGTATTGTGTACAGATGTCACTGTTGTATGTGGCTGTAATGTGAGATATTGACTGTTGTATCCGACATGGATGTGACTGTTGTATTGTGTACAGATGTGGCTGTTGTATGTGGCTGTAATGTGAGATATTGACTGTTGTATCCGACATGGATATGACTGTTGTATTGTGTACAGATGTCACTGTTGTATGTGGCTGTAATGTGAGATATTGACTGTTGTATCCGACATGGATGTGACTGTTGTATTGTGTACATATGTGACTGTTGTATGTGGCTGTAATGTGAGATATTGACTGTTGTATCCGACATGGATGTGACTGTTGTATTGTGTACATATGTGACTGTTGTATGTGGCTGTAATGTGAGATATTGACTGTTGTATCCGACATGGATGTGACTGTTGTATTGTGTACAGATGTGACTGTTGTACGTGGCTGTAATGTGAGATATTGACTGTTGTATCCGACATGGATGTGACTGTTGTACGTGGCTGTAATGTGAGATATTGACTGTTGTATCCGACATGGATGTGACTGTTGTATTGTGTACAGATTTGACTGTTGTATGTAGCTGTAATGTGAGATATTGACTGTTGTATCCGACATGGATGTGACTGTTGTATTGTGTACAGATGTGGGTGTTGTACGTGGCTGTAATGTGAGATATTGACTGTTGTATCCGACATGGATGTGACTGTTGTATTGTGTACAGATGTGACTGTTGTATGTGGCTGTAATGTGAGATATTGACTGTTGTATCCGACATGGATGTGACTGTTGTATTGTGTACAGATGTGGCTGTTGTATGTGGCTGTAATGTGAGATATTGACTGTTGTATCCGACATGGATATGACTGTTGTATTGTGTACAGATGTCACTGTTGTATGTGGCTGTAATGTGAGATATTGACTGTTGTATCCGACATGGATGTGACTGTTGTATTGTGTACATATGTGACTGTTGTATGTGGCTGTAATGTGAGATATTGACTGTTGTATCCGACATGGATGTGACTGTTGTATTGTGTACAGATGTGGCTGTTGTATGTGGCTGTAATGTGAGATATTGACTGTTGTATCCGACATGGATGTGACTGTTGTATTGTGTACAGATGTGACTGTTGTACGTGGCTGTAGTGTGAGATATTGATTGTTGTATCCGACATGGATGTGACTGTTGTATTGTGTACAGATGTGACTGTTATATGTGGCTGTAATGTGAGATATTGACTGTTGTATCCGACATGGATGTGACTGTTGTATTGTGTACATATGTGACTGTTGTATGTGGCTGTAATGTGAGATATTGACTGTTGTATCCGACATGGATGTGACTGTTGTATTGTGTACAGATGTGACTGTTATACGTGGCTGTAATGTGAGATATTGACTGTTGTATCCGACATGGATGTGACTGTTGTATTGTGTACAGATGTGACTGTTGTATGTGGCTGTAATGTGAGATATTGACTGTTGTATCCGACATGGATGTGACTGTTGTATTGTGTACAGATGTGGCGTTTGTATGTGGCTGTAATGTGAGATATTGACTGTTGTATCCGACATGGATGTGACTGTTGTATTGTGTACAGATGTCACTGTTGTATGTGGCTGTAATGTGAGATATTGACTGTTGTATCCGACATGGATGTGACTGTTGTATTGTGTACAGATGTCACTGTTGTATGTGGCTGTAATGTGAGATATTGACTGTTGTATCCGACATGGATGTGACTGTTGTATTGTGTACATATGTGACTGTTGTATGTGGCTGTAATGTGAGATATTGACTGTTGTATCCGACATGGATGTGACTGTTGTATTGTGTACAGATGTGTCTGTTGTATGTGGCTGTAATGTGAGATATTGACTGTTGTATCCGACATGGATGTGACTGTTGTATTGTGTACAGATGTGTCTGTTGTATGTGGCTGTAATGTTAGATATTGACTGTTGTATCCGACATGGATGTGACTGTTGTATCTGACATGGATGTGACTGTTGTATTGTGTACAGATGTGACTGTTGTATGTAGCTGTAATGTGAGATATTGACTGTTGTATCCGACATGGATGTGACTGTTGTATCTGATATGGATGTGACTGTTGTATTGTGTACAGATGTGACTGTTGTATGTAGCTGTAATGTGAGATATTGACTGTTGTATCCGACATGGATGTGACTGTTGTATTGTGTACAGATGTGACTGTTATACGTGGCTGTAATGTGAGATATTGACTGTTGTATCCGACATGGATGTGACTGTTGTATTGTGTACAGATGTGGCTGTTGTATGTGGCTGTAATGTGAGATATTGACTGTTGTATCCGACATGGATGTGACTGTTGTATTGTGTACAGATGTCACTGTTGTATGTGGCTGTAATGTGAGATATTGACTGTTGTATCCAACATGGATGTGACTGTTGTATTGTGTACATATGTGACTGTTGTATGTGGCTGTAATGTGAGATATTGACTGTTGTATCCGACATGGATGTGACTGTTGTATTGTGTACAGATGTGTCTGTTGTATGTGGCTGTAATGTGAGATATTGACTGTTGTATCCGACATGGATGTGACTGTTGTATTGTGTACAGATGTGTCTGTTGTATGTGGCTGTAATGTGAGATATTGACTGTTGTATCCGACATGGATGTGACTGTTGTATTGTGTACATATGTGACTGTTGTATGTGGCTGTAATGTGAGATATTGACTGTTGTATCCGACATGGATGTGACTGTTGTATTGTGTACAGATGTGTCTGTTGTATGTGGCTGTAATGTGAGATATTGACTGTTGTATCCGACATGGATGTGACTGTTGTATTGTGTACAGATGTGTCTGTTGTATGTGGCTGTAATGTGAGATATTGACTGTTGTATCCGACATGGATGTGACTGTTGTATTGTGTACAGATGTGTCTGTTGTATGTGGCTGTAATGTGAGATATTGACTGTTGTATCCGACATGGATGTGACTGTTGTACTGTGTACAGATGTGTCTGTTGTATGTGGCTGTAATGTGAGATATTGACTGTTGTATCCGACATGGATGTGACTGTTGTATTGTGTACAGATGTGTCTGTTGTATGTGGCTGTAATGTGAGATATTGACTGTTGTATCCGACATGGATGTGACTGTTCTATTGTGTACAGATGTGACTGTTGTATGTGGCTGTAATGTGAGATATTGACTGTTGTATCCGACACGGATGTGACTGTTGTATTGTGTACAGATGTGGCTGTTGTATGTGGCTGTAATGTGAGATATTGACTGTTGTATCCGACATGGATGTGACTGTTGTATTGTGTACATATGTGACTGTTGTATGTGGCTGTAATGTGAGATATTGACTGTTGTATCCGACATGGATGTGACTGTTGTATTGTGTACAGATGTGACTGTTGTATGTGGCTGTAATGTGAGATATTGACTGTTGTATCCGACATGGATGTGACTGTTATATTGTGTACAGATGTCACTGTTGTATGTGGCTGTAATGTGAGATATTGACTGTTGTATCCGACATGGATGTGACTGTTGTATCTGACATGGATGTGACTGTTGTATTGTGTACATATGTGACTGTTGTATGTGGCTGTAATGTGAGATATTGACTGTTGTATCCGACATGGATGTGACTGTTGTATTGTGTACAGATGTCACTGTTGTATGTGGCTGTAATGTGAGATATTGACTGTTGTATCCGACATGGATGTGACTGTTGTATTGTGTACAGATGTCACTGTTGTATGTGGCTGTAATGTGAGATATTGACTGTTGTATCCGACATGGATGTGACTGTTGTATTGTGTACAGATGTCACTGTTGTACGTGGCTGTAATGTGAGATATTGACCGTTGTATCCGACATGGATGTGACTGTTGTATTGTGTACAGATGTCACTGTTGTATGTGGCTGTAATGTGAGATATTGACTGTTGTATCCGACATGGATGTGACTGTTGTATTGTGTACAGATGTGACTGTTGTATGTGGCTGTAATGTGAGATATTGACTGTTGTATCCGACATGGATGTGACTGTTGTTCATAGAGGGTCAGCACTCACATTGATGCAGGTCATAGAGGGTCAGCACTCACATTGATGCAGGTCATAGAGGGTCAGCACTCACATTGATGCAGGTCATAGAGGGTCGGCACTCACATTGATGCAGGTCATAGAGGGTCGGCACTCACATTGATGCAGGTCATAGAGGGTCAGCACTCACATTGATGCAGGTCATAGAGGGTCAGCACGGAGGGCACGGATGGCCAAGTCGTCTAAGGCGCCGCGATTCGCTGTGCAGAGTTGCGTCCCTTGGGCACGCCAGAAACCTATGATTGTGGGTTCGAATCCCGGTTCGCCCCGATTATGTTTCTAAGTTTGTCAGCACCATGCCCGTGCTCGTGGGTTTCACCGAAGTGGTAAACGTCTAAGGCCTGCAACACTTCGGGCTTTCCTCCCACATTAAGCTGACACGCCGTGATATGACTGGAATAATGTTAAAAGCGGCGTTAAACCCAACTCACTCACTCACTCACTAGTACAACGCGAGCTCATTGTATGGATATCGGATAATATTTGTGACATTTATTTTCTCCTGTTTAAAGGTTCATGGTGATCCGGACCAGAGCCAATATTGTGGATGAGATGGCTGTTTCCATAGAAACAGGACTCCACGACTATCTCTCAAAGAGATATGTCCAGATCGTGATGAAACAAAGGTATTGTCTGGCGTGATCTCGCTTAAACACCGCCCGACAAGAGGGGGACTGGGAGGGAGGGGATGTGTGAATGGGGAGGAAGAGATATGTCCAGATCGTGATGAAACAAAGGTATTGTCTGGCGTGATCTCGCTTAAACACCCCCCGACAAGAGGGGGACTGGGAGGGAGGGGATGTGTGAATGGGGAGGAGGAGGGTCTGGGATTGTTTTGAAACAGTTTTGTTTTGTCCTCAGACTCTACCACCAAAATATTTTTTTAACTGGACATCCTGGGTCTTGTAAACAACATAGGCTCATCCTTCCTAAAAAGTTTAGACGCTTTTTTTTAATCAGTAAAACCGGTAAAAAAATACCTGGCTCTGAACAAACTTCCTAGCCAGCCTAAGCACCTCCGCCATCGCCCAGACCCTCGTCTCAATACCGATTAGTGCGTCCCTTAATAAACACCGAATTCAGACGTTCTTGCAAACGATATGTACTTCAAAAATATATTAAAGAACTAGGGCATGTTACTATGGCATGATAGATTAACTATGGTCAAATGTGCAATTTGGGTGTTATTTAACTTAATCTGAGTGGTATAGTATTCATTCCAGCTTATGACTGAGTGAGAAAGTATGGTTTTACGCCGCTTTAACAATATTTCAGTATTATCATGCTGTTTAAGAAAAGAAATGGGTTTCACACATAATACCAATGTTGGGAATCGAACCCATGTTTACGGCGTGACAGCGAACGCTTTAACCATTAGGCTACACTACGCCTGTTCCAGCTTATGGCTTGTGGTTTAATATCTATCTTTGTCAAGCTAATATGGTCGAGGTTGTATGTCTCCCGTATATCATGTTCCTTTATGATCCTGTATCCCTTCCTTCTATTTCTGAAGTGTGAATGTCACACACCTTCCACATTGCAGGCAATGCAGAGATCAGAAGACCTGGTCAGACGTCATTTCGTCTGTTGTATAAAGTCAGATGTTTTGTAATGTTACGTGTGATTCAAATATGAATTTTCGCCTGCAGATCAGAGGACGCCTTTGACGCCGTGCTGCACGTGACCCCTGTCAATAAAGTGGACAAACTGTTGACCAAGCTGGGCGACGAGGGGTTCGGGGAGGGACCGAGTGCCAGCCAAGTCCTCAGCATCTCTGAGGGCGACACCGTCGAGGTCACATTTCGCGGCAACATCACCTCCAGCGACGACCGACCTCTCGAGGTCCAGTTTAACTCCAATGTGTCGTCACACGTGCAGTTCACACTGACGGAGGTGGACAAGTACCTTCAGAAGAACTTCCCCGTGTATAGGGGCGTAGTGCAGGTGTACCGGAAGTACACGGTTGTTCCGGCGGAAGTCCGGTCCATCACGCGGAAGGTTTCTGACGACGAAGCGAAACAGGGACCGGAAGTGAAGAGGGATCTGCTGTGCGAGCTGCTGATAAGCATTCCGAAGGTGAACATTTTGTGAAGTGATTGTGAAGTGTAAGAAAGGAATGTGCAATAGGATATATACTTTCATTAATTATCCAAAATGTCACGATGACTGAGTGAGTGAGATAGAATTCACGCCCCTTTTAACAGTATTCCAGTATTTCACATCTTTTGCCACTTAAGTAAAAACACAAATAACTGGTATGAAACATTACTGTGGCTTACCCGGAGAAAGACCGCCTCCGTGGTCTAGTGGTAGAGCGTCCGCCCGGAGAGCAGAAGGTCCGGGGTTCGATCCCAGGCCGCGTCATACCAAAAGACGTTAAAAGATGGTACTTGTTGTTACCCTGTCTGGTGCTCGGGATTAAGGGGCTAAAACAAGGACTGGTCGACTCGGAACCATTAGTGGGGTATTCATGTTAAACTGTGGCATGGTATCTCAGTGAGCTAGCACTATAAATCGGCATCGGTCCGGACTAGTACAAGCAGCCACACAAACACACACACGTGCATGCACGTCGCCATATAAGTGCAATAATCTTGGACGCGACGTTAAACCCAATTCCATCTCACCTTACCGGGAGACAAACCCACAATCATTGGTGTTCGCGTGTCCAAGGGACGTAACTCTGCACAGCTTTTTTTTGGATGCCTCAGACGAAGATCAGGTTATTAATTTGAATATTTTTGGTAAATAGATTGGTTAATAAGAGATAGCCAGATAAGGCACCAGCGTCAGTGGCACTGTACAGTTACCTCCCTTAGCCATGCCTGGATCCGCTGATCGTGTTTCAAATGCCATAGTCCCAATGTACATGTTCCCTCACCACCATACACGCGTGTTTGCCACGGTACAAGCCACTGAACTACATCACTTTGCCCTTTACTCCCACATCAAGCTGACGTGATAGAAATTAAATACTATTTAAAGTAGTATATTATTTCTCAAGCGGTGTGTAACTTAAGTTACTCACATTACCTCGAAACATCACCTCACTCAAACTTCAACATTCAAATGGTATTAGGAAATAAGCACTTTACTTTATTCGTATTGTCACTTTTGTCCTTTCATCAATATATTACGAGTTCTTACAAAATACTGACAATTTTCAGTAGGGAGTGAGGTGGGTTTAGCGCCGCTTAGAACACTATTTCCGTTTTATCTCAGCGCGTCAGCTTAATGTAGGAGGAAGGCCTTAGACAGTTAAGTGAAACCCACGAGCACGGGTGTGGTGCTGACAAACCTAGAAACATAATCGCGTCGAACCGGGATTCGAACCCACTATCATGGGATTCTGACGTGCCAAAGGGAAAACATTCTGCACAGCGAATTGCGGTGCCTGGGACGACTGGGCCACCCGTGCCCCCGACATTTCTCCGTGACCATTGATTTGTACAGGAGCACGAACACGTGACGAGTTCCGTAAAACACCATGGTAATGACATCAACTAAACTCAACTGTAACGTTTCAGTACCACATTGAGCCGTGTCCAGTGCCAGTCAAAGCTCCAATCACAATCCACAACACACGTGACCCAGTGAACGAGGACTACATGCACAGCCTGGCGGCAGAGTTGGGCGAGGAGTGGCGGAAGGTGGCGCACTATCTGAACGTGCAGCGCGTGCGGATCCAGGCAATACTGCGCCACATGCAGCTCGGGGAGAGGTCGGACGCGGACGCCAAGTTCGACATGCTGATGACGTGGCTGAAGAGAGCGCCAAAGTCGAGTGACAAGGTGAGCTAAATCGGATTTGTGGTCAGGAGATAAATTAAGTAAACGATGTTAGAGGCGATGGGGAGTTGAGTTGAACACCGCTTTGGGCAATAGTGTATACATAGCATAGTGTGTCACTTCTAGGAGAGCCAAACTATGTATGAATATTTAAATGTATTACGTGACAGATTGCATAACGTGGTGTGAGGGTAACGTGGACCTTGGTCCGGCTGTGTGACGTGACTGATTGCATGACAGTGTCACGGTAACGTGGACCTTGGACCGGCTGTGTGACGTGACTGATTGCATGACAGTGTCACAATAACGTGGACCTTGGTCCGGCTGTGTGACGTGACTGATCGCATGACAGTGTCACGGTAACGTGGACCTTGGTCCGGCTGTGTGACGTGACTGATCGCATGACAGTGTCACATTAACGTAGACCTTGGTCCGGCTGTGTGACGTGACTGATCGCATGACAGTGTCACAATAACCTAGACCTTGGTCCGGCTGTGTGACGTGACTGATTGCATGGCAGTGTCACGGTAACGTAGACCTTGGTCCGGCTGTGTGACGTGACTGATTGCATGACAATGTCACGGTAACGTTGACCTTGGTCCGGCTGTGTGACGTGACTGATCGCATGACAGTGTCACAATAACCTAGACCTTGGTCCGGCTGTACGACGTGACTGATTGCATGGCAGTGTCACGGTAACGTAGACCTTGGTCCGGCTGTGTGACGTGACTGATTGCATGACAGTGTCACGGTAACGTTGACCTTGGTCCGGCTGTGTGACGTGACTGATTGCATGACAGTGTCACGGTAACGTTGACCTTGGTCCGGCTGTGTGACGTGACTGATTGCATGACAGTGTCACGGTAACGTGGACCTTGATCCGGCTGTGTGACGTGACTGATCGCATGACAGTGTCACATTAACGTAGACCTTGGTCCGGCTGTGTGACGTGACTGATCGCATGACAGTGTCACAATAACCTAGACCTTGGTCCGGCTGTGTGACGTGACTGATTGCATGACAGTGTCACGGTAACGTGGACCTTGGTCCGGCTATGTGACTTGACTGATTGCATTGCAGTGTCACGGTAACGGGGACCCTGGTCCGGCTGTATGACGTGACTGATTGCATGACAGTGTCACGGTAACGTGGACCTTGGTCCGGCTGTGTGACGTGACTCATTGCATGACAGTGTCACAATAACGTAGACCTTGGTCCGGCTGTGTGACGTGACTGATTGCATGGAAGTGTCACGGTAATGTGGACCTTGGTCCGGCTGTGTGACGTGACTGATTGCATGACAGTGTCACAATAACGTGGACCTTGGTCCGTCTGTGTGACGTGACTGATTGCATGACAGTGTCACGGTAACGTGGACCTTGGTCCGGCTGTGTGACGTGACTGATTGCATGACAGTGTCACAATAACGTGGACCTTGGTCCGGCTGTGTGACGTGACTGATTGCATGGAAGTGTCACGGTAACGTGGACCTTGGTCCGGCTGTGTGACGTGACTGATTGCATGACAGTGTCACAATAACGTAGACCTTGGTCCGGCTGTGTGACGTGACTGATTGCATGACAGTGTCACGGTAACGTGGACCTTGGTCCGGCTGTGTGACGTGACTGATTGCATTACAGTGTCACAATAACGTGGACCTTGGTCCGGCTGTGTGACGTGACTGATTGCATGGAAGTGTCACGGTAACGTGGACCTTGGTCCGGCTGTGTGACGTGACTGATTGCATGACAGTGTCACAATAACGTGGACCTTGGTCCGGCTGTGTGACGTGACTGATTGCATGACAGTGTCACGGTAACGTTGACCTTGGTCCGGCTGTGTGACGTGACTGATCGCATGACAGTGTCACAATAACCTAGACCTTGGTCCGGCTGTACGACGTGACTGATTGCATGACAGTGTCACGGTAACGTAGACCTTGATCCGTGTGTATGACGTGACTGATTGCATGACAGTGTCACGGTAACGTGGACCTTGATCCGTGTGTAGGACGTGACTGATTGCATGACAGTGTCACGGTAACGTAGACCTTGATCCGTGTGTATGACGTGACTGATTGCATGACAGTGTCACAATAACGTGGACCTTGATCCGTGTGTATGACGTGACTGATTGCATGACAGTGTTACAATAACGTAGACCTTGATCCGTGTGTATGACGTGACTGATTGCATGACAGTGTCACAATAACGTGGACCTTGATCCGTGTGTATGATGTGACTGATTGCATGACAGTGTCACAATAACGTGGACCTTGATCCGTGTGTATGACGTGACTGATTGCATGACAGTGTCATAATAACGTGGACCTTGGTCCGTGTGTATGACGTGACTGATTGCATGACAGTGTCAAAATAACCTAGACCTTGGTGCGGCTGTATGACGTGACTGATTGCATTACAGTGTCACAATAACGTGGACCTTGGTCCGGCTGTGTGACGTGACTGATCGCATGACAGTGTCACAATAACGTAGACCTTGATCCGGCTGTGTGACGTGACTGATTGCCCGACAGTGTCACAATAACGTGGACCTTGGTCCAGCTGTATGACGTGACTGATCGCATGACAGTGTCACAATAACGTAGACCTTGTCCCGTGTGTATGACGTGACTGATTGCATGACAGTGTCACGGTAACGTGGACCTTGATCCGTGTGTATGACGTGACTGATTGCATGACAGTGTCACGGTAACGTAGACCTTGGTCCGTGTGTATGACGTGACTGATTGCATGACAGTGTCACGGTAACGTGGACCTTGGTCCGGCTGTGTGACGTGACTGACTACGTGACAGTGTCACAATAACCTAGACCTTGATCCGTGTGTATGACGTGACTGATTGCATGACAGTGTCACGGTAACGTAGACCTTGATCCGTGTGTATGACGTGACAGATTGCATGACAGTGTCACGGTAACGTAGACCTTGGTCCGTGTGTATAACGTGACTGATTGCATGACAGTGTTACAATAACGTAGACCTTGATCCGTGTGTAGGGCGTGACTGATCGCATGACAGTGTCACAATAACGTGGACCTTGATCCGTGTGTATGACGTGACTGATTGCATGACAGTGTCACGGTAACGTGGACCTTGGTCCGGCTGTGTGACGTGACTGATTGCATGACAGTGTCACAATAACGTGGACCTTGATCCGTGTGTATGACGTGACTGATTGCATGACAGTGTCACAATAACGTGGACGTTGGTCCGTGTGTATGACGTGACTGATCGCATGACAGTGTCACAATAACGTGGACCTTGATCCGTGTGTATGACGTGACTGATCGCATGACAGTGTCACGGTAACGTGGACCTTTATCCGTGTGTATGACGTGACTGCTTGTATGACAGTGTCACAATAACGTGGACCTTGATCCGTGTGTAGGGCGTGACTGATTGCATGACAGTGTCACAATAACGTGGACCTTGATCCGTGTGTATGACGTGACTGATTGCATGACAGTGTCACAATAACGTGGACCTTGATCCGTGTGTAGGACGTGACTGATTACGTGACAGTGTCACAATAACGTGGACCTTGATCCGTGTATAGGACGTGACTGGTTGCATGACAGTGTCACGGTAACGTGGACCTTGATCCGTGTGTATGACGTGACTGATTGCATGACAGTGTCACAATAACGTGGACCTTGGTCCGTGTGTATGACGTGACTGATTGCATGACAGTGTCACAATAACGTGGACCTTGATCCGTGTGTAGGGCGTGACTGATTGCATGACAGTGTCACGGTAACGTAGACCTTGATCCGTGTGTATGACGTGACTGATTGCATGACAGTGTCACAATAACGTGGACCTTGAACTTTGACCCCTGTGTAGGACGTGACCGATTACGTGACAGTGTCACAATAACGTGGACCTTGAACCTTGACCCCTGTGTAGGACGTGACCGATTACGTGACAGTGTCACAATAACGTGGACCTTGATCCGTGTGTATGACGTGACTGATTGCATGACAGTGTCACAATAACGTGGACCTTGATCCGTGTGTAGGACGTGACTGATTACGTGACAGTGTCACAATAACGTGGACCTTGATCCGTGTATAGGACGTGACTGGTTGCATGACAGTGTCACGGTAACGTGGACCTTGATCCGTGTGTATGACGTGACTGATTGCATGACAGTGTCACAATAACGTGGACCTTGGTCCGTGTGTATGACGTGACTGATTGCATGACAGTGTCACAATAACGTGGACCTTGATCCGTGTGTAGGGCGTGACTGATTGCATGACAGTGTCACGGTAACGTAGACCTTGATCCGTGTGTATGACGTGACTGATTGCATGACAGTGTCACAATAACGTAGACCTTGAACCTTGACCCCTGTGTAGGACGTGACTGATTACGTGACAGTGTCACAATAACGTGGACCTTGATCCGTGTGTAGGACGTGACTGACTACGTGACAGTGTCACAATAACGTAGACCTTGATCCGTGTGTAGGACGTGACTGATTGCATGACAGTGTCACAATAACGTGGACCTTGAACCTTGACCCCTGTGTAGGACGTGACTGATTACGTGACAGTGTCACGGTAGCGTGAACAGTTGTTCCTGTATTCAGACATAAGCTTCTTGAACAACACTCAATTACCTCCGGTCGTTTTGACACAATATCACGAACTCACACTGTAACCCTCAACAGGTGGCCATATTGTCAACGGCGTTGATCAAGAGCGGAAGGGAGGACCTGTCAGAACAGATCCGCACCCGCCAGAGGGAGTACCGGGAACAACAGATTGGAAGCCGCTGATTGGTCGGCTCCGTGACGTCATACATAACAACGCCCACGCACTCGGAAGAACCAATCACAGCACCATTTATTCATGCGGGACTGGAAGATGATATAATTGACACCATTGTGACAAGCTACACATATACTCTTATTTATATTTTGCTTATAGTTCCACAGACTGTATGTCAACAGAATCACCGGATCCTGTTTAGGACACCGGATCCTGTTTAGGACACCTGGTGGTCAGCACTTTCAGTACATACATTTACCCCGTACCGACGTAGCTCCACGTTCAGACAGTCAACCTCCTGTATGAAGCCTGGTATTATCTAACGTCATTGATGTAGTGTACAACATTATAAAGTAGAGATTACAGGTTGATATTGACGAATGAAGCAATATTCTATGTCCAGGTGCCTTGTAACTGTTTAGGTTATTCCCACTAACCTGTCCCGCAATAACGACCTTGTGATATACGCCCTTCAGTATATTCTGAGCCAAAACTTAGGGTCAGCACACATTTACGGAACAAACAGTATCACCCAAAATATATATGATCCCTTTTTTTGTGTGTTCAGTATCACTCTTTCGTAAATGTGGCTCTAACACATTAATACCACCAATTATTTATAAAAGCATTAAATCCAAATGGATGGATGTGTCTCCGAATGCACATGCAGTTGCATAACACGGAGTATATTATGTCAATTTACATACAAAACGAGCCCGCCAATTATTCCAAACATTAAGCGTAAAGACAGTCAGGATGTTGCGTACAGCCACCACACTGTACAGAGTAACAGGGACGAACGCTGTACGAAACTTTTGTAGGACTAAATTATTAGCAACATACCTAATGCTACTCAAAATCCATTGTGTTGGTGACTGCTAATGTGAAATGCTATTGGTGGCATTGATTGATTGTAGATGTGTAGTCAGGGTTACTCTCTGATCCTGCCTGTATTTATATTACCAACATATCATATATCAGTATTTCCTTTGAATATAACTTTATTTGCATGGATCGGAGACGTAATATTCGTGTTATCCAGCTGTATGAATACTGTCTTTGTGTAGTCGTAGTGTTACAGGATTACGGTGGTGTGTCTATACGTATTATAAACTGACGGGCACTGATACAAGCTGGAACATTGACATGAATGTCTAAAGTTTATTACATAAGATTATATTACCGTTCCTGATGAAACACCAACGCTTAAATCGAAGACTCATTCCGACAAAACAACCATTGGTGTAAACATACACACATGTACACGTCGACTATATCCCCGATACACCAAGACACCCGCCCTGAAGTGTGTCCGACAAACACACAACACTTACATCGTCATCTAGAATTCCGCCCTGAACTGTGTCCGACACACACACGACACTTACACCTTCATCTAGAATTCCGCCCTGAACTGTGTCCGACACACACACGACACTTACACCGTCATCTAGAATTCCGTCCTGAACTGTGTCCGACACACACACAAGACACTTACACCGTCATCTAGAATTCCGTCCTAAACTATGTCCGACACACACACAACACTTACATCGTCATCTAGAATTCCGTCCTGAACTGTGTCCGACACACACACAACACTTACACCGTCATCTAGAATTCCGTCCTGAACTGTGTCCGACACACACACAACACTTACACCGTCATCTAGAATTCCGTCCTGAACTGTGTCCGACACACACACAACACTTACACCGTCATCTAGAATTCCGTCCTGAACTGTGTCCGACACACACACAACACTTACATCGTCATCTAGAATTCCGTCCTGAACTGTGTCCGACACACACACAACACTTACACCGTCATCTAGAATTCCGTCCTAAACTATGTCAGACACACACACAACACTTACACCGTCATCTAGAATTCCATCCTAAACTATGTCCGACACACACACAACACTTACATCGTCATCTAGAATTCCGTCCTGAACTGTGTCCGACACACACACGACACTTACACCGTCATCTAGAATTCCGTCCTGAACTGTGTCCGACACACACACAACACTTACACCGTCATCTAGAATTCCGTCCTAAACTATGTCAGACACACACACAACACTTACACCGTCATCTAGAATTCCATCCTAAACTATGTCCGACACACACACAACACTTACACCGTCATCTAGAATTCCGTCCTGAACTGCGTCCGACACACACACAACACTTACATCGTCATCTAGAATTCCGTCCTAAACTATGTCCGACACACACACAACACTTACACCGTCATCTAGAATTCCGTCCTAAACTATGTCCGACACACACACAACACTTACATCGTCATCTAAAATTCCGTCCTAAACTATGTCCGACACACACACAACACTTACACCGTCATCTAGAATTCCGTCCTATACTGTGTCCGACACACACACGACACTTACACCGTCATCTAGAATTCCGCCCTGAACTGTGTCCGACACACACACAAGACACTTACACCGTCATCTAGAATTCCGCCCTGAACTGTGTCCGACACACACACACAACACTTATACCTTCATCTAGAATTCCGTCCTAAACTGTGTCCGACACACACATGACACTTACACCGTCGTCTAGATTTCCGCCCTGAACTGTGTCCGACACACACACAACACTTACACCGTCATCTAGAATTCCATTCTTAACTGTGTCCGACACACACACAACACTTACACCGTCATCTAGAATTCCGTTCTCAACTGCGTCCAACACACACACGACACTTAAACCGTCATCTAGAATTCCGTTCTCAACTGCGTCCGACACACACACAACACTTACACCGTCATCTAGAATTCCGTTCTCAACTGCGTCCGACACACACACGACACTTAAACCGTCATCTAGAATTCCGTTCTCCACTGTGTCCGACACACACACGACACTTACATCGCATCTACAATTCCGTCCTGAACTGTGTCCGACACACACATGACACTTACACCGTCATCTAGAATTCCTTTCTCAACTGCGTCCGACACACACACGACACTTACACCGTCATCTAAAATTCCGTCCTGAACTGTGACCGACATGCACACGACACTTACACCGTCATCTAGAATTCCGTTCTTAACTGCGTCCGACACACACACAACACTTACACCGTCATCTAGAATTCAGTTCTTAACTGCATCCGACACACACACGACACTTACATCGTCATCTAGAATTCCGTTCTCAACTGCGTCCGACACACACACAACACTTACACCGTCATCTAGAATTCCGTTCTCAACTGCGTCCGACACACACAAGACACTTACACCATCATCTAGAATTCCGTTCTCAACTGTGTCTAACACACACACAAGACTTACACCATCATCTAGAATTCCGTTCTCAACTGCGTCCGACACACACACGACACTCACACCATCATCTTCCGTCCTGAAGTGTGTCCGACACACACACGACACTTACACCGTCATCTAGAATTGCGTTCTCAAGTGTGTCCGACACACACAAGACACTTACATCGTCATCTAGAATTCCGTTCTCAACTGCGTCCCACACACACATGACACTTACACCGTCATCTAGAATTCCGTTCTCAACTGCGTCCGACACACACACGACACTTACACCGTCATCTAGACTCCGTTCTCAACTGCGTCCGACACACACACGACACTTACACTGTCATCTAGAATTCCATTCTTAACTGCGTCCGACACACACACGACACTTACATCGTCATCTAGAATTCCGTTCTCAACTGTGTCCGACACACACACAACACTTACACCGTCATCTAGAATTCCGTTCTCAACTGTGTCCGACACACACAAGACACTTACACCGTCATCTAGAATTCCGTTCTCAACTGTGTCCGACACACACACAACACTTACACCGTCATCTAGAATTCCGTTTTCAACTGTGTCCGACACGCACACAACACTTGCACCGTCATCTAGAATTCCGTTCTCAACTGCGTCCGACACACACAAGACACTTACACCGTCATCTAGAATTCCATTCTCAACTGAGTCCGACACGCACACGACACTTACACCGTCATCTAGAACTCCGTTCTCAACTGTCTCCGACACACACACAACACTTCCACCGTCATCTAAAATTTAACAAATGTGTCCGACATACACACGACACTTACACCGTCATCTAGAATTCCGTCCTGAACTGTGTCCGACACGCACACGACACTTACACCGTCATCCAGAATTCCGTCCTGAACTGTGTCCGACACACACACGACACTTACACCGTCATCCAGAATTCCGTCCTGAACTGTGTCCGACACACACACGACACTTACACCGTCATCTAGAATTCCGTCCTGAACTGTGTCCGACACGCACACAACACTTACACCGTCATCTAGAATTCCGCCCTGAACTGTGTCCGACACACACACGACACTTACACCGTCATCCAGAATTCCGTCCTGAACTATGTCCGACACACGCATGACACTTACACCGTCATCTAGAATTCCGCCCTGAACTGTGTCCGACACACACACGTCACTTACACCGTCATCTAGAATTCCATTCTCAACTGAGTCCGACACGCACACGACACTTACACCGTCATCTAGAATTCTGTTCTCAACTGCGTCCGACACACACATGACACTTACACCGTCATCTAGAACTCCGTTCTCAACTGTCTCCGACACACACACAACACTTCCACTGTCATCTAAAATTTAACAAATGTGTCCGACATACACACGACACTTACACCGTCATCTAGAATTCCGTCCTGAACTGTGTCCGACACGCACACGACACTTACACCGTCATCCAGAATTCCGTCCTGAACTGTGTCCGACACACACACGACACTTACACCGTCATCCAGAATTCCGTCCTGAACTGTGTCCGACACACACACGACACTTACACCGTCATCTAGAATTCCGTCCTGAACTGTGTCCGACACGCACACGACACTTACACCGTCATCCAGAATTCCGTCCTGAACTATGTCCGACACACACACGACACTTACACCGTCATCTAGAATTCCGTCCTGAACTGTGTCCGACACGCACACAACACTTACACCGTCATCTAGAATTCCGCCCTGAACTGTGTCCGACACACACACGACACTTACACCGTCATCCAGAATTCCGTCCTGAACTATGTCCGACACACACATGACACTTACACCTTCATCTAGAATTCTGCCCTGAACTGTGTCCGACACACACACGTCACTTACACCGTCATCTAGAATTTCGCCCTGAACTGTGTCCGACACACACACAACACTTACACCGTCATCTAGAATTCCGTCCTGAACTGCGTCCGACACGCACACGACACTTACACCGTCATCTTCCGTCAAGAAGTGTGCCTGTCCACACTCACTGTATTACAACATCAAGGCTTTCTGTGATCCGTCTTTATCATTGACATATGCAATAAACTGTTAAAGCATCACAAGCCGTGTACGAGTCCTGTGTCCACCCTGTCCGAGGATAATGTGTCAACATATGCAGCAGATACACGTGTTCATTAAAACTCCACGTCAAGACGATCATGTGCCAATGTCACTCCTGTCTATCTCCTGAATGTATACCTGATCCTCTCTCAAAAGCAAGCCAGAAACTTGTGGTCGTTGCTTGGAATTCGACGACATGTATGTGTAGATGGCGTTTATGGGTTGTCATGGGGACACTGTAAGTTGACTGTAACGTTGATATGAAAGCTAGAAATTCACACATCAGCCAACTACTGAACTCAAGTCACTCATTCACCTGGTCTGGATCTTGAAACGTCCGCTCATATATTATAGATTATACCTGACTTCTCTCACTCCCTACTTGGACAGCCGTCCGGAGTTCTAAGAATATACCTGACTTCTCTCACTCCCTACTTGGACAGCCTTCCGGAGTTCTAAGAATATACCTGACTTCTCTCACTCCCTACTTGGACAGCCGTCCGGAGTTCTAAGAATATACCTGACTTCTCTCACTCCCTTCTTGGACAGCCGTCCGGAGTTCTAAGAATATACCTGTCTTCTCTCCCTTTTTGAACAGTCGTCCGTGGCCAGCATGTGTGTTCTAGCCAGGGGAAAGATGTATCCCCATCAGAGCATTTGCCTGAGGGGGAGGGTGTGAGGAATGCCACGGATCAGTGTTTCTTAACATAGCGCCATCTTGCCTCTGATATCAACAAGCAGAATTGGAGTTCACTTGATGACCTTCCACACTATACAGCTGATGCAACTACCAATTCCTCGTGAGAGCCGGTGTAAGCGTATGTCAGTCCTAGACTGTAACATGCAGTTGTGTGGGGAGAGCACCCACTAGCAGTGTGCACAAACAACCATCTCTCCTTTTATCCCACCATTCCATCCCCATTATTTAATATGGGGGATACAGTAATAAGCTTGTCTGTTCGTCTGTAATCATTTTTGGTCTGGATAATATCTCTAAACGTAAGAGGTAATTATTTCATGAAACTTTGCACACACAAAGGCAAGGTCGTCAACTGGCGCCTTTTGCTATTTAAGGGTTTTTAGAATTTTCTCTTTCGTTTCCACGGCAGCAAGTTTGAGTTTGACTTTGAGCAGACCACAGGGTTGTCTGGATAGCTATTCTCTAGTGAATGTATCCAATGTAACAGATGGGAAATGTTTAGTGTAACGATGTATATATTTGCATTAAGCTGCAATGTATAAGATTTCATGAGTTTAATGTGAAAAGTGAGCTTCAGTAAAGATTGATAACTACAGTTGGTGATGCAAAAGATTACAGAATAAGCCGAGTACCAGTTGTGTGACAACTAACTCATAGCTTTGCAAAAAGGACATAAAATACAAACACAAAGTTCCAAATCCCAATTCCATGGTATTGTTTTGACAGCTCAATAACTACTCTTGTATACAGAGAGACAGATTAGACAGGAATATTCATATCAAGTTGGAAAGATCACTCTTGTAGAA
This sequence comes from Haliotis rufescens, assembly GCF_023055435.1. NCBI lineage: Eukaryota > Metazoa > Mollusca > Gastropoda > Lepetellida > Haliotidae > Haliotis > Haliotis rufescens. Next base: position 976,873 of record NW_025963824.1, read on the forward strand.
CATACTGTAACAATCCGAGGATTTGTTCTTTCGAACTTGTGTGGGGCAGGTGGGACTTGACTTCTTCTGATGACGCTTTATGTAAACCCTAACCTAACTTAGTGTTGTGGTGTGTCCCAAGCATGCACTTGTTAACATGAACAAATTCTACTTCTCAGTTATACTAATACGATGATTTCTGGTGCTCCCCGCAGTGATATTGCTGGAATATCGCATCCAAAAGATGAGGTCAAATCGTCACAAAGGTGACACGTCTTGTTATAATCCTAGAAATATCCAAAGTCGTAGAGTGTGAAAATATACATCATTGGCAAGATATCTTTTGGAAGACATCGTTAGTTTGTGCAACATGAAAGCGGTATTGTTTGTTATCCTCAGTGAAGCGACCGATGACACAAAGACACAGTTGATAGTGGAGGTAACAGATGAGTTGACCGCATGTACGCCTTCACCAGAACATCTTCAACTAGTGACACAACTATAGTACAGAAGCTTCTGCTATTGACACAACTATAGTACAGAAGCTTCTGCTATTGATACAACTATAGTACAGAGGCTTCTGCTAGTGACACAACTATAGTACAGAAGCTTCTGCTAGTGACACAACTATAGTACAGAAGCTTCTGCTATTGACACAACTATAGTACAGAAGCTTCTGCTAGTGACACAACTATAGTACAGAGGCTTCTGCTAGTGACACAACTATAGTACAGAAGCTTCTGCTAGTGACACAACTATAGTACAGAAGCTTCTGCTATTGACACAACTCTAGTACAGAAGCTTCTGCTAGTGACACAACTATAGTACAGAAGCTTCTGCTAGTGAAACAACTATAGTACAGAAGCTTCTGCTATTGACAGAACTATAGTACAGAAGCTTCTGCTATTGACACAACTATAGTACAGAAGCTTCTGCTATTGACACAACTATAGTACAGAAGCTTCTGCTAGTGACACAACTATAGTACAGAAGCTTCTGCTATTGACACAACTATAGTACAGAGGCTTCTGCTAGTGACACAACTATAGTACAGAAGCTTCTGCTAGTGACACAACTATAGTACAGAAGCTTCTGCTATTGACACAACTATAGTACAGAAGCTTCTGCTAGTGACACAACTATGGTACAGAAGCTTCTGCTAGTGACACAACTATAGTACAGAAGCTTCTGCTAGTGACACAACTATAGTACAGAAGCTTCTGCTATTGACACAACTATAGTACAGAAGCTTCTGCTATTGACACAACTATAGTACAGAAGCTTCTGCTATTGATACAACTATAGTACAGAGGCTTCTGCTAGTGACACAACTATAGTACAGAAGCTTCTGCTAGTGACACAACTATAGTACAGAAGCTTCTGCTATTGACACAACTATAGTACAGAAGCTTCTGCTAGTGACACAACTATAGTACAGAAGCTTCTGCTAGTGACACAACTATAGTACAGAAGCTTCTGCTATTGACACAACTATAGTACAGAAGCTTCTGCTAGTGACACAACTATAGTACAGAAGCTTCTGCTAGTGACACAACTATAGTACAGAAGCTTCTGCTATTGACACAACTATAGTACAGAAGCTTCTGCTATTGACACAACTATAGTACAGAAGCTTCTGCTAGTGACACAACTACAGTACAGAAGCTTCTGCTAGCGACACAACTATAGTACAGAAGCTTCTGATAGTGACACAACTATAGTACAGAAGCTTCTGCTAGTGACACAACTATAGTACAGAAGCTTCTGCTATTGACACAACTATAGTACAGAAGCTTCTGCTAGTGACACAACTATAGTACAGAAGCTTCTGCTAGTGACACAACTATAGTACATAAGCTTCTGCTATTGACACAACTATAGTACAGAAGCTTCTGCTAGTGACACAACTCTAGTACAGAAGCTTCTGCTATTGACACAACTATAGTACAGAAGCTTCTGCTATTGACACAACTATAGTACAGAAGCTTCTGCTATTGATACAACTATAGTACAGAGGCTTCTGCTAGTGACACAACTATAGTACAAAAGCTTCTGCTAGTGACACAACTATAGTACAGAAGCTTCTGCTATTGACACAACTATAGTACAGAAGCTTCTGCTAGTGACACAACTATAGTACAGAAGCTTCTGCTAGTGACACAACTATAGTACAGAAGCTTCTGCTATTGACACAACTATAGTACAGAAGCTTCTGCTAGTGACACAACTATAGTACAGAAGCTTCTGCTAGTGACACAACTATAGTACAGAAGCTTCTGCTATTGACACAACTATAGTACAGAAGCTTCTGCTAGTGACACAACTACAGTACAGAAGCTTCTGCTAGTGACACAACTATAGTACAGAGGCTTCTGCTAGTGACACAACTATAGTACAGAAGCTTCTGCTAGTGACACAACTATAGTACAGAAGCTTCTGCTATTGACACAACTCTAGTACAGAAGCTTCTGCTAGTGACACAACTATAGTACAGAAGCTTCTGCTAGTGAAACAACTATAGTACAGAAGCTTCTGCTATTGACAGAACTATAGTACAGAAGCTTCTGCTATTGACACAACTATAGTACAGAAGCTTCTGCTATTGACACAACTATAGTACAGAAGCTTCTGCTAGTGACACAACTATAGTACAGAAGCTTCTGCTATTGACACAACTATAGTACAGAGGCTTCTGCTAGTGACACAACTATAGTACAGAAGCTTCTGCTAGTGACACAACTATAGTACAGAAGCTTCTGCTATTGACACAACTATAGTACAGAAGCTTCTGCTAGTGACACAACTATGGTACAGAAGCTTCTGCTAGTGACACAACTATAGTACAGAAGCTTCTGCTAGTGACACAACTATAGTACAGAAGCTTCTGCTATTGACACAACTATAGTACAGAAGCTTCTGCTATTGACACAACTATAGTACAGAAGCTTCTGCTATTGATACAACTATAGTACAGAGGCTTCTGCTAGTGACACAACTATAGTACAGAAGCTTCTGCTAGTGACACAACTATAGTACAGAAGCTTCTGCTATTGACACAACTATAGTACAGAAGCTTCTGCTAGTGACACAACTATAGTACAGAAGCTTCTGCTAGTGACACAACTATAGTACAGAAGCTTCTGCTATTGACACAACTATAGTACAGAAGCTTCTGCTAGTGACACAACTATAGTACAGAAGCTTCAGCTAGTGACACAACTATAGTACAGAAGCTTCTGCTATTGACACAACTATAGTACAGAAGCTTCTGCTATTGACACAACTATAGTACAGAAGCTTCTGCTAGTGACACAACTACAGTACAGAAGCTTCTGCTAGCGACACAACTATAGTACAGAAGCTTCTGATAGTGACACAACTATAGTACAGAAGCTTCTGCTAGTGACACAACTATAGTACAGAAGCTTCTGCTATTGACACAACTATAGTACAGAAGCTTCTGCTAGTGACACAACTATAGTACAGAAGCTTCTGCTAGTGACACAACTATAGTACATAAGCTTCTGCTATTGACACAACTATAGTACAGAAGCTTCTGCTAGTGACACAACTCTAGTACAGAAGCTTCTGCTATTGACACAACTATAGTACAGAAGCTTCTGCTATTGACACAACTATAGTACAGAAGCTTCTGCTATTGATACAACTATAGTACAGAGGCTTCTGCTAGTGACACAACTATAGTACAAAAGCTTCTGCTAGTGACACAACTATAGTACAGAAGCTTCTGCTATTGACACAACTATAGTACAGAAGCTTCTGCTAGTGACACAACTATAGTACAGAAGCTTCTGCTAGTGACACAACTATAGTACAGAAGCTTCTGCTATTGACACAACTATAGTACAGAAGCTTCTGCTAGTGACACAACTATAGTACAGAAGCTTCTGCTAGTGACACAACTATAGTACAGAAGCTTCTGCTATTGACACAACTATAGTACAGAAGCTTCTGCTAGTGACACAACTACAGTACAGAAGCTTCTGCTAGTGACACAACTATAGTACAGAAGCTTCTGATAGTGACACAACTATAGTACAGAAGCTTCTGCTAGTGACACAACTATGGTACATAAGCTTCTGCTATTGACACAACCATGGTACAGAAGCTTTTGCTAATGGTCTGTGTTCTAGCTAATGGTCTGTGTTCTGGCTAATGGTCTGTGTTCTGGCCAATGATCTGAGTTCTGGCTAATGGTCTGTGTTCTGGGTAATGGTCTGTGTTCTGGCTAATGGTCTGTGTTCCGGCCAATGGTCTGTGTTCTGGATAATGGTCTGTGTTATGGCTAATGGTCTGTGTTCTGGTGTTCATCGTCCATGTTAGCCTTGTTTAAGTGAAGTTTGTACAAACATGATGGCATCTTCATCTCTCGTAACAGCAGCAACATCTACATAACATGGATCTGTCTCCAAAGTGAGATTCAAGTGAGTTGTTGACGATGCCAGTGGAAGCGTTCTTCCCTGACCTAAACTCACAACATCAACAGTAGATATCTTTCCTAGCACTACCTTCTCTCGTGTCATATACATACGCAGCAGTTCGTGTCCATTATAAGAGGCGACTAAATGGATTGGGTGGTCAGTCGAGATGACTTGGTCATGTCATCATATCCCAATTGCGTGTCTCGATGCTCATTATGTCAATCACTGGAATACCATGTCCTGAATGTATCATTATTGACCGTGGTCAAAAACCGGAATATTGCTCAGCGCTGCGTGTACAAAAAATGAGAACAAACTAAACAAACACCAGCATTGAAAACAAAGAGCTTGGTAAAAGAGTGAGTGAGTGAGTGAGTATGGTTTTACCGCTTTTAGCAATATTCAAGCACTATCACGGCGGGGGACACCAGAAATGGGCTTCACACATTGTACCCATGTCGGGAATCGAACCCGGGTCTTCTGCGTGACGAGCGAACGCTTTAACCACTAGGCTACCCGGCCGCCCCGCAGTAGCAGCATGCACGACTACCACCCAGTACGACGATGTCTCCTGCAGCCTGTGGTCACCGTGTGTCCATCACATGTCCGTTTACGTTTTGTGTACAGTAAGGACAGTTGCACCAATGGGACATTCCACAGAAGGTCTGAGATGGACGATCTGGTGTTTGCCGGGAGTCTGATGGAAGAGATCAACTAGGTGGACATGAGGTCTGAGATGGACGATCTGGTGTTTGCCGGGAGTCTGATGGAAGAGATCAACTAGGTGGACATGAGGTCTGAGATGGACGATCTGGTGTTTGCCGGGAGTCTGATGGAAGAGATCAACTAGGTGGACGTGAGGTCTGAGATGGACGATCTGGTGTTTGCCGGGAGTCTGATGGAAGAGATCAACTAGGTGGACGTGAGGTCTGAGATGGACGATCTGGTGTTTGCCGGGAGTCTGATGGAAGAGATCAACTAGGTGGACGTGAGGGCTGAGAACTTCTGAGCGTATCTAAGAACGATCAATATATAATATAACCTCAGCAGTTTGCATGATTAAAGTACAACTTTTTCTATAGTTACTGGCGGCATTTGATAACAGAATGGGACAAGGTTATTTTATCTGTTGGAAGAAGGTGGACAGTATTGTCTTCCTCAGTGTCATCAAGTATCTCTAACTGACAGGGCTCCAACAGTGTCATCAAATATCTCTAACTGACAGGGCTCCAACAGTGTCATCAAGTATCTCTAACTGACAGGGCTCCAACAGTGTCATCAAGTATCTCTAACTGACAGGGCTCCAACAGTGTCATCAAGTATATCTAACTGACAGGGCTCCAACAGTGTCATCAAGTATCTCTAACTGACAGGGCTCCAACAGTGTCATCAAGTATCTCTAACTGACAGGGCTCCAACAGTGTCATCAAGTATCTCTAACTGACAGGGCTCCAACAGTGTCATCAAGTATCTCTAACTGACAGGGCTCCAACAGTGTCATCAAGTATTTCTAACTGACAGGGCTCCAACAGTGTCATCAAGTATCTCTAACTGACAGGGCTCCAACAGTGTCATCAAGTATATCTAACTGACAGGGCTCCAACAGTGTCATCAAGTATCTCTAACTGACAGGGCCCCAACAGTGTCATCAAGTATCTCTAACTGACAGGGCTCCAACCGCGTCATCAAATATCTCTAACTGACAGGGCTCTAACAGTGTCATCAAGTATCTCTAACTGACAGGGCTCCAACAGTGTCATCAAGTATCTCTAACTGACAGGGCTCCAACAGCGTCATCAAGTATTTCTAACTGACAGGGCTCCAACAGTATCATCAAGTATCTCTAACTGACAGGGCTCCAACAGTGTCATCAAGTATCTCTAACTGACAGGTCTCCAACAGCGTCATCAAGTATATCTAACTGACAGGGCTCCAACAGTGTCATCACGTATCTCTAACTGACAGGGCTCCAACAGTGTCATCAAGTATCTCTAACTGACAGGTCTCCAACAGCGTCATGAAGTATCTCTAACTGACAGGGCCCCAACAGTGTCATCAAGTATCTCTAACTGACAGGGCTCCAACAGTGTCATCAAGTATCTCTAACTGACAGGGCTCCAACAGTGTCATCAAGTATCTCTAACTGACAGGGCTCTAACAGTGTCATCAAGTATCTCTAACTGACAGGGCTCCAACAGTGTCATCAAGTATCTCTAACTGACAGGGCTCCAACAGCGTCATCAAGTATCTCTAACTGAAAGGGCTCCAACAGTGTCATCAAGTATCTCTAACTGACAGGGCTCCAACAGCGTCATCAAGTATCTCTAACTGACAGGGCTCCAACAGTGTCATCAAGTATCTCTAACTGACAGGGCTCCAACAGTGTCATCAAGTATATCTAACTGACATGTCTCCAACGGCGTCATCAAGTATCTCTAACTGACAGGGCTCTAACAGTGTCATCAAGTATCTCTAACTGACAGGGCTCCAACAGCGTCATCAAGTATCTCTAACTGACAGGGCTCCAACAGTGTCATCAAGTATCTCTAACTGACAGGGCTCCAACAGCGTCATCAAGTATCTCTAACTGAAAGGGCTCCAACAGTGTCATCAAGTATCTCTAACTGACAGGGCTCCAACAGTGTCATCAAGTATCTCTAACTGACAGGGCTCCAACAGTGTCATCAAGTATCTCTAACTGACAGGGCTCCAACAGTGACATCAAGTATCTCTAACTGACAGGGCTCCAACACTGTCATCAAGTATCTGTAACTGACAGGGCTCCAACAGTGTCATCAAGTATCTCTAACTGACAGGGCTCAAACAGTGTCATCAAGTATCTGTAACTGACAGGGCTCCAACAGTGTCATCAAGTATCTCTAACTGACAGGGCTCCAACAGTGTCATCAAGTATCTCTAACTGACAGGGCTCCAACAGTGTCATCAAGTATCTCTAACTGACAGGGCTCCAACACTGTCATCAAGTATCTCTAACTGACAGGGCTCCAACAGTGTCATCAAGTATCTCTAACCGACAGGGCTCAAACAGTGTCATCAAGTATCTGTAACTGACAGGGCTCCAACAGTGTCATCAAGTATCTCTAACTGACAGGGCTCCAACAGTGTCATCAAGTATCTCTAACTGACAGGGCTCCAACAGTGTCATCAAGTATCTCTAACTGACAGGGCTCCAACAGTGTCATCAAGTATCTCTAACTGACAGGGCTCCAACAGTGTCATCAAGTATCTCTAACTGAAAGGGCTCCAACAGTGTCATCAAGTATCTCTAACTGACAGGGCTCCAACAGTGTCATCAAGTATCTCTAACTGACAGGGCTCCAACAGTGTCATCAAGTATCTCTAAATGACAGGGCACCAACAGTGTCATCAAGTATCTCTAAATGACAGGGCTCCAACAGTGTCATCAAATATCTCTAAATGACAGGGCTCTAACAGTGTCATCAAGTATCTCTAAATGACAGGGCTCCAACAGTGTCATCAAGTATCTCTAAATGACAGGGCTCTAACAGTGTCATCAAGTATCTCTAAATGACAGGGCTCCAACAGTGTCATCAAGTATCTCTAAATGACAGGGCTCCAACAGTGTCATCAAATATCTCTAACTGACAGGGCTCCAACAGTGTCATCAAGTATCTCTAACCTTACAGGGCTCCAACAGTGTCATCAAGTATCTCTAACTGACAGGGCTCCAACAGTGTCATCAAGTATCTCTAACTGACAGGGCTCCAACAGTGTCATCAAGTATCTCTAACTGACAGGGCTCAAACAGTGTCATCAAGTATCTCTAACTGACAGGGCTCCAACAGTGTCATCAAGTATCTCTAACTGACAGGGCTCCGACAGTGTCATCAAGTATCTCTAACTGACAGGGCTCCAACAGTGTCATCAGGTATCACTAACTGACAGGGCTCCAACAGTGTCATCAAGTATCTCTAACTGACAGGGCTCCAACAGTGTCATCAAGTATCTCTAACTGACAGAGCTCCAACAGTGTCATCAGGTATCTCTAACTGACAGGGCTCCGACAGTGTCATCAAGTATCTCTAACTGACAGGGCTCCAACAGTGTCATCAGGTATCTCTAACTGACAGGGCTCCAACAGTGTCATCAGGTATCTCTAACTGACAGGGCTCCAACAGTGTCATCAAGTATCTCTAACTGACAGGGCTCCAACAGTGTCAACAGGTATCTCTAACTGACAGGGCTCCAACAGTGTCATCAAGTATCTCTAACTGACAGGGCTCCAACAGTGTCATCAAGTATCTCTAACTGACAGGGCTCCAACAGTGTCATCAAGTATCTCTAACTGACAGGGCTCCAACAGTGTCATCAAGTATCTCTAACTGACAGGGCTCCAACAGTGCCATCAGGTATTTCTAACTGACAGGGCTCCAACAGTGTCATCAAGTATCTCTAACTGACAGGGCTCTAACAGTGTCATCAAGTATCTCTAACTGACAGGGCTCCAACAGTGTCATCAAGTATCACTAACTGACAGGGCTCCAACAGTGTCATCAAGTATCTCTAACTGACAGGGTTCCAACAGTGTCATCAAGTATCTCTAACTGACAGGGCTCCAACAGTGTCATCAAGTATCTCTAACTGACAGGACTCCAACAGTGTCATCAGGTATCTCTAACTGACAGGGCTCCAACAGTGTCATCAAGTATCTCTAACTGACAGGGCCCCAACAGTGTCATCAAGTATCTCTAACTGACAGGGCTCCAACAGTGTCATCAAGTATCTCTAACTGACAGGGCTCCGACAGTGTCATCAAGTATCTCTAACTGACAGGGCTCTAACAGTGTCATCAAGTATCTCTAACTGACAGGGCTCCAACAGTGTCATCAAGTATCTCTAACTGACAGGGCTCCAACAGCGTCATCAAGTATCTCTAACTGACAGGGCTCCAACAGCGTCATCAAGTATCTCTAACTGACAGGGCTCCAACAGTGTCATCAAGTATTTCTAACTGACAGGGCTCCAACAGTGTCATCAAGTATCTCTAACTGACAGGGCTCCAACAGTGTCATCAAGTATCTCTAACTGAAAGGGCTCCAACAGTGTCATCAAGTATCTCTAACTGACAGGGCTCCAACAGTGTCATCAAGTATCTCTAACTGACAGGGCTCCAACAGTGTCATCAAGTATCTCTAACTGACAGGGCTCCAACAGTGACATCAAGTATCTCTAACTGAGAGGGCTCCAACACTGTCATCAAGTATATCTAACTGACAGGGCTCCAACAGTGTCATCAAGTATCTCTAACCGACAGGGCTCCAACAGTGTCATCAAGTATCTGTAACTGACAGGGCTCCAACAGTGTCATCAAGTATCTGTAACTGACAGGGCTCCAACAGTGTCATCAAGTATCTCTAACTGACAGGGCTCCAACAGTGTCATCAAGTATCTCTAACTGACAGGGCTCCAACAGTGCCATCAGGTATTTCTAACTGACAGGGCTCCAACAGTGTCATCAAGTATCTCTAACTGACAGGGCTCTAACAGTGTCATCAAGTATCTCTAACTGACAGGGCTCCAACAGTGTCATCAAGTATCACTAACTGACAGGGCTCCAACAGTGTCATCAAGTATCTCTAACTGACAGGGCTCCAACAGTGTCATCAAGTATCTCTAACTGACAGGGCTCCAACAGTGTCATCAAGTATCTCTAACTGACAGGACTCCAACAGTGTCATCAGGTATCTCTAACTGACAGGGCTCCAACAGTGTCATCAAGTATCTCTAACTAACAGGGCCCCAACAGTGTCATCAAGTATCTCTAACTGACAGGGCTCCAACAGTGTCATCAAGTATCTCTAACTGACAGGGCTCCGACAGTGTCATCAAGTATCTCTAACTGACAGGGCTCTAACAGTGTCATCAAGTATCTCTAACTGACAGGGCTCCAACAGTGTCATCAAGTATCTCTAACTGACAGGGCTCCAACAGCGTCATCAAGTATCTCTAACTGACAGGGCTCCAACAGCGTCATCAAGTATCTCTAACTGACAGGGCTCCAACAGTGTCATCAAGTATTTCTAACTGACAGGGCTCCAACAGTGTCATCAAGTATCTCTAACTGACAGGGCTCCAACAGTGTCATCAAGTATCTCTAACTGAAAGGGCTCCAACAGTGTCATCAAGTATCTCTAACTGACAGGGCTCCAACAGTGTCATCAAGTATCTCTAACTGACAGGGCTCCAACAGTGTCATCAAGTATCTCTAACTGACAGGGCTCCAACAGTGACATCAAGTATCTCTAACTGAGAGGGCTCCAACACTGTCATCAAGTATATCTAACTGACAGGGCTCCAACAGTGTCATCAAGTATCTCTAACCGACAGGGCTCCAACAGTGTCATCAAGTATCTGTAACTGACAGGGCTCCAACAGTGTCATCAAGTATCTGTAACTGACAGGGCTCCAACAGTGTCATCAAGTATCTCTAACTGACAGGGCTCCAACAGTGTCATCAAGTATCTCTAACTGACAGGACTCCAACAGTGTCATCAAGTATCTCTAACTGACAGGGCTCCAACAGTGTCATCAAGTATCTCTAACTGACAGGGCCCCAACAGTGTCATCAAGTATCTCTAACTGACAGGGCTCCAACAGTGTCATCAAGTATCTCTAACTGACAGTGCTCCAACAGTGTCATCAAGTATCTCTAACTGACAGGGCTCTAACAGTGTCATCAAGTATCTCTAACTGACAGGGCTCCAACAGTGTCATCAAGTATCTCTAACTGACAGGGCTCCAACAGTGTCATCAAGTATCTCTAACTGACAGGGCTCCAACAGTGTCATCAAGTATCTCTAACTGACAGGGCTCCAACAGCGTCATCAAGTATCTCTAACTGACAGGGCACCAACAGTGTCATCAAGTATCTCTAAATGACAGGGCACCAACAGTGTCATCAAGTATCTCTAAATGACAGGGCTCCAACAGTGTCATCAAGTATCTCTAACTGACAGGACTCCAACAGTGTCATCAGGTATCTCTAACTGACAGGGCTCCAACAGTGTCATCAAGTATCTCTAAATGACAGGGCTCCAACAGTGTCATCAAGTATCTCTAAATGACAGGGCTCTAACAGTGTCATCAAGTATCTCTAAATGACAGGGCTCCAACAGTGTCATCAAGTATCTCTAAATGACAGGGCTCCAACAGTGTCATCAAATATCTCTAACTGACAGGGCTCCAACAGTGTCATCAAGTATCTCTAACCTTACAGGGCTCCAACAGTGTCATCAAGTATCTCTAACTGACAGGGCTCCAACAGTGTCATCAAGTATCTCTAACTGACAGGGCTCCAACAGTGTCATCAAGTATCTCTAACTGACAGGGCTCCAACAGTGTCATCAAGTATCTCTAACTGACAGAGCTCCAACAGTGTCATCAAGTATCTCTAACTGACAGGGCTCCGACAGTGTCATCAAGTATCTCTAACTGACAGGGCTCCAACAGTGTCATCAGGTATCTCTAACTGACAGGGCTCCAACAGTGTCATCAGGTATCTCTAACTGACAGGGCTCCAACAGTGTCATCAAGTATCTCTAACTGACAGGGCTCCAACAGTGTCAACAGGTATCTCTAACTGACAGGGCTCCAACAGTGTCATCAAATATCTCTAACTGACAGAGCTCCAACAGTGTCATCAAGTATCTCTAACTGACAGGGCTCCAACAGTGTCATCAAGTATCTCTAACTGACAGGGCTCCAACAGTGTCATCAAGTATCTCTAACTGACAGGACTCCAACAGTGTCATCAGGTATCTCTAACTGACAGGGCTCCAACAGTGTCATCAAGTATCTCTAACTGACAGGGCTCTAACAGTGTCATCAAGTATCTCTAACTGACAGGGCTCCAACAGTGTCATCAAGTATCACTAACTGACAGGGCTCCAACAGTGTCATCAAGTATCTCTAACTGAGAGGGCTCCAACAGTGTCATCAAGTATCTCTAACTGACAGGGCTCCAACAGTGTCATCAAGTATCTCTAACTGACAGGACTCCAACAGTGTCATCAGGTATCTCTAACTGACAGGGCTCCAACAGTGTCATCAAGTATCTCTAACTGACAGGGCCCCAACAGTGTCATCAAGTATCTCTAACTGACAGGGCTCCAACAGTGTCATCAAGTATCTCTAACTGACAGGGCTCCGACAGTGTCATCAAGTATCTCTAACTGACAGGGCTCTAACAGTGTCATCAAGTATCTCTAACTGACAGGGCTCCAACAGTGTCATCAAGTATCTCTAACTGACAGGGCTCCAACAGTGTCATCAAGTATCTCTAACTGACAGGGCTCCAACAGTGTCATCAAGTATCTCTAACTGACAGGGCTCCAACAGCGTCATCAAGTATCTCTAACTGACAGGGCTCCAACAGCGTCATCAAGTATCTCTAACTGACAGGGCTCCAACAGTGTCATCAAGTATTTCTAACTGACAGGGCTCCAACAGTGTCATCAAGTATCTCTAACTGACAGGGCTCCAACAGTGTCATCAAGTATCTCTAACTGAAAGGGCTCCAACAGTGTCATCAAGTATCTCTAACTGACAGGGCTCCAACAGTGTCATCAAGTATCTCTAACTGACAGGGCTCCAACACTGTCATCAAGTATCTCTAACTGACAGGGCTCCAACAGTGCCATCAAGTATCTCTAACTGAGAGGGCTCCAACACTGTCATCAAGTATATCTAACTGACAGGGCTCCAACAGTGTCATCAAGTATCTCTAACCGACAGGGCTCCAACAGTGTCATCAAGTATCTGTAACTGACAGGGCTCCAACAGTGTCATCAAGTATCTCTAACTGACAGGGCTCCAACAGTGTCATCAAGTATCTCTAACTGACAGGGCTCCAACAGCGTCATCAAGTATCTCTAACTGACAGGGCTTCAACAGTGTCATCAAGTATCTCTAACTGACAGGGCTCCAACAGCGTCATCAAGTATCTCTAACTGACAGGGCTCCAACAGTGTCATCAAGTATCTCTAACTGACAGGGCTCCAACAGCGTCATCAAGTATCTCTAACTGACAGGGCTCTAACAGTGTCATCAAGTATCTCTAACTGACAGGGCCCCAACAGTGTCATCAAGTATCTCTAACTGACAGGGCCCCAACAGTGTCATCAAGTAACTCTAACTGACAGGGCTCCGACAGTGTCATCAAGTATCTCTAACTGACAGGGCTCCATCAGTGTCATCAAGTATATCTAACTGACAGGGCTCCAACAGTGTCATCAAGTATCTCTAACTGACAGGGCTCCAACAGTCTCATCAAGTATCTCTAACTGACAGGGCTCTAACAGTGTCATCAGGTATCTCTAACTGACAGGGCTCTAACAGTGTCATCAAATATCTCTAACTGACAGGGCTCCAACAGTGTCATCAAGTATCTCTAACTGACAGGGCTCCAACAGTGTCATCAAGTATCACTAACTGACAGGGCTCCAACAGTGTCATCAAGTATCTCTAACTGACAGGGCTCCAACAGTGTCATCAAGTATCTCTAACTGACAGGGCTTCAACAGTGTCATCAAGTGTCTCTAACTGACAGGGCTCCAACAGTGTCATCAAGTATCTCTTACTGACAGGACTCCAACAGTGTCATCAGGTATCTCTAACTGACAGGGCTCCAACAGTGTCATCAAGTATCTCTAACTGACAGGGCCCCAACAGTGTCATCAAGTATCTCTAACTGACAGGGCCCCAACAGTGTCATCAAGTAACTCTAACTGACAGGGCTCCAACAGTGTCATCAAGTATCTCTAACTGACAGGGCTCCATCAGTGTCATCAAGTATATCTAACTGACAGGGCTCCAACACTGTCATCAAGTATCTCTAACTGACAGGGCTCCAACAGTCTCATCAAGTATCTCTAACTGACAGGGCTCTAACAGTGTCATCAAGTATCTCTAACTGACAGGGCTCTAACAGTGTCATCAAATATCTCTAACTGACAGGGCTCCAACAGTGTCATCAAGTATCTCTAACTGACAGGGCTCCAACAGTGTCATCAAGTATCACTAACTGACAGGGCTCCAACAGTGTCATCAAGTATCTCTAACTGACAGGGCTCCAACAGTGTCATCAAGTATCTCTAACTGACAGGGCTTCAACAGTGTCATCAAGTGTCTCTAACTGACAGGGCTCCAACAGTGTCATCAAGTATCTCTTACTGACAGGACTCCAACAGTGTCATCAGGTATCTCTAACTGACAGGGCTCCAACAGTGTCATCAAGTATCTCTAACTGACAGGGCCCCAACAGTGTCATCAAGTATCTCTAACTGACAGGGCTCCAACAGTGTCATCAAGTAACTCTAACTGACAGGGCTCCAACAGTGTCATCAAGTATCTCTAACTGACAGGGCTCCATCAGTGTCATCAAGTATATCTAACTGACAGGGCTCCAACAGTGTCATCAAGTATCTCTAACTGACAGGGCTCCAACAGTCTCATCAAGTATCTCTAACTGACAGGGCTCTAACAGTGTCATCAAGTATCTCTAACTGACAGGGCTCCAACAGTGTCATCAAATATCTCTAAATGACAGGGCTCTAACGGTGTCATCAAGTATCTCTAAATGACAGGGCTCCAACAGTGTCATCAAGTATCTCTAAATGACAGGGCTCTAACAGTGTCATCAAGTATCTCTAAATGACAGGGCTCCAACAGTGTCATCAAGTATCTCTAAATGACAGGGCTCCAACAGTGTCATCAAATATCTCTAACTGACAGGGCTCCAACAGTGTCATCAAGTATCTCTAACCTTACAGGGCTCCAACAGTGTCATCAAGTATCTCTAACTGACAGGGCTCCAACAGTGTCATCAAGTATCTCTAACTGACAGGGCTCCAACAGTGTCATCAAGTATCTCTAACTGACAGGGCTCCAACAGTGTCATCAAGTATCTCTAACTGACAGGGCTCCAACAGTGTCATCAAGTATCTCTAACTGACAGGGCTCCGACAGTGTCATCAAGTATCTCTAACTGACAGGGCTCCAACAGTGTCATCAGGTATCACTAACTGACAGGGCTCCAACAGTGTCATCAAGTATCTCTAACTGACAGGGCTCCAACAGTGTCATCAAGTATCTCTAACTGACAGAGCTCCAACAGTGTCATCAGGTATCTCTAACTGACAGGGCTCCGACAGTGTCATCAAGTATCTCTAACTGACAGGGCTCCAACAGTGTCATCAGGTATCTCTAACTGACAGGGCTCCAACAGTGTCATCAGGTATCTCTAACTGACAGGGCTCCAACAGTGTCATCAAGTATCTCTAACTGACAGGGCTCCAACAGTGTCAACAGGTATCTCTAACTGACAGGGCTCCAACAGTGTCATCAAATATCTCTAACTGACAGAGCTCCAACAGTGTCATCAAGTATCTCTAACTGACAGGGCTCCAACAGTGTCATCAAGTATCTCTAACTGACAGGGCTCCAACAGTGTCATCAAGTATCTCTAACTGACAGGACTCCAACAGTGTCATCAGGTATCTCTAACTGACAGGGCTCTAACAGTGTCATCAAATATCTCTAACTGACAGGGCTCCAACAGTGTCATCAAGTATCTCTAACTGACAGGGCCCCAACAGTGTCATCAAGTAACTCTAACTGACAGGGCTCCAACAGTGTCATCAAGTATCTCTAACTGACAGGGCTCCATCAGTGTCATCAAGTGTCTCTAACTGACAGGGCTCCAACACTGTCATCAAGTATCTCTAACTGACAGGGCTCCAACAGTCTCATCAAGTATCTCTAACTGACAGGGCTCTAACAGTGTCATCAGGTATCTCTAACTGACAGGGCTCTAACAGTGTCATCAAATATCTCTAACTGACAGGGCTCCAACAGTGTCATCAAGTATCTCTAACTGACAGGGCTCCAACAGTGTCATCAAGTATCACTAACTGACAGGGCTCCAACAGTGTCATCAAGTAACTCTAACTGACAGGGCTCCAACAGTGTCATCAAGTATCTCTAACTGACAGGGCTCCATCAGTGTCATCAAGTGTCTCTAACTGACAGGGCTCCAACACTGTCATCAAGTATCTCTAACTGACAGGGCTCCAACAGTGTCATCAAGTATCTCTAACTGACAGGGCTCTAACAGTGTCATCAGGTATCTCTAACTGACAGGGCTCTAACAGTGTCATCAAATATCTCTAACTGACAGGGCTCCAACAGTGTCATCAAGTATCTCTAACTGACAGGGCTCCAACAGTGTCATCAAGTATCACTAACTGACAGGGCTCCAACAGTGTCATCAAGTATCTCTAACTGACAGGGCTCCAACAGTGTCATCAAGTATCTCTAACTGACAGGGCTTCAACAGTGTCATCAAGTGTCTCTAACTGACAGGGCTCCAACAGTGTCATCAAGTATCTCTTACTGACAGGACTCCAACAGTGTCATCAAGTATCTCTAACTGACAGGGCTCCAACAGTGTCATCAAGTATCACTAACTGACAGGGCTCCGACAGTGTCATCAAGTATCTCTAACTGACACGGCTCCAACAGTGTCATCAGGTATCACTAACTGACAGGGCTCCAACAGTGTCATCAAGTATCTCTAACTGACAGGGCTCCAACAGTGTCATCAAGTATCTCTAACTGACAGGGCCCCAACAGTGTCATCAAGTATCTCTAACTGACAGGGCCCCAACAGTGTCATCAAGTAACTCTAACTGACAGGGCTCCAACAGTGTCATCAAGTATCTCTAACTGACAGGGCTCCATCAGTGTCATCAAGTATATCTAACTGACAGGGCTCCAACAGTGTCATCAAGTATCTCTAACTGACAGGGCTCCAACAGTCTCATCAAGTATCTCTAACTGACAGGGCTCTAACAGTGTCATCAGGTATCTCTAACTGACAGGGCTCTAACAGTGTCATCAAATATCTCTAACTGACAGGGCTCCAACAGTGTCATCAAGTATCTCTAACTGACAGGGCTCCAACAGTGTCATCAAGTATCACTAACTGACAGGGCTCCAACAGTGTCATCAAGTATCTCTAACTGACAGGGCTCCAACAGTGTCATCAAGTATCTCTAACTGACAGGGCTTCAACAGTGTCATCAAGTGTCTCTAACTGACAGGGCTCCAACAGTGTCATCAAGTATCTCTAACTGACAGGGCTCCAACAGTTCCTCAAGTATCTCTAACTGACAGGGCTCCAACAGTGTCATCAAGTATCTCTAACTGACAGGGCTCCGACAGTGTCATCAAGTATCTCTAACTGACAGGGCTCTAACAGTGTCATCAAGTATCTCTAACTGACAGGGCTCCAACAGTGTCATCAAGTATCTCTAACTGACAGGGCTCCAACAGTGCCATCAAGTATCTCTAACTGACAGGGCTCTAACAGTGTCATCAAGTATCTCTAACTGACAGGGCTCCAACGGTGTCATCAAGTATCTCTAACTGACAGGGCCCCAACAGTGTCATCAAGTATCTCTAACTGACAGGGCCCCAACAGTGTCATCAAGTAACTCTAACTGACAGGGCTCCGACAGTGTCATCAAGTATCTCTAACTGACAGGGCTCCATCAGTGTCATCAAGTATATCTAACTGACAGGGCTCCAACAGTGTCATCAAGTATCTCTAACTGACAGGGCTCCAACATTCTCATCAAGTATCTCTAACTGACAGGGCTCTAACAGTGTCATCAGGTATCTCTAACTGACAGGGCTCTAACAGTGTCATCAAATATCTCTAACTGACAGGGCTCCAACAGTGTCATCAAGTATCTCTAACTGACAGGGCTCCAACAGTGTCATCAAGTATCACTAACTGACAGGGCTCCAACAGTGTCATCAAGTATCTCTAACTGACAGGGCTCCAACAGTGTCATCAAGTATCTCTAACTGACAGGGCTTCAACAGTGTCATCAAGTGTCTCTAACTGACAGGGCTCCAACAGTGTCATCAAGTATCTCTTACTGACAGGACTCCAACAGTGTCATCAGGTATCTCTAACTGACAGGGCTCCAACAGTGTCATCAAGTATCTCTAACTGACAGGGCCCCAACAGTGTCATCAAGTATCTCTAACTGACAGGGCCCCAACAGTGTCATCAAGTAACTCTAACTGACAGGGCTCCAACAGTGTCATCAAGTATCTCTAACTGACAGGGCTCCATCAGTGTCATCAAGTATATCTAACTGACAGGGCTCCAACACTGTCATCAAGTATCTCTAACTGACAGGGCTCCAACAGTCTCATCAAGTATCTCTAACTGACAGGGCTCTAACAGTGTCATCAGGTATCTCTAACTGACAGGGCTCTAACAGTGTCATCAAATATCTCTAACTGACAGGGCTCTAACAGTGTCATCAAGTATCTCTAACTGACAGGGCTCCAACAGGGTCATCAAGTATCACTAACTGACAGGGCTCCAACAGTGTCATCAAGTATCTCTAACTGACAGGGCTCCAACAGTGTCATCAAGTATCTCTAACTGACAGGGCTTCAACAGTGTCATCAAGTGTCTCTAACTGACAGGGCTCCAACAGTGTCATCAAGTATCTCTTACTGACAGGACTCCAACAGTGTCATCAGGTATCTCTAACTGACAGGGCTCCAACAGTGTCATCAAGTATCTCTAACTGACAGGGCCCCAACAGTGTCATCAAGTATCTCTAACTGACAGGGCCCCAACAGTGTCATGAAGTAACTCTAACTGACAGGGCTCCAACAGTGTCATCAAGTATCTCTAACTGACAGGGCTCCATCAGTGTCATCAAGTATATCTATCTGACAGGGCTCCAACAGTGTCATCAAGTATCTCTAACTGACAGGGCTCCAACAGTCTCATCAAGTATCTCTAACTTACAGGGCTCTAACAGTGTCATCAGGTATCTCTAACTGACAGGGCTCTAACAGTGTCATCAAATATCTCTAACTGACAGGGCTCCAACAGTGTCATCAAGTATCTCTAACTGACAGGGCTCCAACAGTGTCATCAAGTATCACTAACTGACAGGGCTCCAACAGTGTCATCAAGTATCTCTAACTGACAGGGCTCCAACAGTGTCATCAAGTATCTCTAACTGACAGGGCTTCAACAGTGTCATCAAGTGTCTCTAACTGACAGGGCTCCAACAGTGTCATCAAGTATCTCTAACTGACAGGGCTCCAACAGTTCCTCAAGTATCTCTAACTGACAGGGCTCCAACAGTGTCATCAAGTATCTCTAACTGACAGGGCTCCGACAGTGTCATCAAGTATCTCTAACTGACAGGGCTCTAACAGTGTCATCAAGTATCTCTAACTGACAGGGCTCCAACAGTGTCATCAAGTATCTCTAACTGACAGGGCTCCAACAGTGCCATCAAGTATCTCTAACTGACAGGGCTCTAACAGTGTCATCAAGTATCTCTAACTGACAGGGCTCCAACAGTGTCATCAAATATCTCTTACTGACAGGGCTCCAACAGTGTCGTCAAATATCTCTAACTGACAGGGCTCCAACAGTGTCATCAAGTATCTCTAACTGACAGGGCTCCAACAGTGTCATCAAATATCTCTTACTGACAGGGCTCCAACAGTGTCGTCAAATATCTCTAACTGACAGGGCTCCAACAGTGTCATCAAGTATCTCTAACTGACAGGGCTCCAACAGTGTCATCAAATATCTCTTACTGACAGGGCTCCAACAGTGTCGTCAAATATCTCTAACTGACAGGGCTCCAACACTGTCATCAAGTATCTCTAACTGACAGGGCTCCAACAGTGTCATCAAGTATCTCTAACCGACAGGGCTCCAACAGTGTCATCAAGTATCTCTAACTGACAGGACTCCAACAGCCATCTATGCGGACAAAGTGTCCACTTTACTGAATGGTGCTTCTTTCTTTGCCACTGATACGGTGGAGTTCAAGAAGGGAAGTGAGAGCCTGGATGGCGATCCAAGAACAGGAAAACCTCAACTGCCACCACTGAGGATAATGTTAATAAAATACATAACATAATTTTGAATGATCCACGACTCTCCTTACTCCAGAAAGTGAACACAGGTAGGCACGCCAGAAACCTTTGATTGTGGGTTCGAATCCCGGTTCGCCCTGATTATGTTTCTAGGTTTGTCATCACCATACCCGTGCTCGTGGGTTTCATCGAAGTAGTAAACGTCTGAGACCTGCATCACTTCGGGCTTTCCTGGCACGTCGTGATATAACTGGAATACTGTTAAAAGCGGCGTTGAAGCTAATTCACTCATTTATTCAGTTTTGAACAATATTAATACAACACGCTACTTGTTCATGTGATGTTGGTTGTTTGTTTGTTGTTTAACACCGCACTCAGCAATATTCCAGCTATATGACGGCGGTCTGTAAATAATCGAGTCTGGACCAGACAATCCAGTGATTGATATCATGAGTATAGATCCACGTAATTGGGATACGATGAAATGCAATAACCAAGTCAGCGAGCCTGACCACCCGATCCCGTTAGTCGCCTTTTACCGCAAGCATAGTCACCTTTTACGGCAAGCGTGGGTTGCTGAAGACTTATTCGACCCCGGATCTTCACGGGTCAAATGTGAGGAGGGCCACTCTTATGCCAAATACATCAACTGGTAATTTTTGTTTATATAATTTGAAATTAATATTGATTTTATTTTGTAACTCACATTAAGGAACCAAGAATGTCGAGCCAACAAACCACTGTATATAACAAGAGCCCGCCAATTGTATTGGATCGGTATTCAAAATAGTCGTACAACTGGTAGACCATAGTTTTCAAAATAACGTTTATTTAAAAAACAACAACAAATAAACCAATATATCTGGACCCATAGCTGGAAATTTAAACTTTCAAGAGAAACAGCTGTATTTGAATGTATATATTATTACAAGGCTGCTAGTCTGTGAATAATAGAATCTGTTCAACCAGACAGCATTGATCATATGCCATGATCTTGAGCAAAGCTGTATGATACGTCTGGTACACTAGTGATACTCTACCAGACTGTTCCAGAGGTACACTAGTGATACTCTACCAGACTGTACCAGAGGTACACTAGTGATACTCTACCAGACTGTTCCAGAGGTACACTAGTGATACTCTACCAGACTGTTCCAGAGGTACACTAGTGATACTCTACAAGACTGTACCAGAGGTACACTAGTGATACTCTACCAGACTGTACCAGAGGTACACTAGTGATACTCTACCAGACTGTACCAGAGGTACACTAGTGATAC
This sequence comes from Haliotis rufescens, assembly GCF_023055435.1. Taxonomy (NCBI): domain Eukaryota; kingdom Metazoa; phylum Mollusca; class Gastropoda; order Lepetellida; family Haliotidae; genus Haliotis; species Haliotis rufescens. Next base: position 998,546 of record NW_025963824.1, read on the forward strand.
TCTACCAGACTGTACCAGAGGTACACTAGTGATACTCTACCAGACTGTACCAGAGGTACACTAGTGATACTCTACCACACTGTACCAGAGGTACACTAGTGATACTCTACCAGACTGTACCAGAGGTACACTAGTGATACTCTACCACACTGTACCAGAGGTACACTAGTGATACTCTACCAGACTGTACCAGAGGTACACTAGTGATACTCTACCAGACTGTACCAGAGGTACACTAGTGATACTCTACCAGACTGTACCAGAGGTACACTAGTGATACTCTACCAGACTGTACCAGAGGTACACTAGTGATACTCTACCAGACTGTACCAGAGGTACACTAGTGATACTCTACCAGACTGTACCAGAGGTACACTAGTGATACTCTACCAGACTGTACCAGAGGTACACTAGTGATACTCTACCAGACTGTACCAGAGGTACACTAGTGATACTCTACCAGACTGTACCAGAGGTACACTAGTGATACTCTACCAGACTGTACCAGAGGTACACTAGTGATACTCTACCACACTGTACCAGAGGTACACTAGTGATACTCTACCAGACTGTACCAGAGGTACACTAGTGATACTCTACCAGACTGTACCAGAGGTACACTAGTGATACTCTACCAGACTGTACCAGAGGTACACTAGTGATACTCTACCAGACTGTACCGGAGGTACACTAGTGATACTCTACCAGACTGTACCGGAGGTACACTAGTGATACTCTACCAGACTGTACCAGAGGTACACTAGTGATACTCTACCAGACTGTACCAGAGGTACACTAGTGATACTCTACCAGACTGTACCAGAGGTACACTAGTGATACTCTACCAGACTGTACCAGACGTACACTAGTGATACTCTACCAGACTGTACCAGAGGTACACTAGTGATACTCTACCAGACTGTACCAGACGTACACAAGTGATACTCTACCAGACTGTACCAGACGTACACTAGTGATACTCTACCAGACTGTACCAGGGGTACACTAGTGATACTCTACCAGACTGTACCAGAGGTACACTAGCGATACTCTACCAGACTGTACCAGACGTACACTAGTGATACTCTACCAGACTGTACCAGAGGTACACTAGTGATACTCTACCAGACTGTACCGGACGTACACTAGTGATACTCTACCAGACTGTACCAGGGGTACACTAGTGATACTCTACCAGACTGTACCAGAGGTACACTAGTGATACTCTACCAGACTGTACCAGAGGTACACTAGTGATACTCTACCAGACTGTACCAGGGGTACACTAGTGATACTCTACCAGACTGTACCAGAGGTACACTAGTGATACTCTACCAGACTGTACCAGAGGTACACTAGTGATACTCTACCAGACTGTACCAGAGGTACACTAGTGATACTCTACCAGACTGTACCAGACGTACACAAGTGATACTCTACCAGACTGTACCAGAGGTACACTAGTGATACTCTACCAGACTGTACCAGGGGTACACTAGTGATACTCTACCAGACTGTACCAGAGGTACACTAGTGATACTCTACCAGACTGTACCAGACGTACACTAGTGATACTCTACCAGACTGTACCAGAGGTACACTAGTGATACTCTACCAGACTGTACCGGACGTACACTAGTGATACTCTACCAGACTGTACCAGGGGTACACTAGTGATATTCTACCAGACTGTACCAGAGGTACACTAGTGATACTCTACCAGACTGTACCAGAGGTACACTAGTGATACTCTACCAGACTGTACCAGGGGTACACTAGTGATACTCTACCAGACTGTACCAGAGGTACACTAGTGATACTCTACCAGACTGTACCAGAGGTACACTAGTGATACTCTACCAGACTGTACCAGAGGTACACTAGTGATACTCTACCAGACTGTACCAGACGTACACTAGTGATACTCTACCAGACTGTACCAGAGGTACACTAGTGATACTCTACCAGACTGTACCAGAGGTACACTAGTGATACTCTACCAGACTGTACCAGGGGTACACTAGTGATACTCTACCAGACTGTACCAGAGGTACACTAGTGATACTCTACCAGACTGTACCAGAGGTACACTAGTGATACTCTACCAGACTGTACCAGGGGTACACTAGTGATACTCTACCAGACTGTACCATAGGTACACTAGTGATACTCTACCAGACTGTACCAGAGGTACACTAGTGATACTCTACCAGACTGTACCAGAGGTACACTAGTGATACTCTACCAGACTGTACCAGACGTACACAAGTGATACTCTACCAGACTGTACCAGGGGTACACTAGTGATACTCTACCAGACTGTACCAGAGGTACACTAGTGATACTCTACCAGACTGTACCAGAGGTACACTAGTGATACTCTACCAGACTGTACCGGACGTACACTAGTGATACTCTACCAGACTGTACCAGAGGTACACTAGTGATACTCTACCAGACTGTACCAGAGGTACACTAGTGATACTCTACCAGACTGTACCAGAGGTACACTAGTGATACTCTACCAGACTGTACCAGAGGTACACTAGTGATACTCTACCAGACTGTACCAGAGGTACACTAGTGATACTCTACCAGACTGTACCAGAGGTACACTAGTGATACTCTACCAGACTGTACCAGAGGTACACTAGTGATACTCTACCAGACTGTACCAGAGGTACACTAGTGATACTCTACCAGACTGTACCGGACGTACACTAGTGATACTCTACCAGACTGTACCGGACGTACACTAGTGATACTCTACCAGACTGTACCAGAGGTACACTAGTGATACTCTACCAGACTGTACCAGACGTACACTAGTGATACTCTACCAGACTGTACCAGAGGTACACTAGTGATACTCTACCAGACTGTACCAGACGTACACAAGTGATACTCTACCAGACTGTACCAGACGTACACTAGTGATACTCTACCAGACTGGACCAGGGGTACACTAGTGATACTCTACCAGACTGTACCAGAGGTACACTAGTGATACTCTACCAGACTGTACCGGACGTACACTAGTGATACTCTACCAGACTGTACCAGAGGTACACTAGTGATACTCTACCAGACTGTACCGGACGTACACTAGTGATACTCTACCAGACTGTACCAGGGGTACACTAGTGATACTCTACCAGACTGTACCAGAGGTACACTAGTGATACTCTACCAGACTGTACCAGAGGTACACTAGTGATACTCTACCAGACTGTACCAGGGGTACACTAGTGATACTCTACCAGACTGTACCAGAGGTACACTAGTGATACTCTACCAGACTGTACCAGAGGTACACTAGTGATACTCTACCAGACTGTACCAGACGTACACTAGTGATACTCTACCAGACTGTACCAGACGTACACTAGTGATACTCCACCAGACTGTACCAAACGTACACAAGTGATACTCTACCAGACTGTACCAGACGTACACTAGTGATACTCTACCAGACTGTACCAGGGGTACACTAGTGATACTCTACCAGACTGTACCAGAGGTACACTAGTGATACTCTACCAGACTGTACCAGACGTACACTAGTGATACTCTACCAGACTGTACCAGAGGTACACTAGTGATAGTCTACCAGACTGTACCGGACCTACACTAGTGATACTCTACCAGACTGTACCAGGGGTACACTAGTGATACTCTACCAGACTGTACCAGAGGTAAACTAGTGATACTCTACCAGACTGTACCAGAGGTACACTAGTGATACTCTACCAGACTGTACCAGGGGTACACTAGTGATACTCTACCAGACTGTACCAGAGGTACACTAGTGATACTCTACCAGACTGTACCAGAGGTACACTAGTGATACTCTACCAGACTGTACCGGACGTACACTAGTGATACTCTACCAGACTGTACCAGATGTACACTAGTGATACTCTACCAGACTGTACCGGAGGTACACTAGTGATACTCTACCAGACTGTACCAGAGGTACACTAGTGATACTCTACCAGACTGTACCAGAGGTACACTAGTGATACTCTACCAGACTGTACCGGACGTACACTAGTGATACTCTACCAGACTGTACCAGACGTACACTAGTGATACTCTACCAGACTGTACCAGAGGTACACTAGTGATACTCTACCAGACTGTACCAGAGGTACACTAGTGTTACTCTACCAGACTGTACCAGAGGTACACTAGTTATACTCTACCAGACTGTACCAGACTGTACCAGAGGTACACTAGTGATACTCTACCAGACTGTACCGGACGTACACTAGTGATACTCTACCAGACTGTACCAGAGGTACACTAGTGATACTCTACCAGACTGTACCAGAGGTACACTGGTGTTACTCTACCAGACTGTACCAGAGGTACACTAGTGATACTCTACCAGACTGTACCAGAGGTACACTAGTGATACTCTACCAGACTGTACCGGACGTACACTAGTGATACTCTACCAGACTGTACCGGACGTACACTAGTGATACTCTACCAGACTGTACCAGAGGTACACTAGTGATACTCTACCAGACTGTACCAGAGGTACACTAGTGATACTCTACAGACTGTACCAGAGGTACACTAGTGATACTCTACCAGACTGTACCAGACGTACACAAGTGATACTCTACCAGACTGTACCAGACGTACACTAGTGATACTCTACCAGACTGTACCAGGGGTACACTAGTGATACTCTACCAGACTGTACCAGAGGTACACTAGTGATACTCTACCAGACTGTACCAGAGGTACACTAGTGATACTCTACCAGACTGTACCAGAGGTACACTAGTGATACTCTACCAGACTGTACCAGAGGTACACTAGTGATACTCTACCAGACTGTACCGGAGGTACACTAGTGATACTCTACCAGACTGTACGAGAGGTACACTAGTGATACTCTACCAGACTGTACCGGAGGTACACTAGTGATACTCTACCAGACTGTACCAGAGGTACACTAGTGATACTCTACCAGACTGTACCAGAGGTACACTAGTGATACTCTACCAGACTGTACCGGAGGTACACTAGTGATACTCTACCAGACTGTACGAGAGGTACACTAGTGATACTCTACCAGACTGTACCGGAGGTACACTAGTGATACTCTACCAGACTGTACCAGAGGTACACTAGTGATACTCTACCAGACTGTACCAGAGGTACACTAGTGATACTCTACCAGACTGTACCGGACGTACACTAGTGATACTCTACCAGACTGTACCAGAGGTACACTAGTGATACTCTACCAGACTGTACCAGAGGTACACTAGTGATACTCTACCAGACTGTACCAGAGGTACACTAGTGATACTCTACCAGACTGTACCAGAGGTACACTAGTGATACTCTACCAGACTGTACCAGAGGTACACTAGTGATACTCTACCAGACTGTACCAGAGGTACACTAGTGATACTCTACCAGACTGTACCAGGGGTACACTAGTGATACTCTACCAGACTGTACCAGGGGTACACTAGTGATACTCTACCAGGCTGTACCAGAGGTACACTAGTGATACTCTACCAGACTGTACCGGACGTACACTAGTGATACTCTACCAGACTGTACCAGGGGTACACTAGTGATACTCTAGTCGTACAACTTGTGGACCGCAGCTTCAGTTTGTTAAACTGGAACAAAATGATGATGCATATATTAACCTATGTTATTTATTTGAATACCAGGGGCGGTCGGGTAACCTAGTGGTTAAAGCGTTCGCTCGTCACGCCGAAGACCCGGGTTCGATTCCCGACATGGGTACAATGTGTGAAGCCCATTTCCGGTGTCCCCCGCCGTGATATTGCTGAAATATTGCTAAAAGCGGCGTAAAACCAAACTCACTCACTCACTCACTCACTATTTGAATACCATTTCTCTCTTGCTAGGTATGTCTCTGTATCTAATGCAACTACTATTCTGAACAATGTGACATGTTATTTATACAGGAGAATATGTTTATATTTGGGAAACCAAGTGTATCTCTTCCCAGTCACTGTAACAAATGCTCCTTATAGTTTGAGTGAGTGAGTGAGTGAGTTGGGTTGAGTTAACGCCGCTTTTTATTCCAGTTATATCACGGCGTGTCAGCTTAATGTGGGAGGAAAGCCCGAAGTGATGCAGGTCTCAGACGTTAACCACTTCAGTGAAACCCACGAGCACGGTGCTGACAAACCTAGAAACATAATTAGGGCGAACCGGATTCGAACCCACTACCATAGGTTTATCTGGCGTGCCCAAGGGACGCAACTCTGCACAGCGAATCGCGGCGCCTTTGACGACTGGGCCACCCGTGCCCCCGGACTGATGTTGATTTATAGTGCTAGCTCCCTGTGATACCATGCCGCAGTTTAACATGAATACCCCACTCAGACACAATATACTGACTCCGAGCCGACCAGTCCTTGTTCTATCTCTGTATAGTGCTAGCTCACTGTGATACCATACCAGTTTAACATGAATACCCCACTCAGACACAGTATACTGACTCCGAGCCGACCAGTCCTTGTTCTATCTCTGTATAGTGCTAGCTCACTGTGATACCATGCCGCAGTTTAACATGAATACCCCACTCAGACACAGTATACTGACTCCGAGCCGACCAGTCCTTGTTTTAGCCCCTTAATTCCGAGCGCCAGACAGGATAACAGGGTAACGTCTTTTGGTATGACGCGGTTGGGGATCGAACCCCGGACCTTTCGCTCTCCGGGCGGACGCTCTACCACTAGACCACGGAGGCGGTCTGTGTGGAAAGAGGAATTAGGAAGCTGGGACAGATGAGATGAATGAGAAGAATATTTGTTTCTTTTTATTCAAGTTAAGTTTAAAAAAAGTAGGTATTTAATAGAAATTGTTATCTTAACATACACATTTGCTTTTCACAGTATTTATCCTCAAACAATTAATACAGTGAACATTAAATTTTATTCAATGGAGGCAGTTATACATAATTAGGACGGTATTAAACTCACTCACTCACTGCCTTAAGGGCGGGGAAGAATAACAGGGTTTGTTTGGTGACTGAAACAGATTGGAATTGTCTTTGAGTTTGAGACGGGATGTCTTTCTCTGAATGCTTCAAAACATCCAATATAAGACTTTGAAAAGGATACTAAACACCATACACGACAAATTTTATATAGGGCATCCACTGAACAATGTAATAGTTAGAATCTATGAAGAGAAATCTTAGTGGCTAAGATTTCTCTTCATAGGTTCCAACTAACTTAGAACTTCGCCTACATTTTGATTGACAGTTCCCGTGACGTCATTATCAAGGTTGGTCTACGTCATTTACGTCACGTGTTCGATGAAAAGGGAACGTTTGATTTGTTTGTTTTTTTGCGAATGCAGATTTTGAAGTTCCCAGTCTAACCCAGTTGACATCTATTCCAACCCAAGAGTTTGTGAAAATTGAACAAAACGATGGCCGTTTTATGGCGCCCTTTACTCTGACGACATCAAACAGGAGCAGAAAGGCGCTATTCCAAAGAAAACTAGACAGAATAACCAGTGGGCCATTAATGTTTGGAAAGACTGGGTACATTATAGAAGTCAGCAAAGTACAACTCTTATAGAGTTCGGTGTGATTCCAGAAGATATTTCCACGTTAAACAATCGAGATTTGGATCTCTGCATGCAGCGTTTCATTCTTGAAATTCGGAGGAAAGACAAGTCGCCGTATCCCTCCAACACACTGACCCAGATTGTGTCAGCAATACAGAGATATCTTCGACAGGATTGTAGCAGACCTGATATAAACTTTTTCAAAGATGACGACCCTACGTTTTCCGACTTCCGTAAGACGTTGGACGCTCAGATTAAAACGTTAACGGCAAAAGGCGTCGGTGTGGATAAGAAACGCTGTGATCCCGTCACTGAAGACGATGAGCGTAAAATGTGGGAATCTGGTGTTTTTTCATTGGATACAGCGGAAGGGCTCATTAACGCCGTATTTTTCTACAACGGAAAAGCTTTCGCTTTCCGAGGATATCAGAACATAAAAACTGTGAAGCTGAGCAGTTTGAAGAGAAACAAGATCCCGACGGAAATAAGTACGTGAAGTATTTACCTCGTGTTTCAAAAAATGTGCAGGGAGGACTTAAACATCGCCATATTGGCATCGAACCTATCATTCATTGTGAACAACTAGAAAACCCGAACTGTCTTGTTCAACTGTATGACAAGTACTTGTCACTGATTCCGAGAAAAGGACCCCTGTACCGGAAACCGCTTGACCCAAAACATGACCTCCCGAGATTCAGTGTTAGTTGTATTCCAAATAATAAACTGTCCGGGTTGTACAAGACATTCTATGACGAAGCAGGGATAAATACAGATGGAAGAAATATCTCGAACCACTCCGGTCGCGTTACATGTTGTACAACATTGTACAACAGTGGATTTACCGACAAGCCGGAGTAAACATCGCAGTAACGCCGTGAGAATTTACCAACGTGAACAGTTTGGTATCCTACAAGATATCAGCAACAAGTTCGGTCCCCCCTGTCCTACTGAAAACTTGCAGCCAAACACCAAAAACAACGAAACCGACACGTCCCGGAGTTTCGACAATAAAAATATCGATGGTCGAATCTCCATGCAGTGCTAAAAACTCTGTTGAAAATACCTCTAGCAATGTTCTCTCAATTCCCGAATGTGTTAAAAGTGTGGTTATTTGCAAGGGTGAGAAAAAGGTAACCATTGACATTTAAAGAAAGTAAACATGACTTTTTGTGTTCATTTATTATCAGGGGCGGTCGGGTAGCCAAGTGGTTAAAGCGTTCGCTCGTCACGTCGAAGACCTGGGTTCGATTCCCGACATGGGTACAATGTGTGAAGCCCATTTCTGGTGTCCTCGCCATGATATTGGTGGAATATTGCTAAAAGCTGCGTAAAACCATACTCACTCACTCACTCATTAATTATCAACAGGCCTAAGTTGTTGTTTCTCTCATATTCGCGTTCGGGAGTCGAGTCATGTGGAGTTGGATGTCAATAAACATATGAAAACATTGTTGTCGTTTTCCTTTGACCAATGAAAGCCTGTGTGGGCGTGTCATGTATAGGCATTTAGCCTTGAGTTCTGAATCATTAAGTGTCTATTTTGTCAGGAAAATCCGAGCGTCTGATTGGTTAAAAATGGAGGTTGAGTTCTAATTACTGTCGGAGATCAAACTTTTGGAAAAATTCTTTTCCATGGTTTTCGGTCCTCGGATTCATCAGTACACCAAGGAAGGCAAACGTAAAAACGTTCGTTCCAGTTTGGGGACCCAAATACTGCAGTCTACCCCATAATTTCTCATACCAGAATATGCTTACTGAACTATGACTTAGATACACGTATAATGCTTGTTGTTTAACACTGCACTCCAATATTCAAACAATGTGATGGCAGCAAGAAAATAAATAAGTCTGGACCAGACAAACCATTGATTGATATTGTGAGCAATCGTCAGCCATGAAGCCGGGTATGATGACACACATCCATCACGTCAACAAAATCTATTTGGTCACATCCTAGGGCAAGTTCACTTAAAAGGGAAGTGTACACGCAGAAAAAAACTTTCTTTCTTTTTTGCTCAGAAAATATAACTTTCTCACAGTGAAAGTAGGAAACCAACAAAAAGTTTGAAAATGCCCTTGTTATGCCTCATAGGCCTTCGTTTTCCGAGCCAAACCATTCGTGACCAACTCGTGTTATCCCGGGACAAGCCGGAAAAGGGCGAGTGGTGTCGAATGGAGCCAAACAGGCCTGAGTGGGGGGTATATATCTATATTTACTTACCAATATCGAGTTCCTCATTTGTCACCACTCGCCCCTTTCAGTAACCTTCTATTAGGCTTGTCTCGGAATAACAGGAGTTGGTCACGAATGTCGAGTTCCTGTGCCTCGTAGCAGTATGGCTGCGGTCACGTGACTTTGTAGATAGTTTAAATGATCAACGTAAATAATACAACTCTTTTTCTTTCTGCGACTCTTTTAAAAAGGCATTCCGTGGCGGTATAATACATGTCAATTAGGAGTTCAATTATGACATTTCTTCAATTCCAAATCTAGTCACACACGTTGATGCTTTTGGCAGAAAACCTCCTCTGAATTTCATCAATTTTCTAGCCGAATCCAGCTACAATTTGACCACACAATGCGTCACTGACAGCAGTCACAGAACCAAGGCCAAGTACAGGTGGTATGACGTCATCATCGCCAGTTCTGACGTCATACGTTTCAAGACGTCTGTGACGTCAAAGTCCATTGGGCTACGTTTTACTACTTTCTATAGACATATACCTACACAAATAGTATCGTGAATGTGCTTTTTTATTGAACAAATGCTCAAACAAGGTGAGCGCCGACAAAAACATGTAGATCATGCAAGCACTGGCTGAATTGTGTCCCTTTCATCTGTCGCAAAATCACAAGGAGATTTGAAGACATCCGCAACTCGCTGTATCATTCCACAGAGTAAACTCTGCAGCAAGTCTTTTCCCAACACCAGTGGTCACGAATGGACAAGCCACAATTTGTATATTTGTTCCCATAGCCTAGCAACAATTAAATTTACTATGTCTATTCCTTTCGCGAACATATCACTGTGTTTTACTTAGGATATTTAGGATACAGACCTGTATACGTGAAAATCCGGTAGAGAATAGGTCAACCCATGCTTGCCCTAAAAGGCGTCAATGCTTGTCGTGAGAGGCGACCAACGGGATCGGGTTGTCAGGCTCGCTGACTTGGTTGATGCATGCCATCGATCCAAACTGCGTGGATCGAGGCTCATGATATCAATCACTGGATTGTCTGGTCCAAACCTTCCAACATGTTGAGGTTGGTTGGTTGGTTTGTTGTTTTACGCCGCATTCCAGCTAAATGACGGCGGTCTGTAAATAATCGAGTCTGGACTAGACAATTAGTGATTAATATCATGAGCATCGATCCACGCAATTGGGATCGATGACATGCATCAACCAAGTCAGCGAGCCTGACCACCCGATCCCATTAGTCGCCTTTTACGACAAGCATGGGTTGCTGAAGTTCTATTCTACCCCTGAATCTTCACGGGTCACACGTTGAGGTAAAACTAGGAAAATTAATAGGGTCCGCTGTCCAATGGTACCTATGTGGTAATGCCAGCTTTCCAAATCCTGAGGCAAAGAAATACAACATTGTTGGAAACTAAGCAGAAACCCTAGACATTCAAAGATGAACTCTCTTTTTATGTTTTCTCTTGGCCGATGACCCAAGTAATATTGACCCGGAAGTTGTCATAACGCCACCCATTCCATTTGTCGACTCCGCTTTCCCGGACCCACATGGCTATACAAAGACGACATGTCACAAAACCATGGCCCACGTACATCCACGTGGCACATCATTGTAATCTATCACGTCCAAGACGTCAACACCAAACCCTAGAGGCACCAAGTCTGTCTCTGGTATGTATTATAAAAGGGCACTCCGCCCCCCCCCCCCCCCCCCCCCCCCCCCCTCTCTCAAACAAACTCCGCCTAGCGACAGCTTCCTAAACACCACAAAGCGACCAATCGTATTCGTCTGTATCCCCAAGTAGTTAAAACCTTGCGTCCGTCTTCACACGCAGCGCGTTCTTTGTTGCTTTACAAGAAGCTTTCCAAGTCACGTATTCTTTGAAAAAAATCTAGAAAAAAAAACAACTGTCGTCCGCTGTTGACCCTCTCCACTTTCAGCCATAATCAAAGCTTCCTTTTCAAACACAAATTACTTACAAATATCTTAAATTCAGCTTTCTTTCATTCCAGTCTGTTCTTTCTTGTTTTTTCATTTTTTATTTATTTTGTTACAATTTTGTTTCTCATTGTCATTTATATTTTCTGCATGTGTGTTGTGTATTTGGTTTTTTGGCGTTGAGACGTTTTTGCCGTTAAATGCAGCATCAACACTCTTTTGAAACAAGTCACAAATATTATAACCCTTCTTCTACTCTTTTGGGACTCTTAATTTCTTTAAATCTATCTTCACATGTGTTCTCTTTTTCTGTAAAACAAATTAATGCAAACTTGAGTTTGTCTTCTATATTTTCTGTGTGACCGTTATTACTTTTTAGTTGTGACCGTTTTGACTTTACCTATCGAGGCCGTTTTGATTACAACTCCTTGTAGACTCGCCGATCGTTGCGATAGAATTGTTTTTATAAAATCCTTGAACTTATCAGCAGACATAGTTCATAACAGCCTTGGAGCAAGGCTAGCCCACCACCGAAACACACTGTTCGGCCATTCGGCACCGCTCGCCCATTTCCGTAACCCGGAAGCAAGCAGCAAGCACCAATCACAAGCGAGTTCACGAATGGAAAAGGTGTTTGCCTCCATCACATGGTCATTGAATCTTGTGGCAGGCATCACCACACACACGCGTGCTCGCTCGGTCTTGTCGCATCTCCATCGCAGGTCAGGACTGTTAGGCACATGCATCTGCAGGTTAGTCCATTCATATCTTTCACTCGACATTCATTTTTCTTGCTCACGGCACAGACCATATAATGGTTTCTCAGCAATTCTCATGGCAAGAGGAGGTAACTCCTCCTGCACTTATTCTCAAAGCTAGTTTACCACACCTTGGAGGGTCGGTTCCGAATCCCATCTCTTAACTCCTTGATTAACGCAGAAAGCGGAAAATCAGCGTACATCACAAACTAGGGTAAAGGTTGCGTGCGTATTTCATGAGCTGGTATTTTTATCCCCCGCCCCAACGAAGTTGGCGGGGGATATACAAATGGGTTCCGTCCGTGTGGGTGTGTGTGTGCGCGCGCGCGCGCGCGCGTGTGTGTACATGTGTGCGTGTGTGTGTGTGTGTGTGCGTCCCGAAATCGTTTCCGGAGCATAACTCAAAAACCGTTAAATAATTTCTTACAAAACCTTGCATGTTTACCAGACACATACTGAACTGGTGCCTTTTGATATTTAGCACTTTTAGAAAGTTTTATTGTTTATGTTTCCATGACAACAAGTTTCACTTAGGTTCTATTATAGGGTGGGTTCACTTATGGAGTATAACAAATAAACTGTTAAATATTTCCTTGCCAAACATTGCATGTCTATATATAAAGAACATACTGAACTGGTGACATTTGATATTAGGGAGTTTTAGAAATGTATATTTTAGAATTTCAATTGCAGCTATTTTGACATTGACTAAGAGAAATGTTGGGTCAGTTACCTGGTTTAACGTGTTAAAATAGGCGGGGGATATAGATGACTTCGTCGACTATACGCTTGTTAGAATTTTCTTCGAAGTTGAGTTTTATTGATTAGGTCAACAGTTATTCTTGAAACTATCAATTCAGCCGAATACGCGGTTTTAAATAGGTGTATTCTCTTCTGCAATCATTTTTTTATAATTTCCAGTGTGTTTTAGATTTAATTTATAAGGGACAATATATAAAAAAGAAAATTAAATCGGACCCCACCCCATTTCTATTAACGGTATGCAGTTTTTACATAACTACGCAGTTACTTCCCTTCGGACCAACACGATCGAATTTATTACAGTATTTTTTTAACAATCAAGCTACAATCCTCGCAATTTGAAGCAGTATATGTAAGTATGTTGTAAAGGAGAATATATTTATGACATTGGGTTATTTTGTGCAATGTAAATTTCGCGATGACAAACTATGATATGTGTTTAAAGTTTAACAACAAACTTTGTCCGGGTGAACCATTTCAATTTGTTCACATTGTCAATCACGTGTTTGTGACTAAAACATGTTTATTATCACTAAAGAACATAGTTTCAACGTAGTTAGTGTTACGTATTGATGGCTTGAGAGTTACCTCCCTTACTGTACGCATATAGGTATGACGTCACTGTGAGCGTTGTCTGATGGCGTTCTGGAAGCTGAGAAGTAAATCCAATGACCAACCACTTCTATCTGTTATAACTTGGTAGTTATGAAGTCTGGTAGCATCAAACACTTAACATGGTGTCAGAAGTAAAACTTAGATTGCTATCATAAAGTTGAACTGTGTTGAAATTCCCTATTCTGACTGTTTCTGTTCCCTGTCTGACTGACCGCGTGCGTTTCTGATGCATGTGACCTATTTTCGTGATACCGATACGGCGTGGTAAATCTACTGAACTGTGTCATATTTCGTTGTGAAATTTGATATATACTCTGACTGTAAGGGATTTCAACCAGTAATCTAAACTGTTTCTGATATGATCTATGAGAACAACGGTGTTTTCTATCTGAACTGACTGAATACTGTTCTGTGCGTAATTGAATCTACGGAAAGCCATTACGCCATATTGCTTGATTACTGTTGTTGACTGATCATGGCAGAAGGTAATCAGGCTGCACTCCAAGTTGTTCACATACCAGTTAACATTCCACTGCCTACTAGATTAGATCTGAAAGGTGATCTGTCTAGAAATTTCAAGAAATTCAAACGAATGTGGGAAAATTATGAGCTTGCTTCTCGCACTAGGACTGATAATGAGGAATGTCGATCGGCTACCCTATTGACATGTATTGGTCCAGATGTCTTAGACATTGTAGATGGATTAGAATTTGAAAATGAAGCAGATAGACAGAAGGTGCACAAAATACTGGAAAAACTTGAACATTATTGTATAGGGGAAACAAATGAAACTTGGGAAAGATACAATTTCAACAGAAGGGACCAGGAACAATCTGAGTCCATTGATTCTTATGTTGCAGTATTAAGAAATCTTGCAAAGAGTTGCAACTATAGGGATTTAGCGGAGTCATTGACCCGTGACAGGATGGTAATGGGCATCCGCGATAATGCAACAAGAAAGAGATTGTTACAAGCTTCAAAACTGTCTTTAAAGGACTGCATAGATATTTGTAGGTCGCATGAAAGTGCGACGAGACGTCTGAAATCACTATCGCAAGCTGAAGATGTTCAGTTTGTAAGTCAAAGGAAACCCAACAAGTCACAGAAACCTAATGCTAAGCAACAGATCAAAACATCTGAACTGCTCAAATGTAAGTTCTGTGGAAAGAGGCATGAGTTTCAAAAGAAAGAATGTCCGGCATGGGGTAAGACTTGTGCAAAATGCAAAAAGAGAAATCACTTTGCTGCTTTGTGTCCTGGAAAGAGCAAAGACAGGGTTCTCATGGTGGATAGTGATACTGAAGATAGTGAGTCTGAAGAGTTTGTAATGTCTGTAACTTCTGACTGTGTCAATTCTGTACAAGTTGATGAGATGAACTTGGTCAATCAGAATTACCCCAAAAAGATATTTGCAACATTGGTTGTGAATAGAGAGGAAGTTGAATTTCAACTTGACTGTGGGTCAACTGTTAACATTCTGCCTTCTTCTGTGTATACTCAAGTGTTCAGGGATGACAACTTCAGTAAATTGGACGCTAATCTGATTTCCACACTGCGAATGTACAACGGTGCTGAGACAAAACCTCTTGGGAAGATACGTGTGTCACTACAAAACCCCAAGAATGGCCGCAGGTACAGTGTTGAGTTTCTAATTGTGTCTGAGAAGGGTTGCAAACCAATATTAGGGGCACGAGCTGTTCAACAGATGCAACTGATCACTGTGAACTTTGACAATATTCTGTTGATGGAATCACCCGAGGTGAATCTAACTGCTGACTCTTCACTTGAGCCTGGGAAACTGGAAATGACTGATATCAAACAAAATTATCAGGATTTGTTTGATGGTGAGGGAACTCTGGAAGGCTTTCTACACTTGGAGGTTGACAATACTGTAAACCCAGTACAGTTACCATGTCGCAAGATTCCTGTTGCGGTACAATCTCAGCTGAAATCTGAACTGGAAAGACTGACAGAGCAGAAGATTATTACACCTGTTGACATACCAACAGACTGGGTGTCAGCCTTGGTGGTGATGCAGAAACCGAGGACAAACAAAATCAGGATCTGTATCGACCCGAAACCGTTAAACAAGGCACTTAAGAGAAACCATTATCCAATAATGACTATAGATGATGTGTTGCCTAAGTTGGCCAAGGCCAAATGTTTCTCTTTGGTGGATGCCAAAAATGGGTTCTGGCATGTTCAGTTGGATGAACAGAGCAGTTACCTGACAACGTTTGAAACTCCCTGGGGAAAGTACCGTTGGCTCCGTATGCCATTTGGCCTCTCACCAGCTCCTGAAGAGTTCCAACGACGACTGAATGATGCCATATCTGGACTGGATGGTGTTCGTGCAATTCATGACGATATCTTAGTTTACGGCGTGGGAGAAACTGATCAGGATGCTGAGGTCGACCACGACAAGAAATTGATCGCCCTTTTTAATTGTTGTCGAGCGAAGGACATCAAACTGAATGAGTCTAAACTGAAGTTGAAACTGCCAAAAGTGCCCTACCTGGGTCATGTACTCACTGCTGATGGACTCCAAATTGATGAGACCAAGGTTGAGGCTATCAAGAAAATGCCTTCACCTACTGACAAACAAGGTGTGCAACGCATCTTGGGGATGGTCAACTATGTGCAAAAGTTTGTACCCAATCTCTCTGAAATCACCGCTCCACTGAGAGATCTGCTGAAAGGTGAAGTGAACTTTCGATGGGACAACACTGTACATGGACAGTGCTTGGAGAAGATTAAGCACATTCTGTCAGAACCTCCTGTTCTGAAATATTTTGATAATGAAGCTGTCACATATCTCCAATGTGATGCTTCACAAAGTGGCCTCGTAGCATGTCTTATGCAAGATGGACAGTGGCATATGCATCCAGATCAATGACAAGCACAGAGCAACATTACGCTCAGATAGAAAAGGAAATGCTTGCAATAGTCTTTGGACTGGAACCTTTTGACCAGTATGTGTATGGACGCAAGGTGACCATAGAGACAGATCACAAACCTTTAGAGTCCATCTTGAGAAAGAGCCTCCTGAGCGCACCTAAAAGGCTGCAACGCATGATGCTACGGTTGCAGAAGTACGATTTTACAGTGGTGTACAAGAAAGGAAGCCTGATGTTCATGGCTGACACATTAAGTCGTGCGTACTTACCACATGACAGACAATTGATCACTGACGAAGGCCAAGTGTTGATGATAGACATGAGGAGCCCAACAGCTATTGACATTGAGACAATTCAAATGGTCGAGCATTTATCCATATCTCAACAGAGACTAGCTGAACTGAAACAAGCCACAAGTAAAGATACTTGCATGAGCAAGCTGATGCAGCTCATACAGCAAGGCTGGCCACCGTCAAAGGAAGATTTACCACACTCAGTACGTGAGTACTTTACCTTTCGGGACGAACTCTCTATGCAGAATGGCGTAGTATTCAAGGGCGAGCGTGTTGTTGTACCTGCAAGTATTCGTGGCAACATCATGGAGAGAATTCACTCAAGCCACATCGGTTCGCAAGGGTGTATACGACGAGCAAAAGAACTTGTCTACTGGCCGAACATGGGACAGGAGATAATAGATCTTGTAAGCAAGTGTGAAACCTGCAACACCCTACAACAAGACCAAAGCAGGGAGCCTTTGATCAGTCATCATATTCCTACTCGTCCCTGGGAGAAACTGGGATGCGATTTGTTTGAGTTTGATCAGAAAGACTTTTTGATTACTGTGGACTATTATTCCGACTTCTTTGAAGTTGACAGACTCCACAGCAAGAACGCTCCTGAAATCAACAAGAAGCTCAAGTCACATCTAGCTAGACATGGGATTCCAAATCAGATTATCTCCGATAACGGTCCACCGTTCAACTCTGAAGCTTTTCGTAAGTTCTCAGACAACTATGAATTTGAGCATGTTACGTCGTCACCTCGTTACCCACAATCCAACGGGAAAGTTGAAAGCGCGGTGAAGATAGCTAAGAAGCTGATGACAAAGTCACTACATGCCCAAACTGATCCGTACTTAGCTCTCCTGGACTGGCGAAATGTTCCAACAGAGGGAATAGGATTTTCTCCGGTACAGCGACTCTTTAGCAGGAGAACAAAGACCAAACTCCCAACAGCAAGTACACTTTTACAACCAAAGACCGTTGATGGTGTGTCAGACAAGATAGCTTGTAAAAAATCTAAACAAGCTTACTACTTCAATAGAGGCACCAACGAACTTCCTGCTCTGAAGGAGGGAGATGTGGTAAGAGTCAAGCCTACTAAGTTCGACAAACAGTGGAAGAAAGCTGTAATAGAACAACAGGTGGATGTGAGGTCGTATGAACTGCGTACAGAAGATGGCAGTAACTTGCGCAGAAACAGACGACATTTGAGAAAGTCTCATGAAGCTCCTCCATTGTTTGTGGATACAGATATGGCTGAAAGGAACCGGTTAGAACCAGATCTGTGTGGAAAGAACTTCCGCTGAAACTCCTATGAGGAACTGTACTGACAAGCCTGTAGACCAAACATCAAGCAAAACTACAGAGAGAGTTAAGATTCCTGCACAGACAACTGGACAGTCAAGTGAGACAACTGAGAAGAGAACTTCTCGTGGTCGTGTGATCAAACAACCGTCTAGATTCAGAGGTTATCTTACAAATTAAGAACTTTAAAGTAAAGCTGTTTTGCAGTATAATTGTGTTATGGACTGTAAGCCTTTTTGAAAGGACGAAGAACTGTTTAGTTTTTATGTTATGAACTGTGTGCCTTACTAAGGACGAAATCAATTCATAACTGTTATTGTGTTGAAAGTTTGGGAAGTGTTTCAAATATGCTTTCGGTTTTCAGCAACTGAGCTGTTAAGAACAAAGACTTGTTTTACCATTAGTATTGCATTAATGTTTCAAGACTTTAAAGGTTACCCTTAAAAGGGGAGATGTTACGTATTGATGGCTTGAGCGTTACCTCCCTTACTGTACGCATATAGGTATGACGTCACTGTGAGCGTTGTCTGATGGCGTTCTGGAAGCTGAGAAGTAAATCCAATGACCAACCACTTCTATCTGTTATAACTTGGTAGTTATGAAGTCTGGTAGCATCAAACACTTAACAGTTAGGAGGATCAATTATGATGTGATGTGTTACAACAAATAACTCAATTTATGTTTTAATTAATGTAAAGTACAGTGTGCTTGTATGAAATATTGTACAACAATTATTCATGGGGGGTGGGGTGGGGCAGATAGGGTGATTGTAATAATCTTCCCACCCCACCCCACCCACACCCCATGCTCTATTTAATGTATATAAGTGTGTTTTATTTAGTGCACAGTCTGTTATATATATATCAAAAATTGTCAATTTATTTGATTGTGCCAATTTTCATTTTAGTAATGGTTTATTACTGAGAGATTGTGAATCTGTAACATCAACCTATTCTGTTATATATATATCAACAATTGTCAATTTCTCAATGTTTGTCAGAAAATGATAAGGTTGCACAGTGGCTTCATGATCATTTTGAGTGTGAACTTTGTGAGCAAAAAAACTTCTTCAAGAGAAACATTGATGTAAAAAAAGATTACAATATTCACTCATTACGGGATAAATGACTTTGATAGGTGTTGAGAATTAACTGTTACTTGAAAGCTCCTCACAGCGATAGTACGTTCCCGGAGCTCTGTTACCGAGAGTGTAACGAAGGTGTCACGCGCTGGGAAGGAGCTTGTGTTACTTGAATGAAAGGGAGGTAACTCTTGTATCTGTCTGTTACAGTTGGCTTATTCACTCACCTTAAAAAAATACAAAATCAGATTTTAGTACCGAAATAATGTAATTAATATTTTCATTAAATATGTTTTCACCTCAGTACACAAAAAGGATTAGTTTGAATAATGCTATAGCATTGTCTTAGAATAATGGAAGGCTCTGCACACACAAGTCCATGGTCCACCACTGTATGGAGCTCAGGGGCGTCTGCTACACCAAAATATGATATTTCCTTACAACTATAAATGAATGACTTGGTCGTCATTACAGGTTCTACTGCACTAAATCAGAACCGGTTGGGACAGTGTGGTTTTTCAGCCTTCAGTGCAGATCGAGAGTCATCTGCAGGCTGTGATTGGATGGTATTGTGTAAGATTTTTATGTCTTTTAAATGTACATCCATCCAGTAATTAAAACTGACCATATTTTTTAATATTTAATTTGGTGCTGACCTTTTCAACAAGTTGACTTGTGCTTTATGTGAGCATAGCTATTTTCAAGTAGGTGACATTTGGTGCGAAACTGGGGGTGGTGTGTTTAGCTTCCTCTACTTAGCAAAGGAGCTGGCTAAGCTGGTCATTTTTTATGTTTTTATTGCTACTCTAAGGCCAAACTGTGCACACACGTACAGGTTATAGCTGTTGAATTCTTAGTTATTTTTAAAAGAAATATAACTTTACTATAGAAGTCAATGGAAAACATTTGGTTGTGTGTAACCTGTAGGGTGAGTGCACATTTCAGTAATTCATAATTTACATGCTTTTCTGTTTATATTTCACCATGGATACACCATGGAGGCAAATTTAAAAATAATGACAGTGAAGTTGGGGACATTTTGGGTTGAATGGAGCATTTGGATGGCCTGGAAATGAATGTTGCTTCGTATTGTGGTCGAACTCAGCACGAACCCCCCAGGATACCTCTGTCCATCAAGCCCTCCTCCTGCCTTCTGAATTTGTGGAAACTGATGAATTTGACAACAAATTAGGATAAAGTCACCACTGCCATAACAATTTCTGCCTTGTGTCAATCGCTTGCCAGTCAAGTTACGCAATGCCGTTATCTTTAGTATGAAGCATGTACACTGCTGACAGCAGAATATGTCACACATTCCCTTATTTATAGTAAACAATGTAGCATACCAATATATGTTTCTGTTAGGTGCTTTTGTGTGAATGAAAGATTTTTCTATTAAGTTTCCTAAAACAGAGTTATTTTTCACTCATATGACTTTCAAATATTTATTTTGTCCCCTCAAGAACTGACTCCTGGCTGTTATATCCAAACTGGTTTGCCATTTGATATTGTCTGTACACTTTTTTTCAGCTTTTAGCATGCCTGATGTTGACTGGGGAGGTATATGTGCACTCATGCAGAAGAAGTAGAAGTTTTCACATCCAATTTGGCATTTAGAGAAGCTGATCCGAAGTCCGGTGTTGGCAGTGTGTGATCGACAACCCTTGTTTTGCCTCGCTGCGCTCTGTTACCTTGTAGACATTGTGGAACTTGGACATGTAGGTACATTAAGTACATTTAAGAACCCCAGTCCACTTGAGGCCCTCTGTTGCTCACTATCAAGTCTGTAATAAGATCACCCTCATGCTCTAGACATTTCTGACAGTGCTCCCTTAATGCCTCACTGTGCATAGAGTAAGGGCTATACACCAGTCCCAGAACCTGCTTAGATGAAAATAATATCCACTGGCTCTTTTGGAATGTAACATTATGGTTCTGAAATCATCTGTAAAGAATGTGATAGTGTTCGACAATACTAAATTATCTCCCCTGTTTAGTAAAATGCATTGTATCTTTCATTCCCCTATAAACCCATAAATTATTGGAGAGAAACACTATTTTAAGCTGGTATTGCATGACACTGTTAATTGTGAATAAAAAGAATTACATTTATGTCAGGGTAAGCTGTACTTTTTCAAAATTATATGGACTTTTAACTTTGTTTCATTGAAACTGGCAAATAACTGAAATTAGCAAGTTTAGCCACCTTGAAACATTAAACAGTAAGTATGTTTGATTTCCTGTGAGTATTTTAAAGTCTTAACTAAATAAATCAATAGAGTTAAGTGTAATTTCCTTCCATGTTGTGGTTTCAAAGAGCTTTCTTCTACTTGAGCGTCCATTTCCATTTCTTGGCTTTAATAGGCCGTGTGGTTCACTGGTCAGCCTTTGAGATTGCTGGCAACAATGCACCCCTTTACTTCCTACTTTCTGGTAAAGTTCATTATCCAGCCTTACATATATGATGACTTTAAAGCTGCTTAATGTGTCCCTTGCTTATTGTTGGCCTGAATTCCATGCTCTCTGTCCAAGTTTGAGATTTTTTTTCTGATTCCTTTCCATGTGTACTTATGTCACCAGCCTATATCGTAGGTGATTGTACTTTTGATTTTTGGAGTAAATGAAATCACAAACATTTGTGATAGCCCCTCCATAGATGATTTACCAAATGCTGACAGCCATTTGAGTGTTTAACTATATAAACAATGGTTGGTGTAAGTTCGAGCAACCTCAAACAATATCAATCGCATCAAAAACCAGTGTCAAAACCATATTCAATGAATGTAGCAGACTCTGCTATGTTCTGATGATGTCAGCAAAGGAAGGCAAACAACAGACCACTACTCAATTTTAAATATGTATTGTTACTGGTTTTGAGGTTTAAAGATTTGTTCAATTTTTTTAGTCGAAAAAATATTTTAGGGTGATATGATCTATGCAGCCTGAATCATTTATAGAATTGACCCTTGACCCCTTTCTTTTATGAAATATGAATTAACTCCCATGGTCAGTGCATGGAGGAAGAAACTTCTTTATTAATACAGAAATACCTTTTGTAAAACATTGATGAAGTGTACATCCTTAAACTCTCACAACTCTTACTGTGCATCAAAACTATGTATTCTGGTGCCATATAGACATGCTGGATAGGAACAAGTGGTAGAGTTTAATCCAATTTCCACTTTTTTTTTCTGAGAAGCTACATATATATACAATACATAAATCACAGATTTGACAAGTGCAAATGTATTCTGATTTGTCTACAGGTTCTACTACACCAAATCAGAACCAGTTGGGACAGTGCGGTTTTCGTAGGGAGCCTTCAGTGCAGATCGAGAGATATCTGCAGGCTGTGATTGGAGGATTTTCTGTAAGATTTTTATGTCTTTCAAATGTACATCCATCCAGTTATAAAAACTGACCATGTTTTTCTATATTTAGTACTGTCTTTTCCAACATGATGAGTAGGTAGGTGACATTTGGTGCGAAACTGGGGGTGGTGTGTTTAGCTTCCTGTACTCGGAAAAGGAACTGGCTAAGCTGGTCATTTTTTTATGTTTTTATTGCTACTCTAAGGCCAAGCTGTGCACACACGTACAGGTTAAAGCTGTTGAATGCTTAGTTATTTTTAACAAAAGTTTAACGTTACTACAGAAGTCTATGGGAAAACATTTGGAAGTGTGTAACCTGTACCATCAAGGATATGTGTTCCTGCCTGTTGTCAGACTCTGTACCATCAAGGACATCTGTTCCTGCCTGTTGTCAGACTCTGTACCATCAAGGACATTTGTTCCTGCCTGTTGTCAGGCTCTGTACCATCAAAAACATCTGTTCCTGCCTGTTGTCAGACTCTGTACCATCAAGGATATGTGTTCCTGTCTGTTGTCAGACTCTGTACCATCAAGGACATTTGTTCCTGTCTGTTGTCAGACTCTGTACCATCATAGACATTTGTTCCTGCCTGTTGTCAGACTCTGTACCATCAAGGATATGTGTTCCTGCCTGTTGTCAGACTCTGTACCATCAAGGACATCTGTTCCTGCCTGTTGTCAGACTCTGTACCATCAAGGATATGTGTTCCTGCCTGTTGTCAGACTCTGTACCATCATAGATATCTGTTCCTTCCTGTTGTCAGACTCTGTACCATCATGGATATGTGTTCCTGCCTGTTGTCAGACTCTGTACCATCAAGGATATGTGTTCCTGTCTGTTGTCAGACTCTGTACCATCAAGGACATTTGTTCCTGTCTGTTGTCAGACTCTGTACCATCATAGACATCTGTTCCTGCCTGTTGTCAGACTATGTACCATCAAGGATATGTGTTCCTGCCTGTTGTCAGACTCTGTACCATCAAGGACATTTGTTCCTGTCTGTTGTCAGACTCTGTACCATCATAGACATCTGTTCCTGCCTGTTGTCAGATTCTGTACCATCATGGACATCTGTTCCTGCCTGTTGTCAGACTCTGTACCATCAAGGATATGTGTTCCTGCCTGTTGTCAGACTCTGTACCATCAAGGACATCTGCTCCTTCCTGTTTTCAGACTCTATACCATCATGGACATCTGTTCCTGCCTGTTCTCAGTCTCTGTACCATCAAGGACATCTATTCCTGCCTGTTGTCAGACTCTGTACCATCAAGGACATGTTTTCCTACCTGTTGTCAGACTCTGTACCATCAAGGACATTTGCTACTGCCTGTTGTCAGACTCTGTACCATCATGGACATCTGTTCCTGCCTGTTGTCAGACTCTGTACCATCAAGGACATGTTTTCCTACCTGTTGTCAGACCCTGTACCATCAAGGACATTGGTTACTGCCTGTTGTCAGACTCTGTACCATCAAGGACATCTGTTCCTACCTGTTGTCAGACTCTGTACCATCAAGGACATTGGTTACTGCCTGTTGTCAGACTCTGTACCATCAAGGACATTGGTTACTGCCTGTTGTCAGACTCTGTACCATCAAGGACATCTGTTCCTACCTGTTGTCAGACTCTGTACCATCAAGGACATTGGTTACTGCCTGTTGTCAGTCTCTGTACCATCAAGGACATCTATTCCTGCCTGTTGTCAGACTCTGTACCATCAAGGACATATGTTCCTGTCTGTTGTCAGACTCTGTACCATCAAGGACATTTGTTACTGCCTGTTGTCAGACTCTGTACCATCATGGACATCTGTTCCTGCCTGTTCTCAGTCTCTGTACCATCAAGGACATCTATTCCTGCCTGTTGTCAGACTCTGTACCATCAAGGACATATGTTCCTGTCTGTTGTCAGACTCTGTACTTTCAAGGACATTGGTTACTGCCTGTTGTCAGACTCTGTACCATCATGGACATTGGTTACTGCCTGTTGTCAGACTCTGTACCATCAAGGACATCTGTTCCTACCTGTTGTCAGACTCTGTACCATCAAGGACATTGGTTACTGCCTGTTGTCAGACTCTGTACCATCAAGGACATTTGTTACTGCCTGTTGTCAGACTCTGTACCATCAAGGACATTGGTTAGTCGCCTCTTACGACAAGCATAGTTGCCTTTTACAGCATGGGTTGCTGAAGACCTAGTCTACACCGGGTAGCCTAGTGGTTAAAGCGTTCGCCCGTCACGCCGAAGACCAAGGTTCGATTCCCGACATGGGTTCAATGTGTGAAGCCCATTTCTGGT
Organism: Haliotis rufescens; assembly: GCF_023055435.1. NCBI lineage: Eukaryota > Metazoa > Mollusca > Gastropoda > Lepetellida > Haliotidae > Haliotis > Haliotis rufescens. The sequence goes on from NW_025963824.1 coordinate 1,023,642, forward strand.
GTCCCCCTCCGTGATATTGCTGGAATATTGCTAAAAGCGGGGTAAAAGCCTACTCACTCACTCACTCACATTAACAAGACTCTCAGGTTCAAACTTTGCTCATTTCTCTCATGTTGTTGACCACAGTAAATATTGATTGCGGCACCACGCAACACCATATCCAACTTTAATTAGAAGAATATTGGGGGTTTAAATCCAAGATATGACAAGTTTGTAGGGATGTCGCAGTACAGGCGTTACACGATGTGATACATATCTTAATACAGAAGCCACCATGTGATTTGTATCTCAATACTGTATCTATGACATTTTATGAGGAAATCCCAGTCATTAGACTGGGAATACAGTTTCATAGAAGGACAACTGACTAATTCCCATCAAACATGACAATGAATCAAGCCAACCATTCTGTATGAGAATAGGATAAGAAACAAACAGTTTATGTATTGTACTATGACAGTCGGCAAGGAAAAGCTGGTCAGTTTTGTTATTGTTTCGTATCCGTAGGACGGCCAAAAAGTTATAAGGAATTTAAAAAATAGTTTGTACTTGCTTATTCATCATGGACAATGGATACAGGGATAAATGGGAATCGCTGCCAAAATAAATGTATCGGGTATCGTATCGTGCAAAGTTTGCTGACGATGCGCCTGTGTACCGATGAATTGCAATAAAACTACCAGTTTTGGCATGCTCTTTGTTGAGTAAAACATGACTGGCACATGTCTAAGGCAGGTAAAGGTTAGACTTGGCATAGTCTGTTTTTGAACTGAGTTTCAGCCATGGTAATCTTGTTAATCCAATGTAGTTTTTCTCAAGATTAATTTGTGTTTTGCTGACTACGCAATTTCAGTGTGGTCCTGTGCTCCCCATTGTCGTATTGTTCAGGGTAAGATGGTCATGGCTTGGGACCATCTACACTACAAATGTTTGGCAGCAGGCAGAGATTTCCAAGTTGGAACAGTCACTGTTTCAAACCTGTGTGACTTTCATGGTCCTCTATTCATGTCTGTCCATAATAGTGGGCAAGTCTAGATTACTGCAATATCAGGAAATGAAGAGTCTTTGGGCTCCTTTTCATCATTTCTTAATTGAGATGATTTACCAAGTTTATTTCAGAGATTGGTCTAGGTCCTCTAGTCATGTGATGGTTTTGTTATTTTCAGATGGTATTCAGAAATGCCTAAAAGGAATGGGTGCTGTCGCCAGGCTATGCCAAATGAACATTTCTTGTCCGACAAGGGGAGGCATCGCCAGGTAATTATGGCTTATGTCACAGTTCACCATTGGACAGTGATGAATATGGTCATCGATGAAGACAGATGTGATGCTTATTGTAGGCCTGGATGATTGTTTGAAAAGTTTAGTGTGAACCTAAAGAAATAATCCAACAGCAAAGTTTTTGTAAAGACTTGTACACGAAAATGTTTGTGAAGATATTCTAAATGAGTTGTTAAGATGAGCTGTAAGTGTATTCAATTTCTGATATCTGGGATTCTGGCGAAAGAATTACGTACCATAAAATGAAACAACTCAGATTGAATAAAATGATTATTCTGAAATGCTCTGATGCAAGTTATTTAAGTGGTTTAAACCATTCAACCTGTCTCTATTCTTAAAGTTAAAAATAGAAAAAATAAAAAGATTGTTCTTGATTCATATTTGGATATTGTAACAAACAAGCATGTTATTGAGTGGTAAAACTATTCATTGTCAGCTAAGTGTATTGACAGATTTAATAACGTAGGCTAGCTGTCTGTCAACATAGTCATTGATTTCGCTGGCAACATATTTGTTTTGTAGGATTTCCCTTGTCACAACGTGTGTTTCTATCATGTTGGCATCTATTGATAGTATCAAGTATTCTCTTTGGGTAGATGGATAGTTCTGTAATTTGACATTGAAGGTAAAGTACCTCGTGATTATGTATTCTGTTACAAGTGATTGAATGATCCTCTGTAGTGTGAATCATCCTCTCTGGTGTGAATGATCCTCTGTGGTCTGAATGGATCTCTGTGGTGTGAATGAATCTCTGTAGCGTGAATGATCCTCTGTGGTGTGAATGATCCTCTGTCGTGTGAATGATCCTCTGTAGTGTGAATGATCCTCTGTCGTGCGAATGATCCTCTGTCGTGTGAATGATCCTCTGTAGTGTGAATGATCCTCTGTCGTGCGAATGATCCTCTGTCGTGTGAATGATCCTCTGTAGTGTGAATGATCCTCTGTGGTCTGAATGATCCTCTGTAGTGTGAATGATCCTCTGCAGTATGAATGATCCTCTGTGGTGTGAATGAATCTCTGTAGCGTGAATGATCCTCTGTGGTCTGAATGATCCTCTGTTGTGCGAATGATCCTCTGTAGTGTGAATGATCCTCTGTGGTCTGAATGATCCTCTGTAGTGTGAATGATCCTCTGTGGTCTGAATGGATCTCTGTGGTGTGAATGATCCTCTGTCGTGTGAATGATCCTCTGTAGTGTGAATGATCCTCTGTCGTGCGAATGATCCTCTGTCGTGTGAAAGATCCTCTGTCGTGCGAATGATCCTCTGTAGTGTCAATGATCCTCTGTAGTGTGAATGATCCTCTGTGGTCTGAATGATCCTCTGTAGTGTGAATGATCCTCTGTGGTCTGAATGAATCTCTGTAGCATGAATGATCCTCTGTAGTGTGAATGATCCTCTGTCGTGCTAATGATTCTCTGTTGTGTGAATGATCCTCTGTCGTGCGAATGATCCTCTGTCGTGTGAATGATCCTCTGTAGTGTGAATGATCCTCTGTGGTCTGAATGATCCTCTGTCGTGTGAATGATCCTCTGTGGTCTGAATGATCCTCTGTTGTGTGAATGATCCTCTGTAGTGTGAATGATCCTCTGTGGTCTGAATGATCCTCTGTAGTGTGAATGATCCTCTGTGGTCTGAATGATCCTCTGTAGTGTCAATGATCCTCTGTGGTCTGAATGATCCTCTGTTGTGTGAATGATCCTCTGTAGTGTGAATGATCCTCTGTGGTCTGAATGATCCTCTGTAGTGTGAATGATCCTCTGTAGTATGAATGATCCTCTGTGGTCTGAATGGATCTCTGCGGTGTGAATGAATCTCTGTAGCCTGAATGATCCTCTGTAGTATGAATGATCCTCTGTCGTGTGAATGATCCTCTGTAGTGTGAATGATCCTCTGTGGTCTGAATGATCCTCTGTAGTGTGAATGATCCTCTGTGGTCTGAATGATCCTCTCTAGTGTGAATGATCCACTGTGGTCTGAATGATCCTCTGTAGTGTGAATGATCCTCTGTAGTATGAATGATCCCTGTGGTCTGAATGGATCTCTGTGATGTGAATGAATCTCTGTAACGTGAATGATCCTCTGTAGTAAGAATGATCCTCTATAGTGTGAATGATCCTCTGTGGTCTGAATGATCCTCTGTGGTGTGAATGAATCTCTGTAGCGTGAATGATCCTCTGTGGTGTGAATGATCCTCTGTGGTGTGAATGATCCTCTGTCGTGTGAATGATCCTCTGTCGTGCGAATGATCCTCTGTAGTGTGAATGATCCTCTGTAGTGTGAATGATCCTCTGTGGTCTGTATGATCCTCTGTAGTGTGAATGATCCTCTGTGGTCTGAATGATCCTCTGTCATGTATGATCCTCTGGTGTGTGAATGATCCTCTGTGGTCTGAATGATCCTCTGTAGTGTGGATGATCCTCTGTAGTATGAATGATCCTCTGTGGTCTGAATGATTCTCTGTGGTGTGAATGATCCCCTGTGGTCTGAATGACCCACTGTGGTCTGAATGATCCTCTGTAATATGAATGATCCTCTGTAGTGTGAATGATCCTCTGTGGTGTGAATGATCATTTGTGGTGCGAATGATTCTCTGAGGTGCGAATGATACTCTGTAGTGTGAATGATCCTCTGTGGTTAGAATGATCCTCTGTGGTGTGAATTATCATATGTGGTGTGGAAGATCTTCTGGTGTGAATTATCCCTTTATAGTGTGAAGAGTCCTCTGTAGTGTGAATTATTCAAATGTTGTTTGAATGATCCTCTTTAGTGTGAATGATCCTCTGTGGGCTGAATAATCCTATATGGTGTGAATCATCCTCTGTAGTGTGAATGATCCTCTGTGGTGTGAATTATCATATGTGGTGTGAATGATCCTCTGTGGTGTGAATGATCCTCTGTAGTACGAATGATCCTCTGTAGTGTGAATGATCCTCTTTGGCCTGAATGATCCACTGTGGTGTGCATGATCCTCTGTGGTCTGAAAGATCCTCTGTGGTCTGAATGATCCAAGTGGTCCGAATGATCTATGTGGTCTGAATGAACCTCTGATAACCACTCCCCATCACTGGCCCACCACTCTCCATCATTGACCCACGACTCCCCATCACTGACCAACCACTCCCCATCATTGGCCCACCACTCCCCATCACTGGCCCACCACTCCCCATCAATGACCCACTACTCACCATCACTGACCAACCACTCCCCATCACTGACCCACTACTCACCATCACTGACCCACTACTCGCCATCACTGACCACCACTCCTCATCACTGACCCACTACTCACCATCACTGACCCACCACTCCCCATCACTGACCCACCACTCCCCATCAATGGCCCACCACTCCCCATCACTGACCCACTACTCCCCATGACTGACCAACCACTCCCCATCACTGACCCACCACTCCCCATCACTGACCCACCACTCCCCATCACTGACCCACCACTCCCCATCACTGACCCACCACTCCCCATCACTGACCAACCACTCCCCATCACTGACCCACCGCTCCCCATCAATGACCCACCACTCCCCATCACTGACCCACCACTCCCCATCACTGACCCACCACTCCCCATCACTGACCCACCACTCCCCATCACTGACCCACCACTCCCCATCAATGACCCATCACTCCCCATCACTGACCCACCACTCCCCATCAATGGCCCACCACTCCCCATCACTGACCCACCACTCCCCATCAAAGACCCATCACTCCCCATCACTGACCCACCACTCCCCATCAATGACCCACCACTCCCCATCACTGACCCACCACTCCCCATCACTGACCCACCACTCCCCATCACTGACCCACCACTCCCCATCACTGACCCACCACTCCCCATCAATGGCCCACCACTCCCCATCACTGACCCACCACTCCCCATCACTGACCCACTACTCCCCATCACTGACCCACTACTCCCAATCACTGACCCACAACTCCCCATCACTGACCCACTACTCCCCATTACTGACCCACCACTCCCCATCCCTGACCCTCCACTGACCCACAACTCCCCATCACTACCCATCACTGACATTTGGTTGGAAGTATTCTCAGTCCATCACTGACCCACCACTCCCAATCACTGACCCACGTCTTCCAATCACTGACCCACCACTCCACATGACTGACTCACCACTCCCCATCACTGACCCACCACTCCCTATCACTGGCCCACCACTCCCTATCACTGGCCCATCACTGACCCACCACTCCTCATCACTGACCCACCACTCCCCATGACTGACTCGCCGCTCCCCATTACTAACCCACCACTCTCCATGACTGACCAACCACTCCTCATCACTGACCCACCACTCCCCATGACTGACCAACCACTCCCCATGACTGACTCACCACTCCCTATCACTGACCCACCACTCCCTATCACTGACCCACCACTCCCCATTACTGACCCACCACTCCTCATCTCTGACCGACCACTCCCAATCACTGACCCACTTCTTCCCATCACTGACCCACCACCCCCATCACTGACCCACCACTCCCCATCACTGACCCACCACTTCCTATCATTGACCCACCATCCCCAATCACTGACCCACCACTCCCTTTCACTGGCCCACCACTCTCCATCACTGACCCACCACTCCTCATCACTGACCCACCACTCCCCATGACTGGCCCACCACTCCCCATCACTGACCCACCATGCCCATTCACTAACCCACCACTCCCCATGACTGGCCCACCACTCTCCATCACTGGCCCACCACTCCCCATGACTGGCCCACCACTCCCCATCACTGACCCACCATGCCCATTCACTAACCCACCACTCCCCATGACTGGCTCACCACTCTCCATCACTGACCCACCGCTCCCTATCACTGACCCACCGCTCTCCATCACTGACCCACCACTCCTCATCACTGACCCACCTCTCCCCATCACTGACCCACCACTCCCAATCACTGACCCACCACTTCCAATCATTGACCCACCATTCCCCATCACTGACCCACCACTCCCCATCACTAACCCATCACTTCCCCATCACTGACCCACCATGCCCATTCACTGACCCATCACTCCCAATCACTGACCTATGACCCTCTTCTTCCCATCACTGACCAACCACCCCCCATCACTGACCCACCACTCCAGATCACTGACCCACCACTTCCCATCATTGACCCACGATTCCCCATCACTGACCCACCACTGCCCATCACTGACGTTTGGTTGGAAGTATTCTCAGTCCATCACTGACCCACCACTTCCAATCAATGACCCACCGCTCCGCGTCACTCCCCATCACTGACCCACCACGCCCAATCACTGACCCATCACTCCCAATCACTGACCCACTTCTTCCCATCACTGACCCACCACTCCCTATCACTGACCCACCACTCCCCATCAATGGCCCACCACTCCCCATCACTGACCCACTACTCCCAATCACTGACCCACAACTCCCCATCACTGACCACTACTCCCCATTACTGACCCACCACTCCCCATCCCTGACCCTCCACTGACCCACAACTCCCCATCACTCCCCATCACTGACATTTGGTTGGAAGTATTCTCAGTCCATCACTGACCCACCACTCCCAATCACTGACCCACCACTTCCAATCACTGACCCACCACTCCACATGACTGACTCACCACTCCCCATCACTAACCCATCACTCCCTATCACTGGCCCACCACTCCCTATCACTGGCCCATCACTGACCCACCACTCCTCATCACTGACCCACCACTCCCCATGACTGACTCGCCACTCCCCATGACTGACCCACCACTCCCCATGACTGACCCACCACTCTCCATGACTGACCAACCACTCCTCATCACTGACCCACCACTCCCCATGACTGACTCGCCACTCCCCATGACTGACCCACCACTCCCCATGACTGACCCACCACTCTCCATCACTGACCAACCACTCCTCATCACTGACCCACCACTCCCCATGACTGACCCACCACTCCCCATGACTGACTCACCGCTCCCTATCACTGACCCACCACTCCCCATTACTGACCCACCACTCCCAATCACTGACCCACCAATCCCAATCACTCACCCATTTCTTCCCATCACTGACCCACCACCCCCATCACTGACCCACCACTCCCTATCACTGACCCACCACTCCCCATTACTGACCCACCACTCCCCATCACTCACCCACCACTTCCCATCATTGACCCACCATCCCCCATCACTGACCCACCACTCCCTTTCACTGGCCCACCACTCTCCATCACTGACCCACCACTCCTCATCACTGACCCACCACTCCCAATCATTGACCCACCATTCCCCATCACTGACCCACCACTCCCCATCACTAACCCATCACTTCCCCATCACTGACCCACCATGCCCATTCACTGACCCATCACTCCCAATCACTGACAGTAGTATAGGTAATGGGGGTTCTGGCTCACTTCCACTGGAGCAGGATTCATATACCTATACTGCTACTACAGGAGGAATTTTTTATGCCAAAATGATTATGCGATTTAATGATAGTCATGAGATTAAGTTAAATCGACTCTAGCTTACCACCACCCGGAGCCAATGATATAAATTTTTATAGGTAATGGGGGTTCTGGACCACTTCCACTGGAGCCAGATTTATTACCTATACTGCTACTACAGGGGGGATTTTTTATGCCAAAATGATTATGCGATTCAACGATAGTCATGAGTTGTATTAAACGAAACATCAATATTAATTAATAATGGATAAAATTTACTATAGCCCACGAGGATATTGGAAAGGTGTAGGAGCAATAAAAAAATTAGCCACCACGGCTAAGGTATCTAAAGATGTGGCAAAGGATTGGTTAAAGAAACAAGCGATGTGGCAAATATATTTACCGGCACCACGTTATATACCGAGGAAGAAGTTTGATATTTTTACAACGAATGAAGTTCATCAGGCTGACCTCTTGTTTCTTCCCCACGATAAGGTAAAACGCAAAACGTATAAATACGCTTTAACAGTAGTGGATGTGGCTAGTCGATACAAAGAGGCTGAGCCATTAACATCGAAAGAATCAACAGAGGTAGCTAATGCACTGAGTCGCATATATAAACGCGGACCGCTAAAATGGCCTAAGCTATTTCAAGTAGATCCCGGTCGCGAGTTTATGGGATCGGTAACTAAACTGTTAACAAAGAACGATGTCAAAATCGTCCGTGGTGAAAGAGAGGCCCACCGCAGTCAAGCTATCGTCGAAAGATTTAACAGGACATTAGCGGAACGTTTGTTTGGCTATCAGTATGGGATTGAAATGAAATCCGAGCGATTGAGATCAACCGAATGGGTGACACGATTATCAGCCGTTGTATCATCGCTGAATAATGAAGTGACGAGATTAATAGGGAAGAAACCATCCGATGCTATTAAAATGTAAGCCGTGACTTCCGAATCTTTAGCACCGAGAAGAGGCAAAGAACGAAAACTTCCGGACAGAGTAAGGGTAAGATATTTATACCAGGCCGGTGAACTCGAAGGAGGCCTACGTCGCGCAACCGATCCAATATGGTCCCTTAAGACGTATAACATTAGTAGATTGGTTTCGAAAGAAGGAGAGCCTATTCTTTATTATCTTCAAGATGGACCGGGTAGGGCATTTGTACGAGAAGAGTTGTTCATAGTTCCCGACGGTACGGTATTACCACCATAACCATAAGCGTAGGTAGTTACACCATCATTATCAATCCATCTCTTTGTATCTAAGGGGGATAATGATGTCTTGTTCATTCTTAATCCATATATCCTATGATCGTAACTTCTTAAAGAGTTCATCTCGTGTTTGAACGTTCTACCGTTAAATAATGATTCTTTATACTGTTCGTGTTTGATATGCTTTTTTACAACATACTTCTTAACACCCTTAGCTTTTCTTATCTCCCCATTATCGGACTTCTTTATAGAATACATCTTAGGTCTTAATCCTACATACTCCGCTATAGGGGTCCCAGCACATTCATCCTTCATCTTACCTAACACCTTTTTATTTACAACGCTGTGCAGTGGATTATCTTTAGGGTAATCGCTCGTGTCGTACATATCTATTTTTTCTGCCATATCTTTATACACATCCTCGGTTTGTATTTCCATCAACAAAGAATCTGTGTCGGTATATAACACCTCGCATCTATCGCCGTATTGCTTCTTAAGTTCGTTGTAATAAAAGTCATACATTAAGTGTTTTGACAAGTCGAGAATACTCATACCGACGTACACCGGTCTGTTGAATTTTATATTACTCTTCTGCATATGCAACGCGGCTAAGTCGTTATCGAATATCTTGCTTCTGTTAAAAGCCGGACTGGCTATAAGTTTCCTGAGTCTTTCTTCCTCATTAGATCTGACTAATTTAACATCAACACGCTTCCTTAGATTCTCCATGGTTTTACCAAATACCGAGTTATTCATGAGCTTATATAGATTCTTTTCGAAATCGCTGGTAGCTATCTTTCTTAAATCTGTGTTCAACCTTATATAGGGCTCCATCCAAGGGCTTTGATCGAACTTTAGAACTCTGTGTATTTTCTTAAGTTTCATACCTAACGATAGATACAACTGGAGATTTCTGTAGTGAACTATATATTTTGTCTTATCCATCAAATTTGGTACGAGTTTTTCTACGTTAGCTAACCTACTATTACCCATCAAGGAGCGTTGATATTCCGACATCCAGTCTTTATTAACCATTAATCTTTCGGGAGCTAGCGGATAACTGTTATGATCTTTATGTAACGAACTTGGATATTCCAAGTCAACTTCTAGTATGTACCCTTTATTCGCATTATTATCGATATCATTAACTTCAATATCATTGACCCATTCAAAACCACCCGTGGGTAAAGGTTGACTCATAGCCCATCCGTACAAATTGTTAGCGTCGAGATATAATATGTGCGTGTCGGGTTTACTCGGATCGTATCCTTCCACTAATTTATTATTAGCCTTAGAATACCTTTTAGCTGCCATCGATATACCACCTCTTAATCCTTTCTCAATAAACAAGTGCATATCGTAATCTGTAAGTAGTTTTACTTCTACGCCTGTCTTCTTCAACAATGCATCCCACGATAGTCCGGGACTGGAATAGTACCATGCCGGGTCCAAGCCGTATTGTTTGAAACATGTCTTTCTAAATATCTCGAATATATCGGCGAGTAACAGTACATCGGTTTTTAAGTACAGATCGTGATAATCGCCTAAATTCTTACAACCTAATTTATCCCAGACTGTCAGAGCGTGTTCATAATCGGCATCTGTTATTCTAGATTCTGTTAAGTTACTATAGAATGATTCGAGGGGTGGTAATTCAGTTTCTTCGAATCTAGACCAATTATCCATATATTCGTAAGGATATACACCTTTTCTCAGCAACAAATGACGAGTTATCTTATCGGTATATTTATTTGTTATCGCGAAGTCATCGGGATTGTTCGCATTAGCTAAATTGTCCAGGGAAGATAACAGAAACTGTACGGAGTCTATGAATCTAAGCCCATTACTTTGCTTTGTTCTAGATTTCCCATCCTTGTCCCTATAATGTATAGGTTTAGTCAACGAGAACGATATGTATTTTTCCATATTATTAGGAATGCACGTTAAACCGCCGTCGGTCTTTGAGATAGCTTGCATAATGAGATGTGAATCGTATCCCCTAAGGTTATGAAACACAACGGGGATGGGTATTGTTTGAGCATTCATTTTTAGTTTCAAGTTACACTCGTTATGAGCGGCTCCCCGATAATTACCCGTGACGTGACAATGATCTCTTACGGAATCCCCATCCAGGGGTTTATTACAAACGTGACAACTCGGTGACTTCTTATGGACCCTCCAATCATCCCTCGTCATACGCATGGGTATCTTACAAGATAATGTTTCCCTGATTATTCTCTCTTCATTTTCTAGATATTCTAGGAACTTTCCCGCTGCATCGGGACCTCTGTAAATCACGGGAGTGTTTGTTTTCCCATCATACCTTACAACTACATATCCAAACCCACAAGGAATATGTTCTTGAGTTTTGTACGTAAAACTACTATCTTGATTATTGCGTTCAGTATTTTCTATGGGTTTGATAAGCGCTTCGAAGTCGGCGTAAATTACGTACGGTACTGGCATTTGATTACAATAATGTTCAAATTTTAATATATTTTTTCCCTCTTTAGGCATATCGATCCTGATAGCATTCTGTCCAACACCTCTACAGTCTTCTTTATGCGCTTCTAATAGATCTTGTCTGCTGTACCCATGCAGGCATCTTTCGCAGAAATATTTCTTTTCTTTATGTTTTGTTTGATCGTATAATAGCCTGTTTAAACTCTTTATCCACGTATAATGATATTTACCATCTTTTTCGATCAGAAATGAATTGATTCTGGGGATATTTTCCGGAGCGGAGCTTATCCTGTGTACAACAATTCCTTTAGAATGTCCGAAAACATTTATAGCTAAATTATTTTGCTTTTCCACCTTATCAATTTGTGATATTGGTGTAGGTTCGTCTATACCATCGAAGTTGAGTCCATCGTTTTGAGGATAGCTAGAAGGTCTATCCGGATGCTTATCTACGGGGAACAATGCAGATCTTATCATCATTCTTAAACAGTCATCGGATTTATTTTTTACGTTAATTATGGCTTTTTTCTTCTTATAATACGGGGGTAAATCTATATAAGATCCACCTTTGAAGGGCATATAATTCGCTATATCTAAATATAAACTATCGATTTTATCCACACCCCAACCTGAACCTCTATTAGTCCAGCGTTCTAAAGTTTCCTGTATCCTCTGAATTGATGTATCTAATGATGAGTTTATAGTATCGGATTCGGTTATAACTTCTTGATTGCTACGGAAATATGGTTCGGTATATTCGGTGCTATCGTCTGTGTTACTTTTACTCAATGTCATTTTAATCGTCAGCTGGTATTTTATACTATGTAAATCATCTAATTCCTCGTTAATTTTACTCGATATGATGGGCTTAATATCGTTAACATCTATGTTGGAATTAATATCCATCTTCCAACCTCTTAGATATTTACCAACGCCGGCGGATGTGGGTACAAATATTAATTCTTGTTGTTGTTGTTGAATATCATCATCATTATTATGTTGAATATCATCATTAGGTTGATTATTATCTAGTAAAGCGATCAATTCAGCTCTTCTCATTCGAGAATAACCTCTCAGCCCACTGTTTCTCGCTCAAACTTTGAGTTCTCTAACAGTCTCGGGTCTGTTGTATTCCAAACCGAGTAAATCCATCAATTCAGCTTTTCTCATACGAGAATATCCACGCAGTCCACTTTGCTTTGCCATAGCTTTTAATTCTCTGACAAAAAACATTATGGTTGAATGGTATATACAAAATGATTCATTTGTCTAAATGGTTGTTTTTCATATATAAATACGTATTCTCCCCAACCTATTCCTCTCATTGATGTAATCTCTCTTCCTAGCATAACTAATCTGCTTCCTGACCTTATCAGCACCGTGACTCTTACATAAACTGTAACTACATTTGACTACAATCCCACATACAGAACAAACGTAATTTTTAAAACCCTTTCTGATGTTATAAGCGTGAGTGCCACAGTAAATACCCACCGATGGCTTCTGACATTGAATAGATTTCCCCATGAGTGTATATTTGCATAGATTCATGGTGGTTATACACATATCATATCATTTGTCTAAAAGGTAAAACACATCTACACTATTGATTAGGCAGTCAGCCAACGCTATTTATAGATCGCTCTAAACTAGGTCATAGCCACAGCTGTCACTCTGACTTATGCATGGTATAGCTGAAAATCAATACACCAGTCAATCCAATAATCATAAATGCGACCTCGCGTTTTTTTTGAGCCTCTGACGGTGTATAAAACTGACTCATTGTTGGTCTCAGTATTGGGTCTAGTTTTTTCCCATAAACGAGGAAGTATTCGTGCATGGCAGATTCAACATCCTTAAACGTTTGAATTGAATGTCCTTCCTTAATCAGTTGTTCATGAATAAAGTCTAATCTCTTCATTCTCTGCTGTGTATATTGTAACTGAGCTGCTTGGTATTGTTCTAAAGCTTCATTATGTCGTTTACGCTCCTCTTCAACTTCTTTAGCGTTTGATTCCCTCATACTAGAAAATAAAAAATTACTCCCCGAAAAAGCTAGAGCATTAACAACAGCTCCACCGACCATCATCGCAATTGTTGCCATGTTTAATAATATTAAATATTCAAATGTTTAATTAATTACTTCATTATGTCTTCAGGGATAAGCCCTTGTTTGATGAGCATATCCTTCGTTGCCATAGCTAATCCAATATCCAAAACCATCATTGGTATGTCAAAACTATTAAAATCTAGCTTGGGAGGTGTGGCTTTAGTAATCATTTTAGCCATACGGGCATAGCCAATGGCCAAGCCGGTGACCACCGCTGAATGATACGTCGCGTTTACCAACATTTTACCGTCTGTAGCTGGAGTAGTCATGCTTCTTATAGCATTATATGAGGACTAACCTCTAATTGAACTTGTTGTTGCGGCGGGGGTGATGTTTTATCTTCTCCGGTCTTATAAAAGAACCATACAACCGCTATACCAGCAACTCCTACTAGTGTCCATGTTTTAATCGGATTTGAATTATTTATTAATTTCGCTTTGCGCGCCAGCCCACCCTTTCTTCCTGCGGCTATTTTCAAAGGATTCTTTGTCACTCTGGGTTGTTTTTTTGTATTCACATGTGGTGCAATCGCTGGTGGTGGTTCCTCATTCAGTTGTTGTGTGTTCACTTGTTGTTCCACAATCTGTTGTGGTTCCTCGTTCACAATCTGTTGTGGTGTCACCTGTTGTGATTGTGTCTCCATTTATATTATTAAGTGGGCACGTATGTTTAAATTGACAATACCTAGCCGTTATTAAAGCGGTGGTGAGCGGAGCTAAGTACATTCCGAATCTATGATAAAACTCACAGCTCACCGCGCTTATAGCGTGTTCGATGAATGGGTCTTTCTCTAGAGATTCGCATAAATACAGGCGATGTTCTGCTGGGATGGGGAGAAACGTACTAGCTACGGCTGTGTATAGTTGTAATATAGAAGACCCTATCGTTTTAGTCATGGTAGCTCCCAGTCTAGACTCGTAACGCGTGTACATTTTTTTAATCTCTTCGTCGGTCATGTTATCAATTTTTTCGATGGTATAATTTTCCCCCAAATATTGGGAACATTTTCCACCGGCTACCAAAGCCGCGAGTCTTTCTCTATGTTTATCTAAAGATTTATCTACATTTTGATCCGCATGTTGATGTGTATGTTGATCAGCATCAGATTCTTTGAGCATTTGTTCGATGAGTTCGTCGCATTCCATAATGTAATACCTAAGGAGATATTTAAGTCTAACATAATATAATATGACATATCCAATACAACCCGTAATAATGAACTGTTGTGAAAGAATGAGGATTTCGAACCACATTTTATGTAATATTAACCACTAATGTTCAATTTGCTACATTTTGCTACATTTTGCTACATTTTGCTACATTTTGCTATAATTTTGCTACAATTTGCTACATTTTGCTAAGCAATTGCATAAGCAGCTGGTTGATCGGTTTTTAATACGAGTTTACAGTGCTTCGTTGCCGCTAACACTTTTCTGACTTTATCTCGTTCGCCCTTGGTATAAATGACATCATTTTCGCGTAAACATTCCTCGAATGAATCTCGGTCTTTGCAATGAAACAGTGCTACCCATTTGGTCTGCTCTCTGAGATCTTTCAGGACAGAGTTGTATTTTTGAGTAAGTACCCAAACGCTATGTTGAGTATGCCGACCGGAGAATGCTAAATACGAAAGCATATCTTTCTTTTTTGTGAGTTCTTTACTCGCGCTGCAGTCGTCTATTACGAAAAGGGTCGATTCTCCTTTGTGATTTTCGTGACATACTCGGAGGCAGTCTTGTAATCGATCGCCCGGATCGACTCTGTGTACCCCGTCGTCATTCATTACCCAATCTCTGGATAGGTAGGTTTTATTAACGCTTATAGTCAGGCACAGAATAATGATATGATCGAAAACGTCCCGATAATGACTTTCTAAAATATCTAGAATAAAGGCTGTTTTTCCGCAGCCCGTTTGCCTGCATATGATAGCGCAGTGCGGATCTTTAGGTAAAAGATTATCAATAGATTGCTTGCACGAATCTCCCATTCTGTATATTAAGTTGCGCATCCATAATCACGTACAAATATATGTTTAATTTACCAGCTGCTTCCTGAAGCTTCGTTATCTGTATGGTGGCACCCTCGCTAGCATTTTCTATTCTCCTCCCACTGCCGTGTAATTGATCATCGTCCGTTGTTCGCATGTCGAGCCATAGCGAGTACTTCGTGGTGAGGTATTCACCTATAGATACACTCCCGAGAGACAGATCTTTCACGACCGCGTTAACTTCCGGAGAACGTTTTATAGAAGGAAGTTTTTTAATCTCATCCCACTGGTGATACGCTAGCATTCCTTGGCTATATAGTTGATTAGGAACGCCCTCGATAGTCAATTCTACTTTTGTAATCTTGGGATTGTAGAACTTCTCGGTATTTCTTTTAAACGCATCGGAGGGGTCCTCGAACAACATTAAAATACCCTTCAACGACCTCGTGGGAACGTTTAGATTGATATTCCACATCGTATCTTTTTTGTCCCTCGTGATCTTTCGGTGTCGCAGCACGCGATCGTACAAAATGGCTAAACTTCCCGTATACTGGTTACGAATTTGTCTGGCTAATTCGGGATCCGTTATCATATCGTACTCCAGCGATATATTGTCAATGGAATATCTAGCATCTTCATTAGCAGATCTGATTACTCTACCGTAGTCATTAAAAGTGAGTTCGTATTCTAACCTATCGCCTAGGGATGCTTGATAAAAGGGCATGTGGGAATCTAGTAATTCAAAGTCTAGGGGAACATAGAATCTGTTACCTAATGCGTCGGCAACGGCCTTATCTTTAACGATGGTATTATCACCATTATCAGAACCCACGCGCAGTCTCAATGTGTTCTTATTACAAATACCTTGGTACTGTAAGTTTTCCCGCTCTTTATCCGTTCTCCAGAGATCCATGTAACAATAGTATACATCGCTATCGTCGATACTCAAAACCTCATTACCGCTAATTTTAATCGCGATTTTCTTAATGATAGCACGACCTATGTTCTGAACGGGCTCCCTGTTAACGTCGGTAGAAGTCAAACTAATCGTAAATGCTAGTCGGACAGTTCCCGGAACTAACACATCGTGTGCGCCTAGATTAGGAAACCGAACCAGAAGCGTTTGATTCTGATCGATGGTACTAGGGTTATTAGTTATAGTTACAGACTGACGAATTGCTTTGACCCCTAATGGATCTCGAAGTCTACGTTGTGGGTTTAACTTGCGTCCGTATTGCGAAGACATTGTTTATATTGAAATTATGTACCCTATGTTTAATATAAAAATGACTGATTTTGATATTAATGACTTTGATCTAAGTACCTTTGATGATCTGAATCCAATCGAAGAGGGTACTGATGAAACCAGGTTTAGTAGTCTTAACGATGAACTTTTACAATCGTCCGTCAATGATTATTACGATGCATTAAAAGATGATACCCCAATAGGTCGTGACTATTCAAAGTTTGAGATAGATAGTAAAGGAATATTGCGACTGCGTGACTCTCCGGATATTGATCTTATGCATTCTCGTACTCGTAAGCCCCTAGCCTTGTCTACGATAGCTGCTAAACACGGCATCAGCACTGTTCGTGATAAATTAGGTTTTGTGGACTACCGACGACTTTCCGCGAAGACTACTAAGGTTCTTCGAACCGTGCGTGATGAACTCGTTAATACAGATGATTTGGAAGAAGCCTCTAACGTGGCCTCGAACGGACTCGGAGAAATCTTAGATACCTATTACGATAATTCCACGGTCAGTGTATCACCATATTCAGAGTTCAGTATTAGGGAATTACGAGGTCTTGACAAGGCAATGCGAACAATGCGGGGAGAACTCATCAATAATACAGCCAAGATATCCGAAATCGACAAGCATATAGCTCAAGAGAAAACAAAACTCGAACAGGCGGGCGATGAGTTCAGTAGACGCCGCGTAGCGGAAAGATTGCGTAACTTAGAAGACGAAAGATCGGCCCGCCTCGAAGCAGCTTCCAGTAATAGAAAGGCACTTCGTTCGCAAATCAGTCGTATTCGAGAAACTATCGATCAAGTCCTCAACGATGACACTACACTGGCCGATAAAATTAAAACATTGTTCAGAGAACAGGGAATAACAATTGCCAGTATTTTAACCGCATTGGGATTTATTATATCGACTTTGACTCTCTCGTTAACAGGTGGTAGTACAGGTGGAGGCGGATCACCTCCTAGCGATAAAAATGGTATAAAAGAGTGGATAAAAAAGCATTTAAAAGCATTAGGTTCAGCACTGGGAAAGCTCGCTGAGAAAGCCGCGGCCGCACTTCCCGGTATAATAGGGAGTGTTGTTTCCTGGCTATTGAATTTATTAGCTAAGACCACCACTTGGCTTAGTCAAAACTTGTGGGGGTTGATCGTAGCAATTGCAGGGCTGTTGTACGTGTTCGCTAAGAACTATTTAACCACCAAATCAGTTCGCTAACCAAATCATGAGTAAACCAACCGAGACTCCACCCACTACGAGCGCTGTTTTTTCATCGATATGTTGTTGATTTTTAGCTTCAATATGCGGTGGCACTTGTGCATTAGTAGATGGTTGATCGATAGTGGGTGTTTGTGGCTTGACTATTCCCTTTTCGCCCGTGATCGTTTGCGTTATTAATTCGACGTTAATATCTGAATTTATACCTGGTTTTTGTTGATCGGTAGCGATAACAATTTTATTATTTTAGCCTATCACTTGACTGATCTTAAGTTCCATATTACTCGGAGACATGTATAGTCCCGGCGCATAAATGAAGTCCACTTTGGATTGAGCGTACTGTAATGCATCTTGAAAACGCTTTATAGACGATGGTATGTCAACTGGTGAATTAATGGCGTCCTCCACGTTTGCGACAAACTGTTTTTGCGCATCGAACGCCGTCCCAGTACCGATAATGGATGTTCGTGTTTGCGATTGTGCTCCGAGAATTGCCCACACATAAGTTCTTATCGATTCATTAACTCTTTCAAATCCTGGGTTAGTAAAATTATTTTCCGTTTTATCATTAAGAAATTCATTCCAAGCGTCTGTTGTATCGTTTGGATGCACAAACTTTGTTATAAGATAAGGAATGCCACTCTCAAAGTTCATACGATCTGCTCTAAACTGTTTACTCGAGAGAGCAAAGCCTGAAGGGATCACACCCGCTTTAATTAAATAATCGCTTTTATCTTTAATAGTTCTTTGTCCATTGTACGGAATACCTAGACCATGGCTAGGTCCTTTAATGCGCCAATCTTTACTCGTAGAAACATTAAATTCATTACAAATATGTTCGAAGGCCCTCTTATTATAATGATTATTTGCATGATTCCATGCTGGATCCATCGGTAATGGAGCACTAATTTCTTTAAGTATACGTCTAATCTGATAGTACACGTGAAATAATATAACAGACTTATATAGTTTAAATCCTGGGGCATTAACAGATACGCCACATCCCGTTGTGGCACACCATACGGCAAAGTTTAACTGATTCTGCCAAAATTGCATCGGACGGTTAAACCAATCGTCAATCATTTTATCGTTAGTTGCCGTGAAACTGTATTTTTCAAAGATATCGTGGAATTTAACGAAAAATTCAGCACCAGAGGCAGTTACTATAATCGATTGATTAGTAATGTGAGTTGATTTCATGTTTAAGTTATGATATAGTATCATTGTATATTTAATATGTATGTTACACTACCTGGAATAACAAATGGTCACTCTATTGAACTGCTTCATACTATCGATAACTCGGATGGACAACTCGAAGTCGCTCTATGCGACGTAACATATTACCCACTGTGGACCAATATAAGTGCTGCGAGAGGTAATAATGTGATAGATATAATAGGTGTAAACAATGGTATTGAAAAATTCATTACTATACCTGATGGGTATTACAGCGTATGCTCACTCAATGATGAAATTTTTAAGCCTAATGGAGCTAGTCTAACACAAAATGAGTCGAATGGGACAGTGAAAGTCGACTCTGGAGAAAACGTTGTAGTTCTTAGGCCATACTTAGAAGTTACACTTGGATTTCATCATAGAATAGGAATTATAAATTATAACAAACCACGACAGGGAATTAAAGTACCCGATTTAGTTCCCTATAAAGAGTTGTTCATCCATCTTGATCAAATAAGCACGACAAATAATATTCAACTAGAAAGTCCTTCAACTCTACTCAGATCTGTTCCGGTCAAAAATGAAAAATATAATAGCGGTAGAACGGAATCTTTCTCACCATTACAATATAAAAAATTAAAGCGGGGTATTATTTCAGACCTCAAAATTTCTGTATTAGATGTAAAACACCAACCTGTACATATAGGATACTTAAGTGTAACACTCCATATTATAAATAATGGTTGATGCATCAGGCCCTGGAACAGTAAGAAAATGTAATACAATTGCGCTTTCCGATCTCGGAGACACGGAAGGATTTGATAAACCCGGTACCGCTGGTAAGTTATACGCTTTACACTTACACGATAATGTATACAATCGGAAAGAAGTCACATTCACGGGTAATCTAGGAGATTTAAGCGATGTCGATGTTAGTAGACTCCTTAAAAACACTTCGTACAATATTACTCGCAACGATGATAAAAAATGGACTATGGTCGAAGCAAACATCGAGTGGCTATTGAATATCGTCATTACCCCACCTTATGTGATGATGGATAAGGGACATAATTTAACTAAGATAATAAATAGTGGCATCGTACTCGCGGCTTATATCCCGTCAAAACGAAAAAGTGTGTTGGTCACTCCCCTGCCAGAAAACCCAGGTCATATGTTATATAGTCGTCCGGCCTTAAAAAATGTTAGTTTAAATTTGGTTACTGAATTCGAAAAAATTAAACAGAACCTGAGTGCAATACCTAATCTTTCTACGCTTATTATTGAAGTCTTGTTCGGAGAGGCACCGGTAGATGCCTTCGAAATATTACCAGGTCTATCGATTAAATGGCTCAAGAAACACGAGCGTCAACGTTGCAGTATTATTCATATCGGAGCATCGCCCGTTGCAACCCTCGAGGGGGTTCAAATTATTAAAAGTGACAGTATTTCTCTTTCTAAGATATTCTTGCCGAATAATATACATTTGATAAGATTGATGTATAGTCTCAAAACATTTAAGCAAGACCAATTAAAGACTATTATATGATCGTAATATACACTATGAGTTTATATCCGGCGCTCGGTGAAGCATTTGAAAAGATGGAAACTGTTGATGGATTTCGATTTACATCAAATAAGCGACATAAAACATCGAATAGGGAAGGATAGGGAGTTGAGACTTGGATTGTATAAAAAGTATCGCAGAGCCGTGAATGCTCTGGACGGAGTTGACACCGCTCTTGTAGTATCTGGCATGGGACTCGGTGTAGCGGGTATCGGTTTACTATCAACTATAATCGCCGCGCCTATCGTGCTCGGCATGGAAATAACCGCTGGAGTCTCGGGACTGGCAGGAATAGCGATAAAATTCATTTCTCGTAGGTTACAAAAGAAAGCATTAAAACACGATAGTATTCGGATACTCGCCGAAGCAAAGTTGAACAGCATCGAGGATCATATTTCGACAGCATTGGCCGATTGTAAGATATCCGAGGATGAGTTTCGTTTAGTGCTGTCGGAACTCACCAAATACAACGAAATGAAGCAGGAGATTCGATCAAAATCTCGTAAGACCAGTGGTATTAGCGAAGACGAGAAAAAAAAGTTCATAGAACAGGGGAGGCAACAAGCGCGTCAATTATTCCGTGCCAAAACCAAAGAACTGGTTGGAGATTAAAAATAGATTGCTTACTATCGTTTGATCACATTTAGACAAATGCTTACATAAATATATATAATAATGGAGAAAGCTATTAAATGGAAAGTGTAATAGTCAGGCTCGGTCGAAAACGATCAAGACCTTCGGTTTTCGTCCACGTTCCCGCGATCGTTTGAAGTTTTAATAGTTATTAAATATATGATTATTTATTATTACATACACGTCTTGTGTGTAAAAACTATGTATATTGTACGTATTAGATCAATTAAATGTTTCATAGTAATATTTAACAGTTATAGTTAGCTCCAGTGATCGGCTCAAATAGTCCCGCGATCTACTGGTGCTTACGTCATCAAAAGTTGGGTAGTTTATTCCGGAATTGTTTCATGCTCTAAATCCACTAAAGTAAATATATTTATTCCAAAATACTTACGTAAACACCTTCCTGGACATGTTATTGAGTAGATTACATCCATCCTAGATAATGTCACGTCGTATATTTGGTGTTTGGTCTTCTCGCTCTAACTTTTGGCGTCTTCTGCTACATGTATTTCCGGAAGTGACGTCACCACGAATATAATCTCGTTCCAAATCAGTTGCAGAAATAACAGACTCAACGTAAGTTGTAGTTTTTGGCCCAGCGAGTTTTTAGAAATTTTATAATGATTCCATAGACTTGTTTACAGTTTTTTAATAACAATTACCGTGCAGCATTATTGGCTCTGCCTTTGCGCATAGTAATTATTCTTTTTCGAGTAGGTTAAATAGAATTTGTAGAAATTATTTATCTAGAATCTAACTGTCAAAACTGACAAGCGTTAAAAATAGAGTACGACTTGCAGTTAGTTCATGATCATATTGAAATTGTAACTGTCATTATTAATAAGAACAACAACAAGTAAAGATTTCAATTGACTTTTATTATTTGTTATAGTTTTCTTTTACATCCGTTTTAACAATATCTCTTGGAAACTGACGGTTGGGATGGGACTGAAGACATCCTGACAACCACGTTTTCCCCACCCCCAACCCGTTACAGTTTAATGGTGTCAGAAGTGGGATATGTCTTTTTGGATAAATGGAAATAATGTTGAAACTTTACTTAACTTATTTGTGTAGTTATGGATCATTATCAAAACAGTTTTTCTGATAAACTTTATGCAATGGAAGGCCCTGCAACTAATTTAAGGTCCCGTAGACAACAAATTGTGGATAACCTACTTGTAAGACAACAGGTCGCGAGTGAAAGTCGCAGACCAATGGCAGATGGTTACCATGAGGAAGGTGCAGCCAGAGAAAATAGCGCCAGGTTTGTTGATCCGAGTAAGTCCTTCAGTGAAGGAGATTTACATGGTCATGGCTGGCAGCAAAGTTTTCAGGGCAATTCGCAGTCACTGGACTCGAACAGGCACTACTCACCATCTTTGTATGACAATGTGTTATATAGACCTATTGGTAGGAATGACCAGCAGAATGATCAGAATGAGACTAACATGGTTAACATCATGGCACAGCTCTCAAACACAGTTTTGAGCTTAGCCGAGCGGGTTAACGCCATGGATGTCAGACGACCTGATTCCAGAGCTACTCCTGTGGCGCGGATCTCCTTGCACTTGCCAAAGTTCAGTGGTAAGGGGGATTATGCTGCCTTCGAGGCTCAGTTCAGGAATGTCGCTAGACAGTCACAATGGACTGACCAGCAGTGTGCAGATATGCTGGGATGCGCTCTGGAAGGAGCAGCACAGGTTTTTTATGCAAGGTTACCTGAGCGAAGTCGCTACGACTACCAATGGCTTGCCGGTACTCTTCGGAGACGGTACGGTAGTAGTTTCCCTGATGTTAAGCAGGAAGAATTACTCAACCGGAACCGCAAGCCTGGGGAGTCAATAGCAGACTTGAGAGACGATGTTTGGCGACTTGTCCAGGAAGCCTATCCTGATCTGGATGATGGCCTCCAGGAGAGATTGGCGCTAGATGCTCTCAAAAGAGCCGTAGACAAAGATCTCCGTCTCCGATTCCTTGACAAAAGTGTTTGCACGCTACAAGGAGCGGTTGATGTTGCAGAGATGTACGAGTCTGTGTTGGGCGGGCCAAACTGTCGGATCACTCAGCGATCTGTGAGAGCCACTGCATATCCACAACCTGCAGTGAGAAAAGTACATTTTGAGTCGCCGGAGAGAATTGTTGAGAATAAACTCGATGTTTTTTCAAAACAGCTGGCAGACTTGCAAAAGACGGTTGAGAGATTGTCTCAAGTACAAGAAAAATCGCATTATAGGGCTGATGAAAGTCATAGCCCCATGAGACAAAACAATGTAATGAGCCAGACTCCTTATGGCAGTCCGGGGCGTACCCAAAATAGAGGCATGCGCAGAGCTCAGAGTCCATCTAGGCGTGACAACAGAGCAAATTCATTTTGTTCAAACTGTCATAAACCTGGACATTGGACATCGCAGTGTGTGAATCAGTCACCTGGTAGAGCAGTTCTGCAGCAAGCACAGGGAAACGCCAAACCACCATCTCGGACTTAGGTCGAGATTTGGGTGGATGACAATGATATATTGAACCCTAAGCTAATAGACTCAAGTGGTCAACTGGAAGAGGATAGGATTGCAGCAGAGGCGCAACCACAATATTCTCTCACAGCTGATTCACAGCGAGCTATTGCAATGATGAGACCTTGTTTTAAAATAGGCGATGAAGGCCAGTTAGTGAATGTAAAACTTGGTAACACTTACTTTACCTTGTTAGTTGACACTGGTAGCCAGGTGTCTTTGTTATCTCCTAGATCTTACAAGCGTCTTCCTCGTTCTGTCGCACTTAGTCCGATTGCTTTGTCATTGGAAGCCGTTAATGGAACTTTGTTTCCTGTGAACGGAATATTCAAGGCACTGCTGACTATAAGTGAGGACATGGAACCTACTCAGGAAGAATTTCTTGTAGCTGAGATTGAGAACTCGTTCGAAGTTGATGGTATTTTGGGCATGGACATACTCACTGCTCTAGGTGCTGTAGTTGATCTTGCAGATCACAAGATCAAATTACAGGGAGTTTGGTTACCTACTTTTGCAGCTGATAGAACTGCAATAGTAGCTGATGATACCTTGGTCCCACCGCAGTCAGTGTCTTATGTTAAACTGTCCTTACCTGATAATCAACAGAACACTAAGAATGTTCTTTTGGAGCCATGTAAGGAGATTTTAGTTCAAAGTGGTCTTCTCATGGGTAATGGTGTTGTCAACAGGGCTAGAGCAGCTTATGTTAAAGTCATTAATGTGACAGATAACCCAATTACTCTTACCTCTGGTAGGATTTTGGCTCAATGTCAAAGTGTTACTTTGCCTTCAAACAAAAAGGTCAAGAAAATTGCAAAACTTAATGTCCAAAGTGCAGTAATTCCTGAGTATCTTAAAGATCTCTTTGACAGAAGTAAATCTAATCTTAATGTATCTCAAAAGGAGAAATTGGAAGATGTCCTTTCTTCTTATAAAAATACTTTTGCTAAGAATGACGATGATTTGGGGCGCACTGGTTTGGTCAAGCACACTATCAATACAGGTGATGCTAAACCAATCAAGCAGGCCCCCAGATGTTAGAGCAAGGTGTAATAACACCCTCTACTAGTCCTTGGGCTTCACCAACTGTATTAGTGCAGCATAGTGATGGCCGTTACAGATTTTGTTGTGACTATCGTTTGTTGAATCTTTCAAGCAAAAAAGATTCATACCCTCTACCGAGAATAGAAGACTGTATTGATAGTCTAGGTGGTGCAAAACTGTTCTGCACAATGGACTTACAAGCAGGGTATTGGCAGGTAGAGATGGACCCTAAAGATCGTGAAAAGACCGCATTCGTCACAAGATCTGGGTTATATGAGTGGACAGTTATGCCATTTGGTCTGTGCAATGCACCAAGTGTTTTTGAGCGTTTGATGG
This sequence comes from Haliotis rufescens, assembly GCF_023055435.1. Lineage (NCBI taxonomy): Eukaryota > Metazoa > Mollusca > Gastropoda > Lepetellida > Haliotidae > Haliotis > Haliotis rufescens. The sequence goes on from NW_025963824.1 coordinate 1,048,923, forward strand.
AGACAGTGCTCAGAGGTCTTCAATGGGAAGACTGCCTCTGTTTTCTTGATGACATAATTGTCTTTGGGACAGACTTTGAGCAATGCCTTGAACGATTCAAAATGGTCTTGGACAGACTTACCGCAGCTGGGTTGAAGCTGAAGCCTAAAAAATGTCACTTGTTTCAGACAAAAGTGAACTTTTTAGGGCATGTGATTTCAGCAGATGGTGTCCACACACAACCTGAAAAAATAGAAGCTGTAAAAGGATGGCCTACACCAAAATGTCGCAAAGATATTTTGAGGTTTTTAGGTTTAGCAAACTACTACAGGCAATTTGTTGAAAACTTTTCGAAGATTGCAAAACCATTAACAAGACTGACTAGTGAACTAGTAGAGTTCCAGTGGAGTAGTGAAGCAGACAAAGCTTTTATGAGCTTAAAGGTCGCTCTTACTTCCGCGCCGATTCTTGGTTTTCCTCAAACAGAAGGCCAAATTATCATTGACACTGATGCTTCAGGTGAAGGACTAGGCGCAGTTTTGGCACAAATGCAAGAAGGTCGTGAAGTAGTTCTGGGATACCTCAGTAAGACTCTCTCCGCAGCAGAGAGGAACTACTGTGTTACTCGACGTGAACTTCTTGCAGTAGTGACTGCTTGCCGGTACTGGCATCCCTATGTATTTGGACGGCCTGTCATTATAAGAACCGATAATTCTGCTGTGGTTTGGGCCAAGCGGATTAAGAAACCTGTAAATCAGATGGCCAGGTGGTTACAAGAACTGAGCTATTATGACTTAAATGAAGTTCATAGACCTGGGCGCATTCATTGGAATGCAGACGCCCTAAGTCGCCGACCTTGTGTACCATGTCCTCAATGCAAACGAGAAGATGGACCTTGCAGCAAACAATGCGCCGGCCCGGATTCATCTCCAAGCATTTGTGGTGTAGTGACTGTTAATTACCTTTATGGCCCTTTCCACTGTTGGCCCTGGTTAGCCCTTCTCTCATTCTACACACCACTGACAGTTCATATCAAATCCCCGCCATGCGTAAACACGCTGCTTCCTCTCACGCATGCGCACACGTAGTCAAGTTCAGAGGTCACTTCCAGTACACTCGAATGTAAACATACCACACAATGTGGTTAGGACTGACATGTTATCAATCTCCCACTTCTTTAAAGTTTGTCTTCAAATGTGATAAGGCTGGAGTGACAAACTTTGCTGGCTGTGTCAAAATTTCATTTGTTAATATGTAAAGCCTTCCCTCAGGCTCTCGGTAAAAGTAAAAATAAATTTCTTAAAACCAGTCTCTGTACAGTATATCCCAAGAACAGTTTCCAGTCTCTGAACAGTCTCTGTACAGTATATGTCAAGAACAGTTTCTTCACATATAACCTCAAATATTTTTGATTTGTATAAAATAGTTTTATGTAAAAGAAGGATGCAGACTGTTCCAACAAACATATTTTGTTTTGTTTTCTTCTTTAAGATCTTCATAAAAACAGGTTAAAAGATGATGCAGTTTATAATAATATCTTCACAGAGTTCCTTCTTCAAGGACCCGTAGTAACTTCATAGGTGAAGCGCCCTCTTTGGTCAGACAGTCTGCCAACTGGTTATTTGTGTCCACCCATGTCACATCTCCTATCTGTCCAGATTCCACTAACTCCTTGATCCCACTTATTTCCATTCTCAGTCTTTTTTCTTTAACAGGTTTAGTGGATTTTAGAGCATCATACAGTGATTTAGAGTCTGTGATACAGGTCAATGTCATTCTGTTGTGTTTCTCACCAGTCAGTTCTCCAAACAACATTGATAGGTACACTCCTGTATCAATACCATCGGCCATCGCCAAAGTTTCACCAGCCAGTGTGCTTCGCACCACCCTACGAATCTTCTTCGAGTTCCAACATAAAGGTGTCACCTTTCCTGTACTGCCTGTGAGGAAAATCATGTGTCCACCCTGTGTGCCTCCATCTGGCAGGTTTCCTAACGAAGCATCACTGAAAACTACAAGTGAAAGTTCCTTTCCTACATTTTGAAATTTCAGGTTGACATGTTCTGACTTAATCTTCCTAATGATCTTGTTTGCTGTCAAAAGATGTTCAACTTTGGCATCCTTCGTACATGCTGCTAGTCGACAAGCATCAAATATAACATCAGGCCGACTCTGTTTAGCTATCCACAGTATTTGTCCTATCTTGGATCTGAGTTCATGCTTCTCAATATCGTTCAGGGGTAAAGATTTCTGAGCGGATCTAGATTTATCAATCTGGACAAAGTTGAGGCTTTCTGCATATTTCTGTTGATGTAAGAAAATGTGTCCGTCCTGGCAAGATAAGTTCATTCCCAAGTATTGAAAAGCTTGATTTTCTTCTTTTCCAACCTTTAAGTGTGATCTCACAGATTCCATTACATTTGATCTGAATTCTGCAGATCCACCCCAAATAAAGTCATCAACATGACATGCCAATATTCCAACAGTTTCTTGATCTTGTCCTTCCCATAAAAATACTGCTGGGTCAACTCTCGATACCTTAGCTCCTAGTTCCAACATGACTGACTTGACTTTCTGATACCAGTGTAGTGATGCATCACTTAGTCCATAGACACACTTCTGAAGATGCCAGAGTTTTCCAGGTACGTTTGCTTCTTTCGGAGGTCTAATGTAAACGTCTCTCTTCATCTCTTCACCTTGAAGAAATGCAGTTTTAATATCCATTGAATGAGGTTTCCATTTTTTCTGACAAAATACTGCCAAGATAAGTTTCAGCGATTCTTTAGCACATGTTGGGGAATCTTTTAGAAAGTCCGTATTCTCACCTTCTTCGAATCCTCGGGCAACTAACCTTGCCTTAGGTATTATCTTCTCTGGTGTTTCTTTAAGTGTACAGACCCACCTGGTTGACACACATCTTTGCCCATCATCGACAACTTCTTTGTAAACTCCATTTTCCTTCCAACTATCAAGTTCAGTTAGCTTGGGTTTAGTCCATGCAACATCTTCTGTAATCATGACGTTTTCCTCCATGATTTCACAGGGGATTATCCGCAATTCTTCTACCTTGGACAAATCAACTGACTGACTTATACCTTGCATTTCAGAATTCATGAATTCTAAGTTGTACCAGCTCCTGTTTTTGCCTGTTGCTTTTCCTGCTCTGCTAAGAACTTTTGCACAGACTTGATCTCCAGTGTCATGATGTGCATATGAAATTGTCTGCCCAGACTTTATTTGTGATAATCGTTCCTGTAGATTGTTCAATTCAGAAACTTCTCCTATCTGTGGTTCTTGTGTTTGTATCTCTAGGTCACTGTCTTCCTCGACACTATCATGTCTTTGCACAGTTTCCTCTTGTTCTACTTGCCTCTCATTATGTTCATTGTTATTTTCAGGAATTTCCTTTTCTACACAACGCCTCATTCTACTTCTATGAACCCTCACCACAATTCCTCCATTTCTCACGAAAACCACAGTACCGTCTTGTCCTATCACAGTTCCTGGACCCTTCCATTTAGGATCATCTGACCTCTTGAAGTAGACCTTGTCACCGGTCTCAAAATTTCCAGCAACTGGACGAATCTGCTTTCTGAGGGCTCTTCTCAATCTTTCAGAACTTTCAGCTTCTATGAAAGCCTGTCTTGATGCAAACATTGTATTAATATGTTTTCCCACAGTTGCACTTGTTGTGGTGCCCTGGAGCGATGGTGCCTTGTCAGTCAGAACTGATGGTAAATTTGGGTTTCGTCCAAAAACCAACTGGTATGCGCTGTATCCAGAAATGTTACTGAGGCTGTTCTTGGCAATTAATGCCCAACTAAGTGCCGTTTCCCAGTCACAGTTCTTCTCAGATTTCACCTTTCTCATGATATTTGTCAAAGTCTGATTGTGGCGTTCAAGCAATCCATTGCTCCATGGACTCTCTGCTGCTGTGGTCTTTACTTCAATGTTAAAATTCTCACACATGTCTCTCACTTCAGCATTGTTGAATTCTCCTCCATTGTCACTTAAGAGTTTTTGTGGTGCTCCATGAATACTTATCCAATGCTGAATAAAGTTCTGAACAAACACTGATGATTGCTTACTTCTAATAATAGCTCCAGCACTAAATCTTGTAAATTCATCAATAATGTGCAAATACCACATGCCCTTTCCAAGTTCGTGTAAGTCAACAGCCACTGTCTCATTAAAATCTGTAGCCTTAGGAAATCCAAATGCTGGCTTAGTTGGTTGTTTCCTATACCTTTCACATGTTTCACATTTCTCAACTATTTCTGTTAGTGTCTTCAAGATGTCGGGATCTTTATTCCCTGCATTTTGAATAAGCCTCTGTAATCTTTCCGCTGTGGCGTGTCCAAACTGCTTGTGAAGCTTCTCCAGCGCTTTCTTTTGATCCTTTTCACCAATATTTTCTTTTATGAAGAGTGCTTCTGAATCTAACTGTTCAACTGTACACTGCTCCAGGCCACGATCTGAAGTTTGTTCAGCAGGAAAATCTCTTTGTCCAACTAGATCAATGCAATAATGTCCAGTTGATGTCAGTTCTAAGTTCACTGGTTTCTGAAACATGATAGCTGTGTCATTTGGTAAATCAAGAATTAATCCAGCTTTCTTCAGTGATGGTTTTCCAAGCAAAAGAGGAATGTCCGATTCTACAACTTCTGTGTTTATAGTGCACCGAGTGTCACCAATTACTGCTGGTATCATAACATTGGATGATGAGAAAACTTTCACTCCATCTCCAAATCTAAAGCTCTTATTGCTAGGATTTGAAATAATTTCATCCCTTTCCTGACTACTGAGTGTCTCTATGTATTGGTCCAACCATTGCTGTCCACACACTGTACTTGTACAGGCAGTGTCTAATACTGCACATCCCAATGCTTCTGTTAGTAGAATTTTGTTCTCCGTACTTTGCTCCTTTGTAAACAGTGTCAAGTTACATTGCTCTGTCTGTTCTTCTGTTTCTATCATTTTCACTTCCTCATTATTTCTTGGTTTCTCTTGGTGTGGGCAATCTTTAGCCCAATGGAAAGTTGACTGACAAATTACACATCGGCTGCGCTTTCCAAACCTGTTAATTGGATTCGTTCCCCTTTCAGGTGTATCATTTCTATTACCACTGTAAGCTGAACTGTATCTGTCACGTGGCTCATTCCTGTACCTTGGACCCGAGTATCTCTGTCCTTGTTGACGTCCTCTATAACCACTCTGGCTATTTCTTGTGTAATATGCTGATTCCTGTTTCACACATATGGCACTGTCAGAATCCTGACTTTTAACATTACCAAATATTCTCTTCAATGCTGATTTCATAGATTCAAAGTTTCTATCGTTAGCTGCCGTCAAAACTAACTGTCTTTCTTTCTGAGTCAATCCTGATGAATCAAGCAACTTGAATGAGAGTACTGAATCTGGCAAAACCATCTGATATTTCTTACACTGGGTATATCGCCGTTCATATTCAATGATAAATTCTGACATTGTCATTTCTTCAGCCTTTGTGAAACTATCAAAATCCCTGTATGCCGTGTATGCTAAGTCAACAGTGTCCCTCTTATAAAGTTCATCAAGTGCTTGGACAAGAATTTTCAAACCCCGTTTGGAATTCAAATCTTTCACATCAATTGCCATTGCTTTTGCCCTAGCTTGTCCCGTAAGTGATCCCAGTGAGACTGCGAGTGCCTGTTTTTCCTCTACAACCTCGGTCATGTGACACCATATTTCAAGTTCGTTTTTCCACGTCTCATATTCCATCTCATTTGTCAAAGTCGGGGGATTCTTGTAACCATGTGCCATATTGCTAGTCCCGTTTTCCCTCAACCACGCTCTGCTACCAATGTTAATTACCTTTATGGCCCTTTCCACTGTTGGCCCTGGTTAGCCCTTCTCTCATTCTACACACCACTGACAGTTCATATCAAATCCCCGCCATGCGTAAACACGCTGCTTCCTCTCACGCATGCGCACACGTAGTCAAGTTCAGAGGTCACTTCCAGTACACTCGAATGTAAACATACCACACAATGTGGTTAGGACTGACATGTTATCAGTGACTAGGTCCAAGTCGGCAAAGACTGGGAGTATGATCCAAACTGCCGTTCATTATGAACAATTGTGTCCAGATGAAATGAAAAATCTTCAGTTGGCTGATGATGATATTGCACTCATCTACGAGGCCAGAGCTAATAATGTCAAACCACAGTGGAAAGAGGTGTCCGCCACCTCGAGTGCTTGTAAGGCTCTGTGGGGACAATATGATCGGTTGTCTATTAGACAAGGGGTACTCCATAGGAGGTGGGAGAACAAAGATGGCAGACGATGGCACTGGCAGATTGTCATGCCAACTTGTAAACGTCGCCTGATCCTCACCCATAATCATGATTCTCCTTTAGGAGGTCACCTGGGGGTGCAGAAAACTCTCCAAAAAATCCAACAGTCTTATTATTGGATTGACATGAAAAGAGACATTAGACAACATTGTACCAAATGTGACAAGTGTGCTGCTCGTAAAAGACCCTCGAAGCAGAGAGCACCTATGAAGCAGTATGTAACTGGCTCAGCTATGGAGCGACTTACTACTGACATTATGGGGCCGCTCGATCGTACACAGTCTGGTAACAAGTTCATTTTGGTGGTTACAGATGTCTTTACAAAGTGGACTGAGGCCTACGCCATGCCAAACATTGAGGCTAAAACAGTAGCCAAGAAGATAGTGGAAGAGTGGGTTTGTCGCTTTGGTACACCTGCACTAATACACAGTGACCAGTGCAGACAATATGAGGCTACTCTCTTCCAAGAATTCTGTAAGTTGCTTGGCATTGTGAAAACAAGGACAACAGCTCTTCGACCGCAAGCCAATGGCCAGGTTGAGCGTTTTAACCGTACCTTGGGTGCCATGCTCTGCATATATGCAGATGGGAAACCAAAATCATGGGACAAGCACCTTCCCTATGTCATGGCAGCTTACAGATCTTCTAGACATGAGTCTACTGGTTTTACGCCAAATGAACTTACATTGGGTAGGGAAGTCCGGTTACCAATCCAACTTATTACCGGAAACCCAAATGAAAATGCTCAGAAGCATGACGAGTATGTTGAGAAACTCAGGGAGAGGTTTGAATATGCCTTTGAGTCTGCCCGCCGTAGCCTTAAGCATTCTTCCGAAATCCGGAAGAAAAGGTACGATGTGGGAACTAAAGAGTTTCGACTAAAGGTTGGACAACCAGTGTGGTTATATAATCCTGGGAAGGAGCTCCCATCCAGCAGGAAGTTCATTACTTGCTGGAAGAAGGGATGGGTGGTCATCAAACAGATTGATGATGTGACTTACCGTATACAGGATGGTTCAAATAACTCACCTCGGGTTGTCCATGTTGACAGACTTCTGCCCTATGAGGGAGATGATCCTCCAACATGGTGGACTTCTCAGTAATTCTCACATACTGTTAGTGTACTGTTATTCCAAATAAATCTGAAAACAATTATATTTCACTTGTTTTCCTACATATTGTCAGAGCCCTTTATACTTTAGTTTCATGAAGATATTAATATTACGGTTGCATTGTGGATGCAACAGATCAAAATGTGATCTAGGGAATGTACTGGCACGAAAGTTGAATGTTAAACAACATATCTTTTAAGTGGTAAAGATTTAAAATTTGGGCTTGATGTAAGCTTTCTAAACTATTTACTGGATATGGTTGGTTGGTATGGGATTCACTCTAGTTCTCACTGAGGAAGCTGATGATGGATCATGATTCCTAGGATGTATCTAGAATATAGAAAAGTGATAAGCACTGTTGAAGTTACAACATATCTCATGCAGGCGTTACTTACTCCTTATTTGCAGTCAGAAGGATGGCTGACATTCTCACCCTGGATGTTGATGAAGAGGAGATCAAGCAATGGGGATCGGTGCATCCAGAGGTGATGGAGGGGGCGCCAGGAATGAAATTTATTAAATTCATACCAAATATGGACTGCCCTGCCTGCCTTGACACTAAGACATTTGCATCGCGACGTGACTTTGAAGAACATTGGGCGCGAACGCATCACAGGGTGCATAAATCGTTTGCTTGCCCTGTAAAGAAGTGTCTTGATTGTCGTTCTTCACTAAAAAGTTTAAAATACCATATTGCGCACAAGCATTTAAATTCAAATGTTATTACCGCTCAGGTTGATAAGCTTTGCGCAGATGTGACTGTTGAAGTGGAACGAAATGAAAATTTCGTTGACCCTGGGGTTTACTGTTTGTCCTGGCAGACATGGCGACCCCGGGGCAAGAGGGCGGGTAAGAAGGGGAAATCAGCAAAAGCATCTTCCTCTTGCTCTGCCCTGTCTGTCCAAACGTCACAGACTGTCACGGAACCTAAGAAAGAATATGATTCAGTTCCTCTCAAATGTTCACTCCCAAATGTGCCATCTGTGTCAGATCTGCAGATGGAAATCGCAGCTCTAAGAGAGCGCAATACTGTGATGCAGCAGGCTCTTGCCGCTCACCATGGGGCACACTGGCCTACCTGCCTGGATATTCCCACAAACAGGCCCCAGCTTGATGAATTTATCGCCAAGGGCTGGGAGGCAATGGCCGTGCTACAGTCTGCCGAGGGTAGGCGATTTCAGCAGCAGCTTGACCAGCGTCGCGCTGCTGACGCCTTCATCCGAGGTATGGCACATGGCAGTGGCAGTCAGCCGGCATAATAATGTGTCTTGGAGAGGAAGTTTCCTTCTAATTTTTCTTGTAATTTCTTTTTATGAAGGCTCTTATCTTTTCTTTCATTGATCATCTTATGTTTTCTCTCTTGATTTCTTTGAGATGTATTCTTGTGTTCATTGATTCATGTGGAAAACAGCCAGACCCATATCCTGGAAAAGGACAGAACATTCTATTCAAGAACTGTGTGTGAAGAAACTGAACTGTGTTTTCAAGAACCAAAGATTGTGTTTTTCACAGACTGATAATTGTGCTTCACTGACATATTTCCTGGTGAAGAATTACCTTATTATAATAATAAGAATGTGTTTTCATATCTAAGGATATTAATTCTTGGATTTCCATTTCTTGGGATACATGTAAGTATTATAACGGTGTCCATTGATAATCAACAAGGTAAGAAGTTATAATTGAATGTAAATGATGTAATATAACATGTAATAAGTTGAATTATTGTTATTCTTGCACAACAAACCCTGTTCTTTAACTGCAGTTGTAAGGGCTAACTGCAAGAAGAAAAAAAAACAACCAAACATGAATATTTATAGTGGTATAAATATTAACAGCATGAATTTTTTTGCTACTTGAAATGCAATGTATAATACCATGTTTATGTAAAAATGTTAACTCGGGACAAGTCTTCTTTTAAAAAAGGGGCTATTGTAATAGTCAGGCTCGGTCAAAAACGATCAAGACCTTCGGTTTTCGTCCACGTTCCCGCGATCGTTTGAAGTTTTAATAGTTATTAAATATATGATTATTTATTATTACATACACGTCTTGTGTGTAAAAACTATGTATATTGTACGTATTAGATCAATTAAATGTTTCATAGTAATATTTAACAGTTATAGTTAGCTCCAGTGATCGGCTCAAATAGTCCCGCGATCTACTGGTGCTTACGTCATCAAAAGTTGGGTAGTTTATTCCGGAATTGTTTCATGCTCTAAATCCACTAAAGTAAATATATTTATTCCAAAATACTTACGTAAACACCTTCCTGGACATGTTATTGAGTAGATTACATCCATCCTAGATAATGTCACGTCGTATATTTGGTGTTTGGTCTTCTCGCTCTAACTTTTGGCGTCTTCTGCTACATGTATTTCCGGAAGTGACGTCACCACGAATATAATCTCGTTCCAAATCAGTTGCAGAAATAACAGACTCAACGTAAGTTGTAGTTTTTGGCCCAGCGAGTTTTTAGAAATTTTATAATGATTCCATAGACTTGTTTACAGTTTTTTAATAACAATTACCGTGCAGCATTATTGGCTCTGCCTTTGCGCATAGTAATTATTCTTTTTCGAGTAGGTTAAATAGAATTTGTAGAAATTATTTATCTAGAATCTAACTGTCAAAACTGACAAGCGTTAAAAATAGAGTACGACTTGCAGTTAGTTCATGATCATATTGAAATTGTAACTGTCATTATTAATAAGAACAACAACAAGTAAAGATTTCAATTGACTTTTATTATTTGTTATAGTTTTCTTTTACATCCGTTTTAACAATATCTCTTGGAAACTGACGGTTGGGATGGGACTGAAAACATCCTGACAACCACGTTTTCCCCACCCCCAACCCGTTACAGAAAGAATTACCACAAGGTTTTTATTATATCAGTGATGTCAAACCAACCAAATACGGTTATCAATTGTTTCTTATCAATTTACAAAAAGAGTGTAGTTATATAGTCTGGTCTCCTAGTAAAATTTACGAAGAACTTAATAAAAATGTTGAACATCGCTTTATCGATAAAAATAATAAAGAATATTTTTATTACCATTTAGGCTCATCTAAAGCAATGACTGGCCCCAGGTATTGGTGAGCTAGAGCCAATTTAACTTAAACTCATGACTATCGTTAAATCGCATAATCATTTTGGCATAAAAAATCCCCCCTGTAGTAGCAGTATAGGTAATAAATCTGGCTCCAGTGGAAGTGGTCCAGAACCCCCATTACCTATACTACTCTGACCCATGACCCACTTCTTCCCATCACTGACCAACCACCCCCCATCACTGACCCACCACTCCAGATCACTGACCCACCACTTCCCATCATTGACCCACGATTCCCCATCACTGACCCACCACTGCCCATCACTGACGTTTGGTTGGAAGTATTCTCAGTCCATCACTGACCCACCACTTCCAATCAATGACCCACCGCTCCGCGTCACTCCCCATCACTGACCCACCACGCCCAAGCACTGACCCATCACTCCCAATCACTGACCCACTTCTTCCCATCACTGACCCACCACTCCCTATCACTGACCCACCACTCCCCATCACTGACCCATCACTCCCCATCACTGACCCACCACTCCCAATCACTGACCAACCACTTCCCATCACTGACCCACCACTCCCTGTCACTGACCAACCACTCCCCATCACTGACCCACCGCTCCCTATCACTGGCCCACCACTCCCCATCACTGACCCACCACTCCCAATCACTGACCCACTTCCCAATACTGACCCACCACGCCCAATCACTGACCCATCACTCCCCATCACTGACCCACCACTACTCATCACTGACCCACCGCTTCCCATCAGTGACCCACCTCTCCCCATCACTGACCCATCACTCCCCATCACTGACCCACCACTCCCAATCACTGACCAACCACTTCCCATCACTGACCCACCACTCCCTGTCACTGACCAACCACTCCCCATCACTGACCCACCAATCCCAAGCACCGACCCACCTCTCCCCATCACTGACCCACCACTCCCCATCACTGACCCACCACTCCCCAACGCTGAGCCACCACTCCCCATCACTGACCCACCACTCCCCATCACTGACCCACCACTCCCAATCACTGACCAACCACTCCCCATCACTGACCCAGCACTCCCCATTACTGACCCACCACTCCCTATCACTGGCCCACCACTCTCCATCACTGACCCATCACTCCCCATCACTGACCCACCACTCCCCATCACTGACCCACCACTCCCAATCACTGACCCACCACTCCCCATGACTGACTCACCACTGCCCATCACTGACCTACTGCTCCCTATCACTGGCCCACCACTCTCCATCACTGACCCACCACTCCTCATCACTGACCCACCACTCCCCATCACTGGCCCACCACTCCCCATGACTGGCTCACCACTCTCCATCACTGACCCACCGCTCCCTATCACTGACCCACCGCTCTCCATCACTGTCCCACCACTCCCCATCACTGACCCACCTCTCCCCATCACTGACCCACCACTCCCAATCACTGACCCACCACTTCCAATCATTGACCCACCATTCCCCATCACTGACCCACCACTCCCCATCACTGACCCACCACTCCCCATCACTGACCCATCACTTCCCAATCACTGACCCACCATGCCCATTCACTGACTCATCACTCCTAATCACTGACCAACTTCTTCCAACCACTGACCCACCATCCCCCATCACTGACCCACCACTTCCCATCATTGACCCACGTTTCCCCATCACTGACCCACCACTGCCCATCACTGACATTTGGTTTGAAGTATTCTCAGTCCATCACTGACCCACCACTTCCAATCAATGACCCACCACCCTCATTACTGACCCACAACTCCCCATCACTGACCCATCACTGACCCACCACGCCCAATCACTGACCCATCACTTCCAATCACTGACCCACTTCTTCCCATCACTGACCCACCACTCCCCAACACTGACCCACCACTCCCCATGACTGACCCACCACGCCCAATCACTGACCCATCACTCCCAATCACTGACCCACCACGCCCAATCACTCCCCATAACTTCCCATCACTGACCCACCACTCCCCATCACTGACCCACCACTCCCCATCACTGACCCATCACTCCCCATCACTGACCCACCACTCCCCATCACTGACCCACCACTCCCCATCACTGACCACCCACTCCTCATCACTGACCCACCACTCCCCATCACTGACCCACCACTCCCCATCACTGACCCATCACTTCCCATCACTGAACCACCACGCCCAATCACTGACCCATCACTCCCCATCACTGACCAACTTTTTCCCATCACTGACCCACCACTCCCAATCACTGACCCACCACTCCCCATCACTGACCCATCACTCCCCATCACTGACCCACCACTCCCCATCACTGACCCACCACTCCCCATCACTGACCACCCACTCCTCATCACTGACCCACCACTCCCCATCACTGACCCACCACTCCCCATCACTGACCCACCACTCCCCATCACTGACCACCCACTCCTCATCACTGACCCACCACTCCCCATCACTGACCCACCACTCCCCATCACTGACCCATCACTTCCCATCACTGAACCACCACGCCCAATCACTGACCCATCACTCCCCATCACTGACCAACTTTTTCCCATCACTGACCCACCACTCCCAATCACTGACCCACCACTCCCCATCACTGACCCACCGCTCCCCATCACTGACCCACCGCTCCCTATCACTGGCCCACCACTCCCTATCACTGACCCACCACTCCCTATCACTGACCCACCACTCCCCATCACTGACCCATCACTGACCCACTTCTTCCCATCACTGACCCATCACTCCCAATCACTGACCCACCACTTCCCATCACTGACCCATCACTGGCCCATCACTCCCTATCACTGACCCACCACTCCCCATCACTGACCCACCATGCCCAATCACTGACCCACCACTTCCCATCACTAACCCACCATGCCCAATCACTGACCCACCACTCCCTATCACTGGCCCACCACTCCCTATCACTGACCCACCACTCCCTATCACTGACCCACCACTCCCCATCACTGACCCATCACTGACCCACTTCTTCCCATCACTGACCCATCACTCCCAATCACTGACCCACCACTTCCCATCACTGACCCATCACTGGCCCATCACTCCCTATCACTGACCCACCACTCCCCATCACTGACCCATCACTGACCCACTTCTTCCCATCACTGACCCATCACTCCCAATCACTGACCCACTTCTTCCCATCACTGACCCATCACTCCCAATCACTGACCCACTTCTTCCCATCACTGACCCATCACTCCCAATCACTGACCCACTTCTTCCCATCACTGACCCACCACTCCCAATCACTGACCCACCACTTCCCATCACTGACCCACCACTCCCAATCACTGGCCCACCACTCCCCATCACTCCCCATCACTGACCCAGCACTCCCCATCACTGACCCACCACTCCCCATCACTGGCCCATCACTGGCCCACCACTCCCCATCACTCCCTATCACTGGCCCACCACTCCCCATCACTGGCCCACCACTCCCCATCACTGACATTTGGTTGGAAGTATTCTCAGGTGATAGGAATTCACAGTTGTACAAATGGACTGATTGTGTAAATATCCCGGTGAGCGATACAGGCCCCATGGACCTCTTGTTTTGTTACTGGAATGCAATTTCTCTTCACTGTTGCTGGCACCAGTCAAAGCTCCCCACTGTGATGGGTGACCACAACCATGCTTGGAGTACAACTCGCAACCGACTGACCATTTTGTTTATAATCAAGTGATGACTTCCGTGACGCCGAATATACACTTACCTCAGCTAATAATTATTGCTTTGTCAATTTGAATTCAATTTCGTATCAACTATCATATAATTGGTAGAGTAGGAATGTAAGGGGGAAGTTGGGTGATTTTATTAAACTGGTTCCATTGTTGGTGCGCCACGCAAGGTTAGCGTGATTTAGTTTAGGTAGACAGGAACCCAGTCTAGTGATTTCATGTTAGTCTGCAATCTCGATCCAGAGATCCAAAGAAAAAGGTAAATTCCAGAGCTCAAGATAAGCTGTGTATTTGCGTAAAATCACATTAAATAAACTGAACTACGCAGATTAATCAAATCCTAGCGTATCAAATACGCAACAAAAACTAAAATTTTTGCTCTTTAAATAAAAATTATGCTTATATTATAACTATTAGATAAAACGATTGCATATATTACAACTGTTAAATAACATGATTGTGTATCAGCCCATCGCCAAATTCACTTAACGTCCGTTACATTCGGAAAAGGGTTTGCGACAAACGGATAGATGCCAAATGAAAAGCACATCGTGCCTCGTCAGTATACATTATACATATTGTATCTTAAATCATGGGAAACGCAATCAAAATTAACCCGCTGGATGCTTAGGTTTTTTTCTGACGCACATTTTCCTAAGATCGGAAAAGTGCAGGTTGTGCGACAATTGCGCTCATGCGGGACTGGATCTACCTCCGGCTATAAGATTACGCAGAGTATTAAATTTCCTATCTGATGGTTTAACTGTAACTGCAGATATTCATCCGTTTGAACAAAAGATACTGCTAAGTGTTGTCTTAAAATTTATTCAGGAAATTTTGCCGCTTTTTATCATCCACTGGTAAAAGTACTGTGAGACAATTTTTGTTATTTAGCAGCTTTACGGAAACTGTGAGCAAACAAAATTCTGCCTAATATCTGAACGACATAACTATATATCAAATGGAGTTATATGCGTACGTATAACGCCATACATTCATATAACAGTGTTCGGGTATAAAATAAGAAGTTTGGTAGATACAGTGGTGGTGTGACAATTTATGTTTGAGAAACGTGGGTCATTGATGGATATTTAACAAAGATATATGAACATTTTGAAAATACAGTAGTTTTCTTATTTAACACATCAAGATTAGGTATTGACAAGGATACAATCTTGATTCTGACATATCTATCACCTGAGAACTCGCCTGTCTATGAGGATAAAGATAGAGATGGTATGTCAGTATTGGAGGACTATTTGACAGAGATTGTACATGATCACCCAGAAAAGGAACTCTTTCTTGCTGGTGATTTGAATGCTGGGACCAAAATCTTCCTTGATTACATACCTGAAGATAACATTGATTTTATCCAAAAGGTAATTGATGATTACCCAACTGACAGCTTTGAAGTACCAAGGAACAATAAAGATTCTGAAAACTGCAACAATTTTGGTAAGAGACTTGTTGAATTGTGCAAATTATTCAGTATACATATATTGAATGGAAGATGTCACAGAGACAAGCAAGGTGAATATACATGCATTACACACAATGGTGCCAGTATTGTGGACTATATGATAGCTTCCCCTAGCCTCATTCCATGTATATCTGACTTTGGAGTAGGTGAGCGAGATGAGTCAAATCACTTCCCAGTGTTTTGCAGGCTTATTTTGCTCATAATGATTGCAGTAATGTACAAGTCAACAAGAACAATGATGATTCTCTGCTTAGTGAACTTGAAGTTAATCCCTGGTACAAATACCCATGGAAGGAAGATAATAAAGATGTCTTTAAATCCAAGTTGAAAGACTTGTATGACCTCCTCAAAGATGAAATTGAACAGACAATTTCAACAGATGTTAATACTGCACTCTGTCGACTTGTGAATGTCTACCAAGAAGCAGCATCTATAAACAAGAGACTTTACTGTTTTCCTTCAACCCATGATAAATCTAGACAGATCAGTCAACCACCTTGGTGGGACAGTGAACTTGAAAACTTAAAGAATGAAAAATACTGTGCCCTGAGAGGACATAGAGACTATTGTTTAGATATGAGTGTGTTTAGGGAGTTGCTCTCTAAGCTCAAGAAAACTTTTGCACTTAAAAGACAATCTTATCAAAATCAACAGCAACAAAAACTAATTGAATCAAGAGCTAATCCTAAATTATTCTGGAAATTGTTAAAGCAAGGGAGACAATCACAATTGCTGGTTGGAATTAGAACTGATGAATGGATGAAGCACTTTTCTTCCCTCCTCCACTCAGAAAATAAACCCATCTTACCTCCACCAACAGACACAGATAATTATGTAACTGATGATACCCCAGCACATGAAGAATTAAATCAACCTATAACAAATCAAGAAGTTGAACAACAAATCCAAAAGCTTGCAAATAATAAATCACCAGGACCTGATGGTATTGTCTCTGAATATTTCAAGAATACAAAAAATATAATTTTACCTACATTGACTGCTCTCTTTAATGAAATACTTGACAATGGTGTGTTACCAAATGCTTGGAATAGAAGTATCATTTGCCCTCTTTTTAAGTCTGGAGACAAGCATGATGTAAACAACTACAGGGGAATATCCTTGATTGATAACTTGTGTAAAATATTTACCTCTATCATAAACTGGAGACTTAAGAATCTTTGTGAGAAAAATAACATAGTTGATGAACTACAAGCAGGATTTAGGTCCAATTATTCAACTATTGACAACATTTTTAGTCTGCAGGCAATGACTCAAAATATGCAGGGAGAAGAAAGGGGAGATTTGACTGCCTCTTTGTTGACTTTTCAAAGGCATTTGACACCATAAGACATGATAATCTACTGAAAAGCCTACATGATGTTGGGATCAAGGGTAAACTGTTCAATCTAATTTCATCAATGTATTCAAGTCTGTGTGCTTGTGTAAGGGCTTCAACTGGACTAACTGATTATTTTGAATGTAAAAGTGGTCATATAATGGTGAAAGCATTGATGTTGTTCCATTTTACAGATATTTAGGAATTATGTTCACCCCCAAACTTGTATGGACCCAGGCTCAAACATGTTTAGCTGCTCAGAGTTCCAAACTGTGTTTGTCATAAATAGATATCAGAAGAAACTTTGTGATATTCCATGCAAAGATTTATTCAAAATTATTGATAGTCTTGTAACTCCTATCCTGTGCTATGGCTCTGAAATCTGGGATGTTAATTACAGCAAAATCATTGAGGATATTCAAGTTAAGGTGTGCAAATCAGTTCTTAAAGTGTCAAGAAATACATGTAATGTGATGGTGCTTGGTGAGTGTGGTAGAGCTCCTTTACAGCTTACATATATATGACAATAGCTGTGAAGTACTGGTGCAGGCTGATACAACTGAGCCCTGAGAGACTACCAAATATCAGTGTTACAAGATGCTAGCTGTTCTGGATGATTCAGGTCGCACCACCTGGACCACCTGGGCCCGGAGAGACTACCATATATCAGTGTTACAAGATGCTAGCTGTTCTGGATGATTCAGGTCGCACGACCTGGACCACCTGGGCCCGGAGAGACTACCATATATCAGTGTTACAAGATGCTAGCTGTTCTGGATGATTCAGGTCGCACCACCTGGACCACCTGGACCACCTTGGCCCAGAGAGACTACCATATATCAGTGTTACAAGATCCTAGCTGTTCTGGATGATTCAGGTCGGACCACCTGGACCACCTGGACCACCTGGGCCCGGAGAGACTACCATATATCAGTGTTACAAGATGCTAGCTGTTCTGGATGATTCAGGTCGCACCACCTGGACCACCTGGGCCCGGAGAGACTACCATATATCAGTGTTACAAGATGCTAGCTGTTCTGGATGATTCAGGTCGCACCACCTGGACCACCTGGACCACCTGGGCCTGGAGAGACTACCATATATCAGTGTTACAAGATGCTAGCTGTTCTGGATGATTCAGGTCGCACCACCTGGACCACCTGGACCACCTGGGCCCGGAGAGACTACCATATATCAGTGTTACAAGATCCTAGCTGTTCTGGATGATTCAGGTCGCACCACCTGGACCACCTGGACCACCTGGGCCCGGAGAGACTACCATATATCAGTGTTACAAGATGCTAGTTTGTTCTGGATGATTCAGGTCGCACCACCTGGACCACCTGGGCCACCTGGGCCCTGAGAGACTACCATATATCAGTGTTACAAGATGCTAGCTGTTCTGGATGATTCAGGTCGCACCACCTGGACCACCTGGGCCCGGAGAGACTACCATATATCAGTGTTACAAGATGCTAGTTTGTTCTGGATGATTCAGGTCGCACCACCTGGACCACCTGGACCACCTGGGCCCGGAGAGACTACCATAGATCAGTGTTACAAGATGCTAGCTGTTCTGGATGATTCAGGTCGCACCACCTGGGCCACCTGGACCACCTGGGCCCGGAGAGACTACTATAGATCAGTGTTACAAGATGCTAGCTGTTCTGGATGATTCAGGTCGCACCACCTGGACCACCTGGGCCCGGAGAGACTACCATATATCAGTGTTACAAGATGCTAGCTGTTCTGGATGATTCAGGTCGCACCACCTGGACCACCTGGGCCCGGAGAGACTACCATATATCAGTGTTACATGATGCTAGCTGTTCTGGATGATTCAGGTCGCACCACCTGGGCCACCTGGACCACCTGGGCCCGGAGAGACTACTATAGATCAGTGTTACAAGATGCTAGCTGTTCTGGATGATTCAGGTCGCACCACCTGGACCACCTGGGCCCGGAGAGACTACCATATATCAGTGTTACAAGATGCTAGCTGTTCTGGATGATTCAGGTCGCACCACCTGGACCACCTGGACCACCTGGGCCCGGAGAGACTACCATATATAAGTGTTACAAGATGCTAGCTGTTCTGGATGATTCAGGTCGCACCACCTGGACCACCTGGCCCACCTGGACCACCTGGGCCCGGAGAGACTACTATAGATCAGTGTTACAAGATGCTAGCTGTTCTGGATGATTCAGGTCGCACCACCTGGACCACCTGGGCCCGGAGAGACTATCATATATCAGTGTTACAAGATGCTAGCTGTTCTGGATGATTCAGGTCGCACCACCTGGGCCACACACATTAAAAATATTTTATTCAGATTTGGATTTGGATATGAATGGATAGCACAAGAAAGTGGGGATAAAATTGTTTTTGTTTCCATGTTTAAACAGAGACTTTTTGACAACTTGCAGCAAACCTGGAGTGTAAATGTGAACAGTTTATCTGACTCATTCCTATAAACATTTTAAATCACTACTAAATGTTGAATATTACTTAAATTCACCACTTCCATCTCACTTAAAAAGGATTTTAAGTAACTTCCCAAAAGCAGTAAATACTGGAAGATACCATGCCTAACCATATGAAGAAAGACTTATTATTAATTTTGTGAATCCTACAGCCCCGGTAATGCACTTTTAGATAAATATATTACCTCTAACCTTCAGCATAACTTTATCTCTATTATTTCCTCAGATGCATATGATACCTTATATAAAATATCTACTTTTCTTAACCAAAGCTCATCAACTTAGGGTAAATAGTAAATAATCCACTGCGAATTTATAAGAAAAAACAACAACATGTAAATAATGTAAATGTCATTTTGCGCAGGCTTTATGTATTCCTGCATATGTATGCATTTTGGGCCAGTGGCTTTTATTGAATAAATTGTCTGTGTGTCTGTCTGTCTGTCTGTCTGTCTGCCATACATTCAATGCAAAAAGTAGCCTGCCGTAATTTAAGAAAACTGATTTTTCTCTATGACGTCAAAAGACGACAGAGAGGTTACACACGTAAAAAGAAAAGGGGCATAACTCAGTTATGCTTAGCTTCAGTTTATTTAAACTCGGGTCACCTGGTGAGAATTAGCTGTGGGTAAGGACAGTATATTTTCGTGGTATTTTGTTCACGAGTAACCAAACTATTCCAACACAAATATCGATATTGAAACTGTATACTCCCTTATATTACCGTAAGAAATGATGAAACTTACTTAATAAAAAAAGAAGAAATAGCGAAATGAATGGCCCTATCTAAGCTGTAAATTAGTCCTTAGATCACAACATTCTTCTGACTGGTCAAGTGTAATTTGGCTTATGTTGCACCATTATTAATTGAGTACTAGCCTTGTGATCAAATGTAATGAAATACTAAAAACATGACACCGTTCTATTTGATGTCATGGCTGGTTTTATATCTTTGACAGCGTCGGAATAAGACGACACTGGTAGTTTGATTAATATATATTTACCTCCCCTAATCACTTTTTACAATTCTTGGAGAAATAAAGTAATTAGTTTAATATCCTGTGATCACAATTTTTAGAAAAAGATGAACATTTTGATTGTATAATACAAAACGAGAGGAATAATTCGTAAATCGTTTGGGACAACGCGCACCTGCGAATCGTTAGATATCACAGTTGTGTTTATCAAACGACCTCAAAAAACTATTCCAAGACCAAGACAATTCTCCTGGAAATGTGTGCGTATATTTTAACGCAAAATATCCATTTGGTTAAAGTAATAAATTCAGTTAAAGTTTTAAAATAAAATGAAACGGCTGTTCATGGAAGTTGTTTATATGAACTTATAATATTAACTTTGACACTCCCAAGAAATTTCTGTTGAAAAATATCAAATCATAGCAATGTATCTATTTTTAATTCCCTAATTCTTCCTATAATTCTCTTCCCATGCATATTCTGAACGAATAGACGAATGGATAGCTAAAAAAGGGGAAAATGCTACACTGTTAAATATGTATTTAGCTTTGTTTACATTTCAAACAAGTGCACTTTTTCGAGCACAGCGTTGTTTTCACACCTAACTTATTTTGCTTAATTTGATCTCGGCAATTTGTATTGGTGACAGAGACCATGTGTCATTTGATTCTAAAATGTATGAGGAATTCAAGGATGTATGTATCACAGCTGAGTTTGAAATACGCGTAATGTTACAGGCGTCTCATTACCGGTAGGCTACATGTGAAACGTGATTTTGTAATCACTATCTAATATGGCGGAAAGTTCACAGTATACAAAACTGTGACGAGTATCTGCGTGTCTGATCTATTTTGAATTTTATTCGACTTCAAAGTGAAGTTTGAAAGAGGAGGGAAATATATATCCCTCTGGCATCCTGCCCCTGGGTGAAAAACAACAAATAACCCAAACCCTATCTATAGCTCTGAATTCATCTGGGAACGCTGGTCAGTCGTAAGACGAGAGTGTAAAGAAGGTGTCACGCGCAGGGAAGTAGCTTGATTGAAATGGTGAAATGGGAGAGAGAAAATAAATATCTCGCCAATCAGAAATATTTCTTTTTAAATTTCAGCAGCAATAATATGCAACACATCTCCATTTGTTAATCTATATCGCCCACATGAGGCCTGTGCTGTACTTGCATATGTCGCGAAGCCAGCACTGTGTCGCCCTGAGAATTACCGATATCGTATTTAGCAGAGAAAACAGCCGGCAGCTTTAGTGTTTAGACCTAAGCCGGAATGCCGTGACGTCACTGTCATTGTACATTTGGCGCCACGTCAGCTGGGCGAACCTCGTCTCGGTCTGACGTCACCGAGTGCAGCGAGATGTAAACAAACAGGTTTTTTGTGTTTTTTCACGATTAATTACAAACTTATGGCGTAAAACTAACACAGAAACATATGACGACATGCATGAACATATCACGAGGTGCGGTGTTTACATACCAATCACACATCATCTCTATTTACACTCAGTTAACAATTTTCTTACCTGATGATGCGAAATTCCAAACACAACAAATGACAAAATGTCTGACAAAGTTTTTACAAGTTTTATTCATCTCCAAAAACAACAAACAGTTTCACGTAAATAAAGACATATGTACACACGACAACGTGAACGGCACAACACGTCAGTGTCAGGTCTCCCCCACCGTCTACACAAACACGACACTGACGTCACTGAGCGCCGCGGGACACGAGGAGATCCACCACCCGCGTATGTCCCCCGAGTCTCGCCACGTCGGCCGCCGTCTGCCCGTAGTTGTCCCTGGCGTCGATGTCCACCACGTGCAGAGACAGCACATACTTCACCGTCTCCAAGTGTCCTCCACTACAGGCCCAGTGAAGGGTGTTGCGACCGTACCTGTTCACCAGTGACACATCGGCCCCTTCACTCACCAGGAGCTCCACCACGTCTCTGTGTCCCCACCTTGCTGCCCACATCACCGGTGTCTGGCCCCATCCCCACCTACAGTTGACGTCCGCGCCCAGAGACAGGATCCGCTTCACCTCCTCCAGGTTCCCGGCAATGCTGGCGCCATGGAGGTCCTCGCAGTCTGCTGGTGATGGAGTCGCTGTAACACAAAGTAAACTCTGTACACTTCCAGACATCTTCGTCATACATCTACATGGTTCACACCTCAACGTGGTGACACGTGACACGGCACGTCATCAACCACTTCCAACATGGCTGACAACACAAGGATCAAGGGGAAGGACGACAGCTGGTTCATGTAATCAAGGATTATGTGGTCAATGTTTAAAATCTTTCTGTCACATCCAGTTGTTGTAACATTATTCTGTGTGTGGATGGCGAGTGTCAACGTTTGATGGACTGAGCTTTATGAGATGATACTGTCAGTACAGTTGCTGTTTGGAAATATTAGATAGATCTTATAAGACATGACATTGTAGGATGTCAGTCTGTGTGTTTGTTGTTTTACGCCGCACTCAGCAGTAGTCTAGCAATAAGATGGCGGAGTCTGGTACAGACAGACAGTCCAGAGGGTGACAACATGAGCACCGATCGACACAACTGGGATACGATGACATGCAAGACGCAAGTCAGAACCCTCACGGGTCTATACCCCAGCTTGTTAATTGTTGGGGGGATTAAAGTGTTGGCTTTCTGCCTGCTGGGTTCTCCCACCTACCCTGTGTAGCAGGTTTTTTTGAGGTCGTCACTGCTGTCCTCGCGGTCTGGCTCGGGTCGGTCGAGGCTGAAACACAGAACATGCTGTTCAGAAAACAATACAAACTAAATAAGCATTATACATATCAGATATTCGACAAAGTTTAGGTTTTTACTATTTTGACTGATGAATTCCAATTCAAAACCGTTCATCTTAGTAGAGGTATTATTATAAGGTAGTCTAGCGACTAATAAATCACTCAAACGCCTATCATAAATATACAACACAAAAATTGAGATTGCTGTTCATCTGAGCCGCGCGTCTGTACAGGCTTGTTGGATTGAGTCTTATGGTGGTACTGGCAATACAATTGACTTGTTTCAAATTATTAGAATAATAAGAGACTACATTTATCAGCTTGTTATTGTAGAGACTTCATATGAAGTTTTTTTTCAGGCTTCTATTTGTTACATGTTGATGTGACCTCATCTCGTACAAAGTTGGACAGTGACAGTATCTACCACCTGCTGGGTTCTCCCACCTACCATGGGTCGTTACTGTCGTCATCTGTGCAGCCCTTTCTCCGTGGCTCCGGTCGCTCGAGGCTGAAACACAAAATATGCTGTTCAGTTGGGTTGGGTGAGTTTGGTTTTACAGGTTCTTAGCAATATTCCAGCAATATCTGGGCGGGGAACACTAGACATGGGCTTCGCACATAGTACCCATGTGGGGGAATCGACCCCAGTTTTTCCGCGCGAAGGGCGAATGCTTTAACCACTAGGCTACCCACCACCCAAAACCCCCATATATGCTGTTCAGAAAACTATATATTGCAGGTAAACATTATAACTACTGGCCTCAGAGAAGCTTTTGCCTTTCAACAAATGTGTGACTTTCAAATTTATTCACTGATGAACTTAACTTATAATACATTTGTTGCAGTGGAGGCTTATTCATATATCATAACATGGTGACTGACAAATTTTGGAAATCACTTATATTTATTAGATTTAGATTGCTTTTATCACTTCTGAGATATATCTCTTCTCTTGGTTGAAGTTGCAGGAACTGAATAGATTGTTATTTTGTTGTCATAATAATATAATCCTACAACATACAACAAAAATGAACATTACTACATCAGCGATAGAAATTGGCACTCGTCCTATATTCCTTGCCAAACATCCCAATAGTTCAGATATCACAACGACTAGGCTAGTAGAAATATGTCATTCTTTAGGGTTTTATATGTTACCATTATGAGGACTAAGGACTAAACATGTTAGTTTATATTGCTGTACACAGAATACACAGAATATGTGCATTTATTATTTTGGAACTTTACAACATGGTATTACATCAGCTACATACCCTTAATTCTCAATTATGGAATGATTAGTATTTTAGTCTGACTTCGTTAGTTGTGGGTGGAATCGTTATGACAATGAAATGGTCCCCGCAAGTTGGTGCGTTGTTGCATAATATCTGCATTTGAGTATCAATACTGTGAATAGCAAACCTACTTCGCTCATACAGGTCAAATACTGAACATTGTTTTCTAATTTTCATTGCCTGCTATGTTATTACTACTGCATATTTAAATAATACTCAGGTCTTTGTTGCGAGTGAGAATCGATGCACACCCTTATATATATTTTGACCAGGATATGACGCCCACCAATATGTTTCTCGTGCATTTCAACGTCTGTGGACAATGGGCATTTTACACAATTGTTACATCGTCAAATCGACAACTGTCTTGATGGTTTCTCTGTGTACATATTGCCTTTGCCAATTGATGATAACAGGCTACTAAATGTAGAGTGCTGCGACCTATCGTAAATTATTTGTTGTCCCGAGTGACTTTGCTTGATGTTTTAGTCCCTACCCTCCCCAATACAAACACTCTCTTAACTAGACTCTGAAACTGGTGCATTTTACGTCGTTTGGTGTCTCGGGCTACACAGTATTACAAACGTCGATATACGACATGCTACAGATTAATATTTCAGTGATGACATTTTCTTGATGATATACAATCAATGTAAAATAGCAACAGGTCTACTTGACTACGCGCGTGTGCAACAGAGTAGTAATTCAGTGTCAGGAAAACCATTTGCAACACTGTCATAATGGGAGACACCGCCCCAATTTGCTCGCTAGGTGGCGCAAATGTACTAGTGGTTATAAGTCACAACCGGAAGTCAGCTTTCAAAGTGGCTCGTATCGAAGATTCACTCGACCGTTATCAGCTATGCCAAGATACTGCTCTGTTCCGGGTTGTAAAAATAAGATTGGAGGACATAAATACCCTTCAGACCCCGACCTGCAACAAAAGTGGCGCGTGGCGGTAAGAAGAGTTGATGTTCCAACAAAGAATCTGTGGAAGCCAGGGACAGGCGACGTAGTCTGTAGAGCTCACTTCACTGATGATGATTTCGTGGATACACTATTAGGTTCGTAAAAACAGTATTATTTTGTCTGTTGAGAATGATAAATAATTATTTGTGCATGGTTTTCTTACTGTTTTTTTGTATGTTGGCAAAGAAAAGCGCAAAAGGAGAATATATTAGCCTATAACAAATATCGAATAGCCAATATCCTCATGATACTGGTAACTGGGCCCTGTTTATCAGCTGTTCATTCACAGACCCAAACATTAATGAATAGGCCTAAACATTTGATTGTATATTTATTTATGTATGTTATTATGGAAACAATCTTTCTTTTATTAACTATAACACCGAAGTAAATTTATTCATAGACAAAAATATACATGTCAAAATGTGATTTATTAATATTGAATAGCCAATATCCTCATGCTACTGTTCAACAGCTGTTCATTCACAGACCCATTTACCTTAGTAAATATGATTAAGTTTCTGCTTGCATAAAATAATGTAAAGATATTTCTATAATCAGAGCTCCAGATAACTTTTTTTGAGTAAATGAGTTTTAACTCTAGGGTTTCTATTTTAAATGGGTTATAAGTATAACATTTTTCATAGGGTAACCAATATTATTTCAATCATCCATTCATGACTCTATTCGGATTTTCCCAAAATTAGTAAACATTTATCATTAGATGTATATAACTGTACTTAATATATAGGCTTGACTCAGATAGTAAATTAGCTCATAATTGTGTTTCGGAAATTAGCCCTGTTTTACGATTGCTGAAAAAGCTACATTGGGTATTAACACGTGCTGTTTTCAAACATTTGAGTTTTTCCTTAAATGCATGCGTTTTTGTACACAAGATAATCAGTGTGTAATTGGGTTTTTAATATTTTACACAAATGTGCAGCTTATCTGTAGCTCTGTATAGCGTACACACACATTTTGATAATGAATATCATAAAAAACAACCATGAATGTGTCTTCAACTTGTGTATTGTTGATTTATGCCATGTTTGCAAGTGAATTTAGATATTATTATTTTGGTTGATTCCTTGTTAATGTTTGTTCTTGTTGCTTTGTGTTAAATTCCTGTTTTTAAGGAGCCATACAAACGATGACAAGCCTGAAGCTTCCGACAGAAGAATTACTCAACGAGGCCTGGGAAACTCAGTTTTGTACAATTTTCTATTATTGGTAAACTCTATAAGTAAATCACTAGAGGAATTTGAGGTCGTTCGACATGTAACATTACTTCATTGTTGTTATATTTTCACCTGCATTTTCATATAATT
Organism: Haliotis rufescens; assembly: GCF_023055435.1. Taxonomy (NCBI): domain Eukaryota; kingdom Metazoa; phylum Mollusca; class Gastropoda; order Lepetellida; family Haliotidae; genus Haliotis; species Haliotis rufescens. Next base: position 1,075,825 of record NW_025963824.1, read on the forward strand.
AATAAGACTTATAAAAAATTAAAAGCTACTTGCTTATCTTCTTAATTCTTAAGAGGAAAATCACCTCAATATGCATTTGTTTTCATTTCAATAAATTGAAACCTTTCATTTTTCTGTAACTTACGTTAAGTGTATTTAACATAAGGTGAACGAAGTCGTCTCCGGGCAGCTGCGGTTCCCTCCATCTTCCCACATACATCATGCACCAGTACATCAGCACTACCAACTCGACCAAAGAGGGCACATCAACTCCGTGAAGAAGAAGCCAACATAGCTATATTGAATGTGTCGTCGGAGGTGGAAATCGGCATTGGAGAGGATTGTGCTATCACAAGCCCAAGTAGCTTGAATGAGCCTCTTGAAACATGTCAAAGTGACTCTCAGTCTACTCAGTGCAGTTTGTTAGGAAGTTGTTCCATAGAAACCTACATAAATAATCCCAAAGCTGTTTTGTACTTTGCTGGTTTCCAAGATTATGACCATTTCATGTTTTTCTTTCACTCGCTTGGTCCAGCAGTTTTTGAACTGAACTATCAATGTGAACTCTTGCACCCAAAAGACCAACTGTTTTTGACTCTAATGAAATTAAGACAGGCCAAGGATGACATTGAATTAAGTTTCTTGTTTGGCATATCATCATCCACTGTTTCCCAAATTGTAATAACATGGATCAATTTCTTATATTTCCAACTGAAGGAACTACAGATATGGCCATCAAGAGCAACTGTTGATGATCACATGCCAACAGATTTCGGTAAGAAGTTTAAAAACACTAGAGTCATTTTGGATGCAACAGAGATACCAATAAAGAAGCCATCTCATGTTGATGCTCAGAGCATGACATGGTCCAGCTATAAACATCAAAACACATTGAAAACCATGATCGGTTGCACACCCAGGGGGGCAGTCTCATTTATTAGTGAATCTTTTGGGGGGTCTGCAAGTGACAGACAGATCATAGAACAGTCTCCTTTACTTAACCCATCACATGGTATGTTTGAAAAACAGGATAGCATTATGGCTGACAGGGGCATTATGGTTCAAGACTTATTTGCAGCCCAAGATGTTCAAGTAAACACCCCAACTATGTTAAAAGGCAAGTCACAGTTAGAACCAGAAGATGTTGTTAAGGATAGAAGAATTGCTTCTAAAAGAATCCATGTTGAACGTATAATTGGTCTGAGTAAAACTTTCAAAATTCTGAAAAAACATCTCCCACCAAGTAAAGTAGTACTTGGATCGCGGATTGTTTATGTTTGTTTTGCTATTTCAAATTTCAGAAATTCCATTGTAAATGAATTTGCTTGAAGCATCTCTTCTTTGTGATATCTGTGACTGAAATTTGTAGTAGTAGTAGAATTTTATTCAGTAGTGTGAGTGATTGAGAATTGTTTTACACCTCTTTTAGCAATATCATGGCGGAGGACCCCAGAAATGAGCTTCACCAATGTTACCCGTGTCGGGAATTGAACCCGGGTCTTCGGCGTGACAAGCAAACACTTTAGCCATAAGGCCACCCCACTGCCTTATACAGTAGTAATATAATCGGTATGGTCACATGGCCTATAGTACAGTTTTTCGTAATAATAAGTGGTCATGTGAGAGCTCGTAATTTGAAAACATGTTTCATATACAGAGCAACAGATTTAAGGAGATGTACAGTTCTTGTATTTAGCTAATTGACCATTGAATGAGTGTTGTTAAAGCTATGAAAAGGTAATTTTATTCACAGAGTAACTTGGGCATATGAACCTAATATGATACTCATCTTCAACAAAATCTAAATGACAGTAGACCCGGGAAGATTCCGGGGTAGGATCGGTCTTCAGCAACCCATACTGCCGTAAAAGGCGACTGACGGGATCGGGTGGTCAGGCTCGCTCACTTGGTTGATGCATGTCATCTATCCCAATTGCGTGGATTGATGCTCATGATGTCAATCACTGGATTGTCTGATCCAGACTCGATGATTTACAGACCGCTGTCATATAGCTGGAATATTGCTGATTGCGGCGTAAAACAACAAACCAACCAACCAACTAAATGACAATATGTATATAAAGTATTAAAGTTACCTACATTTTCACATTTATGGAGCTGAACTGAATTCATTAAGGCTTTAAAATGTGACTTGTGGTGTTGAAAATTCAATTTGTAAGGTAAAGTCTAACAATACCTAATATGATGTACATAATCAATACTATTGACATTCACTTGTGTGATATATATAGTCCTACATTGTCTGAAAATTACTTCATTATTTGCACCAACATTTTTCAAAGGTTGAATCATTTCAATCAAACATATGTCATTTGTAGTCAAAGAGACCGTTTTTAACAGCGATGGGCTCACAATATTTCAGTTATTTGAGGCTTATCCCACTGAAAACATTCATACAAGGCTAACCTTACATTTGTAATGGCTTCTGGCTTTCAACTGAGTGTGAAAATCTCCCCACGACCCAAAAAGTGTATGGAGTGTAACTTGTGACACACGCATGTCATATTAAAATGTGAATCTCTCATGTGTCAAAGAAATTGCTTCTTTTCATTAGTTATTTATGCATATGGTAAGCTTTGAAATGAAAGATAAAGGTGACATGCTGTCATTTTGTTTGGTGGTATTACCATATTTAGTCAAACAATTGATTGGCAAACCAAAACCACAATATTTTAACTTTGCCAATGACTTGTAATAGTCTCAAACCACAGCAGTTTATTATTTCTAACTCTGTGTACTGTAGTTACCCCTGAGCACAATGTACCGCTCCACTGATGCTCTTACAATGTGTATGTACCTTGTGGTAACAGGTTGTAAACCTGTTCAGTGAAATCTAGAGGAAACCCAAAATCTTTCTCTTGAGTGTCTGAATAAACATGTGTGTATATATGAAACATTAGTTGAGTACTGTGTATATTCTTCAAATGGAATCTTCATGAATCTTCAACTTCACACTAAACTGTCTTAATGGTAGCTAAATCATATTGGACATGTGTATGATTTACAATTCAAATTGCTTATTCATTGCAAATATAGATCAAGGCACAGAATATGCATGATGTATGCACAATATAATAATTTGTATTAATATAACATTTGATGTTGACATGAGCATGTGAAACAAATTGATATTTGGAAAATATGTGAACTTATTTGGATATTTTTTTTCTTAAGTGATACAGAGTTTACTACACCCAAGCATAAAATGATACTTTAGTTATAAAGACTGACGAACAGTCACCATTTGTCACAATAAGTTTCCAAAATGTTGATTTGACGCTTGAGACCAATTACCGAATAAGAGAAAAGACCATCATCAACAAAAAGTCCAAGGAATATTTCTATTAGATCTGGATATAACTGTATGACATTTTTAGATTTTGAGTTAATTTCAGGAATAAGACAACCTGATTGTGCTTAATACACAAACACAAACTCCCAATGGGAATCAAACATACTGTTATTACCATTGGTACATACCGGTACACAAGCTTGGACTCATAAATGCCTTAATGATGTATCCAAGGGAAAAAACATGATTTACAATGTAGAAGCAATGTATGGTCTTAGATGTTTGGTATAGAACAGTTCAAGTTTTGGAATTAATGAGTACTGACAGAAATCTTTATCAACACTGACCTTTTCTACAAACATGTCACAGAATGTGTAAACAACAAAATAGCAAAATTGACGCTTTGCTAAGTACATCTGTCCCTGTACCTGGCAGTAGTAGTGACTACTGGGATTTAAACAGATCTGATTGTTTACATTGTAATGAAGATATGGAAAATGTTTACCAGGTTTAATGTGATCATTTCTTCCAGCATATGGACATTTCACCTCAACCAAGATATCAGCATCAATAATGGCATCTGGCGTAGCACCCAGATAGGGTTCAGAACAGGAAACAAATAGACCTGCCTTTTTTGTTTTGATATTGTACATGGATTCAAATTTTGAAAGTGCTCTTTTTTCATACTGCTTTCCATGAATTACAGGCTTACATGATAATTTTTTTGTGGACACAATTGATTTACATAACTTCTCCTTATTTCTTCGGTTGGTCATTTTGGTCACTTCACCAAACCTTGAGGCTGTGAGGCGCCACTTTCTTTCTGTGTGCCACACTGGGCTCCGGGACTGGTCTTGCGTTGCTGCCTCAATATCTTTCGCAGATTCCTCAGTTACCTGTAAAGAAAAACAAAAGTCAAGACATAAAAGAGATGTCCCAAACAATATTTTTTCACATAGTTTGTTTTACATGACAGTAATCTGAAAAATGCCTAATATACAAGTCTATATTTCTTTTACAAGGGAACTAATCTGCTTGATCATGATTAGGCATTTTCAAACTTAGTTAATTGCATTTTACAAATTACTCACAACCCCAAACATTCAGATGTTGCTGTTTCCTCACAAGCTATGATTTTAACTGTGTATTACAAAGATCAAATCTGAAAGACTTTAGGTTTTAAAGATTTTTTACATGTATTATACAACAGAATTTCCAGTGTTGTGTACCTTCAGTGCCATGTCAACCATGTACTCTGTAAATGGCTGTTTAAGGTAGTGATGGTCCTCAGCAGCTGTCTGGACATCAGCTTTTGGGTGAACATATCTAAGGGCGATATTATGAGATGACTTTGAGCAGTAGTTTGTCATCATGTTGCGCACATGATCATTGTAGCCACTCATGTGTCTGTATTTTTGTGGCCTTGGATCGTCCAGCATATGCTGTGACCATTTTCTTTTTGACGGCAGTTCTGCAGCTGTTACGGGTGATCCTGAATACAATATTTTGATACTACATTGCCATAATAATCCTGTTCAAAACAACACTTATACAAATATTTAATAACTTTTTCCACTCCAATATCCAACACATAATATTTAGTCATATACAGTTTCTCTTTTATATACAAAATCATAAACCATCATAACGTGTCTAAGGCATTTATAAGTGATGCACATAAGGAAGAGAATATATGGATGTCAACTTCTATATAATGAGGAAACACCCTTAACCTCATAATATAGAAGTTGACATCCATACATTCTCTTCCTCATCATAACATTGTAGTTGAGGCCTGGGTATGATATTTCCTTGGCTGTAATATGACCTACCTTTGTACGATTTTTTGGGCTTGTGGAACAACTGCAAGTTTTCGGTACAGCTCTTTCCAACTTGCACACTGCCAGTTGAGATGAAATGCTCCAACATCAACAGCACCGCAGCGATGTGCTTACAGGTTGAATGTGGTCCTTTCCCTGCAGGACACTCGCAGTGGGAGTTGACTGGCTCCCCGGTCTTCTCTACCTTCACCTTGTAATTGTATGTGACCTAGGATAGAGTGAGTGAGTATGTATGGTTATGCACCACTTTTAGCAATATTCCAGCTCTTTCACAGCTAGAGAAACCAGAAATGGGCTTCACACATTGAACCCTTTTAGGGAATTGAACCTGGCCTTCAGCAAGATGAGTAAACACTTGGACCACTAGGCTACCCACATTAACCCAAGCATAGAAGTCATGCATATAATGTGATGTATGTGCAATTTAATTTCCCATTAATAAATTCACTTTCAATCAGTTTTATGTCAAGAATGTATTTCGGATTAGCTTCATCTTTGAGTACAAATTTCATTATAATTTAAAAAGGTTTTATTTTTTATTTTTATTTTATGGTGTGTAAATATTTTACCTTGTTTTTCATAGATGCACTGACGATGCCACTTAAGTATACATCAGTAGATGCACGTATGTGAACACTGCATGCCAGCACCCTGTCCCCCTCAAACATCAGATAACCTTTCTCTATGGCCTTGATATCATGTGCAGCTTGGTTGTCTCCTGCCATACGGTAGATGAAGTAACCTTCAATGGTTTCTTTGGAAATGGGAGGCAGCAGTTGACGATGGGAAGGCATCAGCTGTTGAAATCCTGACACTGGCCATGATGTATCTTCTGGTCGTGGGATGGAGACAGATGGCCCAACAAAATCATCATTTCTGTCATAAGATTCAAGTCTGAAATGAAAATTAAATACATTTTAACTTGTGCAACTACTATTTCAGATTTGCATAATATTATAGGAAAATAATTCATATCATTATCACTATGACTAATATATCTCATAAATGACATGCATCATGAATAAGCAATGAAACCTGTATGATTAAACTGTGTTTGATAATCTCATGCCTATATAGCCAGAAGACAAATTATTACACATTTCCTGTTTTATAAAATACCTGGATAAATATATGGTAATTGTTAATGTGACATAGAGTCGCCAAGTTTCAATAATCATTTCATGGACAGAGAAATGTCAGTAAGCACTGCACTGTACACCTATCATAAGTCATTCAGAATTTTGGTGCCCATATCATGACGAAAAGGAAGAGTAAAATATAACACTATAATTTGAAAAACGTCTATATTTTGTGAATACAACAGGTTTCAAAGTTGTATGAACCTTCTGTGTTTTACTGCCGACTTACAAGCATTATGGGAAAATCCTCCGCCCGAAACCACCATCCTAAAGTAATATGTCTGTCCAATGCATTGACGCTCAGTACTTTTAATTATTTTTAAAAAAAATGTTGGCGGATAAGGGCGGAAGTCGCACCGAATTTTGTTGAGAACTACGTGTCAAAACACTGCTGATCATATTCATAAAAAGCCCCGCTAAACTACAAAAGCAATCGGGTGTTCGAAAACAGGTGACGTCTCATGAGTGCGGTGAATGTTAACAGACGACGCAATGGAGACTGCGCCTTTTATCGAGGATTTATATAATCTGAGACCGGGAGCCACAGTTAGTACTTTGGTTATGGGTGACTATACAGTAGGTCATGGTTTAATGGAAGGCAACAACTGAAATATATTGATAGTTGATTTTGTCAGTCACAGTAGGCCTGACAGTGACAGAGATGGCACTTATTTGACAGGCAAGAAAAGGGCCTAGTAGAAATTGCGGTGCATATCGCAGATTATGAATGTAAGCATACTTGATAACTAAAAAAATGGGTTACATACCTCTCGATCAGTTCAAGTTTCCTTCCAGCTGTCGAAGCTTTTCGTTGAAAGAGCGCACATTTGAGTTTTGGCACGGACCATAGCAGGTACTGGCTGGCCATGTTCACATAAACTTGGCTACGGCTCTACTTGAAATTCGCGCTAAATGATTCGCAGCGCATTCTAATGGCGGAACCGTCACAGAGTATGACCACTAGTACACGCACGCCCCTGGCGGATTAGTACGGCGGTACTCCCCATTCAGCATTCCGAGCGATGCGGCAGTACATTCATCACAGATCAGCTTACTATCTGAGGCACTACAAGATGTTTGATAGGGTGTTTGGTTGTGTAAAGAAGGGAATAAACATGTGGCTCTATAAAGTGATAAGACTGAAATGCCGATTGCCCGTGTGACATGCGCCAAATTGTTTTCGCATTTAACGTCCGTTCTAACTTAGTCATAAAATAATGAGAATCATGCACATTTTCTCTCATATATTCTACATTTCCTTGCAATTCCTCGAAAGCAATGCAAAAATACATTTGTTCTTGATAATATTTTCCGGATTCGAAGAACAAAGCTGCAGGCCTTGAGTGTAAAAATAATATGGCTGACACATTTGGCCGTTCTGTGATGCAGGACAACGTTTTAAAAATATGAGCGAAAAAACACATCCGACACTTGACTGAACAGATTTAGAATCATCTCATATAGTCTTCAGTCCCAGTTGTAAATAATTGTTATTAGTTCAGAGATGAAACTTACAAGCATATATTATGCAATATACTGATTAAAATAGAACAAGCTTTTCAGTTGAAACGAGGTATGAATGTTTACATCCAGACGTTTGTTATCCCCGGTGACAGGCTAAACAAACGTCTGGGTGTAAACATTGTGTGAAGCAAGCACCTGATTCCTTCAAAATGTATTCTGTTGTACATCAATCTTAAAATATTTACAATGTTTGTTTCATTTAATTTCCTAACAAAATTCTGAAGTACAAGCGGAAAACTTACCCACCGTTTACGTCCTAACACGAGTGACACGTCCCACTGCCAGTCAAGAAACGCAAGAAACGCCTTGACTGGCGAAGGGGCGAGCTATGACGTCAGTGTGACGTGTCTGGTTAGGAGCATGGCATAGTTTGGCGCTCAGCTGCTTGTGCCGATCACTCTAAGATAATACAGTGTGGAGTGATACTAGATCTACAAGTCTTACTACAGTCTCACCTTATTTCGTCTCAGATTGCATGTTGAGGTAAAAAATTAAGCCTACTTCATTGGTTAAAGAAATCTACCTCATCACCGTCCGTAAAATATGACTTTATTTTTATTCTAAGATGCTTCCCTAAAAGATCAAAGGCACCGACAATACTTTATCCTGCGACAAAGCATTGTTTCCGCGTATAGATCCGGAGTAGAATAAGGTCTCGAGCAACCCATGCTTGGCGTAAGAGGCGACTATGCTTGTCGTAAGAAGCGAGGTCGGATGGTCAGGCTCGGTTACTTGGTTGATGCATGTCATCGATCCCAATTGCGTGGATCGATGTTCATGATATTAATCACTGGATTGTCTGGTCCAGACTCGATTATTTACAGACTGCCGTTATTTAGCTGGAATATTGCTGAGTGCGGCGTTAAACAACAAACCAACAAAACCAACCATGCGACAACAGTCACAAAATTGTTCGATTCGGGCTTGGTGCCCTAAGAAATTAAGTAGGCTATGTCTTCAGCATGGATCGATGCTCATGACATCAATCACTGTAACGACTCGATCTATTGACTGTAACGACTCGATCTATTGACTGTAACGACTCGATCTATTGACTGTAACGACTCGATCTATTGACTGTAACGACTCGATCTATTAACTGTAACGACTCGATCTATTGACTGTAACGACTCGATCTATTGACTGTAACGACTCGATCTATTGACTGTAACGACTCGATCTATTGACTGTAACGACTCCATCTATTGACTGTAACGACTCGATCTATTGACTGTAACGACTCGATCTATTGACTGCAAGCCTGCACTTCTCACTTTACCATGGGAACATATTTTTAAACTGGTCGAGCCCGACTTGCCTGGCCCTTGCCCTGCATGAGACATCATTTTGGCTTGTTAAGAACCATCAGACCATGAACTCATGTTTGTGTTTTGATCGGAAAATTACCAAGAACTACTGACCAGTTCCTCAACCTTATCACAAGCAAACATAGCATCGAAGCTATCGCGACGGTAGCCACCATTTTGAATGTTGTATTTGTAAAACATGTCGGCCGCTGACATAGTGATGAAGTGTCGCCTTGTCGCTGTTGCATTTCGTATTGCTTATTTCAAAATCTTTACTGAACATGAAATTTGATTGTAGATGAATGCGCCCAGGTATTTAACTCAGTCACAACAACAACACATGTGCATACTTAAGTCCGTTAAGTAGGAACTAAATCTGTGGGTTAAAGAGTCGTTGGTTATCTGATATACTAGTAATTTATCGATAAAGGATCGTCAAAAAGAATATCCTGAATGACTATTATTTCGCGCCCCTTGTAACAGTATTTCGGTTATACCACGGTGTGTCAGCTTGATGTGGGAGGAAAATACGAAATATTGTATAGTGCTGGGATTCGAACCTACGATTATTGATTTCTTGCACGCCCAGGGGACGCAACTCTTCACTGCGAATTGTGCCGCCTAAAACGACTGGGTCAACCGTGTCTGTCTGTCTGTCTGTCCCTTTGTATAAATAAGATAACTATATTTACGTGACTAAATGTTACTCAACTGGACTCTCCTGAAAGTGTCAATCTTATTCTGCTTTGTATATGCGCGACGGAACGGTCGCTATACCTGCTACATACCAATTATCCGAATATTTATCTATATAAACAGGGCGTTAAAAAAATCCTTGACAATGCGGTTCTGACAATTCAATCAGGAAGACGAGTTTTTTCAAAATGGAACTCAGAAAGGTGACAATGTTTCATCATGTGTGGTTATTTCGGCGTCTGTCATATAACAACTATAACTCCTGTATCCATGATCAGAATCTATATTTCTACAGGGCGTTAGAAACCTATCGACAGTGCGGTCCTGCAAACATTATCTTCCGAGTTATCAGGCAAACAATTGGTTTGAAACGGGACTCAGAACGGTGGAAAGTTTGCTCTCCAAATCCTTATCCTAAATCTGAATTCACATTTATTTAAATAATTGGAATGACTATGTGAATGCGGTTAGGGGATTGTGGGTTGAAGAACTCGTGGGTACCAATGAAGTGTAAGACGATGGAGGCGATGATTCGGAGACATCGATGTTGAAAATGATGAGCCTGATGTAAAGTGGTCTGTCGGTTTACACGGGTGGCCCGGTCTTCTATAGGGCGCGATTGTGGGTTCGAATCCCGGTTCGTCCCGATTATGTTTCTAGGTTTGTCAGTACCATACCCGTGCTCGTGGGTTTCACCGAAGTGGTAAACGTCTGAGACCTGCATCACCTCGGGCTTAGCTCCCCATTAAGCTGACACGTCGTGATATAACTGGAATAATGTTTAAAGCGGCGTTTAAACCAACTCACCCAACACATGTGCGGCGGAAGGATTTTTGCTGATCAATTTCCGTCTATGACTTGTTACAGATTCTTGTTACTTCGCGTGTCCCGCTGTGATATTGCTGGAATAATGCTAAAAGCATACTCACTCACTCACTCACTCACTCACTCCGCGTGTCATACAAAGATACCTTTCACAGATATGTCGGGTACCTTTATCGCACTAAGGACGTATAAATAATCAATTGATAATATGTTTATTTATGCTTCAAAATAATTTTCTACTTTAATGTTTCGACAAGGGGGGTTCCACCGCCACTGAACCCTCTGTGCTATCTGTGTAAGAAAATACGGATCTGCAGACAGCGTTCGGCTTCGACCGAAAGAAAGAACTGCGCATGCGTAGAACGTGTTTCATTCGACAACTTCCCTACAAATATAAAAAACTACTGACATCTACCCCTATGTCTGTTTACCTGAGTTAAATTAATTATTCGTACTCGGGCGCTTTTAAAGCTGAATGTATTTGGTGATAAATGTCACCGTTTAGCAAAATGTCTATATTAATGGTAAACCAAATCAACGCCATATGAAAATGGCAGACAACATTCCATGCAACTAGGCCTAATGTATTTAGCACGAAAACAAAAGTATTGTGTCTATATCATAAGTCTCAACGGGTTAACTGCCATTTCAAGGATCCACCTCTATTTTACTTTGTGTTTTTCCACATTTACACGAACGAACGATCGAGCCGATCGAGGTAAGGCCAACTAGGCCAAGTGATGAAACTAGACTCGTGACTGCAAATATATAAATTGTCAATGCAAGAGTGAGTGAGTGAGTGAGTATGGTTTTACGCCGCTTTTAGCAATATTCCAGCAATATCACGGCGGGGGACACCACCGGCGGGGGGATCAAACCCAGGTCGTCGGCGTGACGAGCGAACGCTTTAACCACTAGGCTACCCGACCGCCCCCTCAATGCAAGAGAATAACAAATCTAGATTATCCGCCGAAACAGATTCCATTTTGGATAGAGGGCAAATAGCGGTAATGATTATGTGAATGACCACTGAAAATCAGTGATGACACCAGGTGTTCGCGAAAAGGATAAGCATGTCCTGACCTACGGGTAGCGCCCTCACTGTATGGTGGCATATGCTCTTACTGCAATAACATTTTCTCCCTTGAACAGTTTGTTTTTTCAACTGTATGTAATAGTTTTCTGAAAAATCTATGGGATGTGTGGGTCATTGAAATAATGCCTTATGGGTAATTAAGTAGAAAATACATCCATTTCTATTTCTTTAAACAATTGCCAATAACATGTCATATTTGGTCTTGTAGATTTTGTAAGTTTTCGACTTTTGTAAGCTGTTTAACCCCGAATGCATGACATTTGTAAGAAAGTTTACCGCAATAATGAGCGTGAGACAGTGAGATCATCGTCCTGTAGAAACATTTTGACATGCATGTATACACTTTCCCTTGGAAATAGCTTGAGTTAATAGTAATAGGACATGCCTTAATCCTTTAATAGGGCGCGCCTTCACGAAAAGGACAGATTGTGAATGAATGAAAAATGAAGCAAAACGATTCAGTTTGGTACGTCGTGTGCCATTGTTACAGGCGGACATACAGTATAGTTTATTAACGATATGTAAAGCACGTGCATGGCAGGTCAGTTATGCGACAGATGTAACACATTTGAGTTAATAGTGAGTCACTGACTGAGAGAATTCAATCTAAGGCCGCATATAAGCCATGCAACGAAGAGAGGAGTTTGTCAACCTCTGAGTGCACCTAGCCTTAACTGCCAGTCTTTCCGCCTCACATGCACGAAGTCAATCACATTCCTGTAAATTATTAGGTAACCCCCAATATTCTTTTTGCTCTATCACTGGGCATTGGACGTGTCATGACATGATGCGCACGCAAATCGAGTGGGTGAAGAGCGAGATGCTCAAGATGATTGATACTAGATGTAAGTATAATTGTCAGCGATAAGATTCAGTGAGGAGATTTCAGTTATTTTAGGAACTTAGCGTTACTTTTAGAACTAAACAAAAGATGGACAGACGTATTTCATTTCGCGAATAATACGTGCTGGGGTACTTGTGAAACATATGACAAGGGACTGATAGAAAAGTTCTCTCCTTAAAGGTTGTTCATACATGGCTTTAACCACGAGGTGTTAATGAAGCACAGTGCTGGTGTATCATGTCTACTGTACAGTGTGAGAAGGGTTAATGACACTTCCCGCTGCCATTAGAAACACAGGGCTGGTGTATCATGTCTACTGTACAGTGTTAGAAGTGTTAATGACACTTCCCGTTGCCATTAGAAGCATAGGGCTGGTGTATCATGTCTACTGTACAGTGTCAGAAGGGTTAATGACACTTCCCGTTGCCATTAGAAGCATAGGGCTGATGTATCATGTCTACTGTACAGTGTTAGAAGTGTTAATGACACTTCCCGCCGTCATTAGAAGCATAGGGCTGATGTATCATGTCTACTGTACAGTGTTAGAAGTGTTAATGACACTCCCCGCCGTCATTAGCAGCATAGGGCTGGTGTATCATGTCTACTGTACAGTGTAAGAAGTGTTAATGACACTTCCCGCCGCCATTAGAAGCATAGGGCTGGTTTATCATGTCTACTGTACAGTGTAAGAAGTGTTAATGACGCTTCTCGCCGCCATTAGAAACACAGGGTTGGTGTATCATGTCTACTGTACAGTGTCAGAAGTGTTAATGACGCTTCTCGCCGCCATTAGAAACACAGGGTTGGTGTATCATGTCTACTGTACAGTGTCAGAAGTGTTAATGACACTTCCCGCCGCCATTAGAAACACAGGGTTGGTGTATCATGTCTACTGTACAGTGTTACAAGTGTTAATGACGCTTCTCGCCGCCATTAGAAACACAGGGTTGGTGTATCATGTCTACTGTACAGTGTCAGAAGTGTTAATGACACTTCCCGCCGCCATTAGAAACACAGGACTGGTGTATCATGTCTACTGTACAGTGTTACAAGTGTTAATGACGCTTCTCGCCGCCATTAGAAACACAGGGTTGGTGTATCATGTCTACTGTACAGTGTCAGAAGTGTTAATGACACTTCCCGCCGCCATTAGAAACACAGGACTGGTGTATCATGTCTACTGTACAGTGTTAGAAGTGTTAATGACACTTCCCGCCGTCATTAGAAGCATAGGGCTGATGTATCATGTCTACTGTACAGTGTTAGAAGTGTTAATGACACTCCCCGCCGTCATTAGCAGCATAGGGCTGGTGTATCATGTCTACTGTACAGTGTAAGAAGTGTTAATGACACTTCCCGCCGCCATTAGAAGCATAGGGCTGGTTTATCATGTCTACTGTACAGTGTAAGAAGTGTTAATGACGCTTCTCGCCGCCATTAGAAACACAGGGTTGGTGTATCATGTCTACTGTACAGTGTCAGAAGTGTTAATGACGCTTCTCGCCGCCATTAGAAACACAGGGTTGGTGTATCATGTCTACTGTACAGTGTCAGAAGTGTTAATGACACTTCCCGCCGCCATTAGAAACACAGGGTTGGTGTATCATGTCTACTGTACAGTGTTACAAGTGTTAATGACGCTTCTCGCCGCCATTAGAAACACAGGGTTGGTGTATCATGTCTACTGTACAGTGTCAGAAGTGTTAATGACACTTCCCGCCGCCATTAGAAACACAGGACTGGTGTATCATGTCTACTGTACAGTGTTACAAGTGTTAATGACGCTTCTCGCCGCCATTAGAAACACAGGGTTGGTGTATCATGTCTACTGTACAGTGTCAGAAGTGTTAATGACACTTCCCGCCGCCATTAGAAACACAGGACTGGTGTATCATGTCTACTGTACAGTGTTAGAAGTGTTAATGACACTTCCCGCTGCCATTAAAAGCACGGGGCTGGTGTATCACATCTACTGTACAGTGTAAGAAGTGTTGATGACGCTTTCTGTGGCCACTAGAAACTCAGGGCTGGTGTATCATGTCTACTGTACAGTGTTAGAAGTGTTGATGACGCTTTCTGTGGCCACTAGAAACACAGGGCTGGTGTATCATGTCTACTGTACAGTGTTAGAAGTGTTGATGACGCTTTCTGTGGCCACTAGAAAGACAGGGTTGGTGTATCATGTCTACTGTACAGTGTTAGAAGTGTTAATGACACTTCCCGCCATCATTAGAAGCACGGTGCTGGTGTATCATGTTTACTGTACAGTGTTAGAAGTGTTGATGACGCTTTCTCTGGCCACTAGAAACACAGGGCTAGTGTATCATGTCTACTGTACAGTGTAAGAAGTGTTGATGACGCTTTCTTTGGCTACTAGAAACACAGGGCTGGTGTATCATGTCTACTGTACAGTGTAAGAAGTGTTAATGACTCTTATCGCCACCATTAGAAACACAGGGCTGGTGTATCATGTCTACTGTACAGTGTTAGAAGTGTTGATGACGCTTTCTGTGGCCACTAGAAACACAGGGTTGGTGTATCATGTCTACTGTACAGTGTTAGAAGTGTTAATGACACTTCCTGACTTCACTAAAAACAAAGGGCTGGTGTATCATGTCTACTGTACAGTGTTAGAAGTGTTAATGACACTTCCCGCCGCCATTAGAAGCACGGGGCTGGTGTATCATGTCTACTGTACAGTGTAAGAAGTGTTAATGACATTTCCCGCCACCATTAGAAACACAGGGCTGGTGTATCATGTCTACTGTACAGTGTTAGAAGTGTTAATGACGCTTCCTGACTTCACTAAAAACAAAGGGCTGGTGTATCATGTCTACTGTACAGTGTAAGAAGTGTTAATGACATTTCCCGCCACCATTAGAAACACAGGGCTGGTGTATCATGTCTACTGTACAGTGTTAGAAGTGTTAATGACGCTTCCTGACTTCACTAAAAACAAAGGGCTGGTGTATCATGTCTACTGTACAGTGTAAGAAGTGTTAATGACTCTTATCGCCACCATTAGAAACACAGCGCTGGTGTATGATGTCTACTGTACAGTGTTAGAAGTGTTAATGACGCTTATCGTCACCATTAGAAAGACAGGGCTGGTGTATCATGTCTACTGTACAGTGTAAGAAGTGTTAATGACGCTTCCTGACTTCACTAAAAACAAAGGGCTGGTGTATCATGTCTACTGTACAGTGTAAGAAGTGTTAATGACTCTTATCGCCACCATTAGAAACACAGGGCTGGTGTATGATGTCTACTGTACAGTGTTAGAAGTGTTAATGACGCTTATCGTCACCATTAGAAAGACAGGGCTGGTGTATCATGTCTACTGTACAGTGTAAGAAGTGTTAATGACGCTTCCTGACTTCACTAAAAACACAGGGCTGGTGTATGATGTCTACTGTACAGTGTTAGAAGTGTTAATGACGCTTATCGTCACCATTAGAAAGACAGGGCTGGTGTATCATGTCTACTGTACAGTGTAAGAAGTGTTAATGACGCTTCCTGACTTCACTAAAAACAAAGGGCTGGTGTATCATGTCTACTGTGCAGTGTTAGAAGTGTTAATGACTCTTATCGCCACCATTAGAAACAAAGGGCTGGTGTATCATGTCTACTGTACAGTGTAAGAAGTGTTAATGACATTTCCCGCCACCATTAGAAACACAGGGCTGCTGTATCATGTCTACTGTACAGTGTAAGAAGTGTTAATGACTCTTATCGTCACCATTAGAAACACAGGGCTGGTGTATGATGTCTACTGTACAGTGTTAGAAGTGTTAATGACGCTTATCGTCACCATTAGAAAGACAGGGCTGCTGTATCATGTCTACTGTACAGTGTAAGAAGTGTTAATGACGCTTCCTGACTTCACTAAAAACAAAGGGCTGGTGTATCATGTCTACTGTACAGTGTTAGAAGTGTTAATGACTCTTATCGCCACCATTAGAAACAAAGGGCTGGTGTATCATGTCTACTGTACAGTGTAAGAAGTGTTAATGACATTTCCCGCCACCATTAGAAACACAGGACTGGTGTATCATGTCTACTGTACAGTGTAAGAATTCTTAATGACACTTCCCGCAGCCATTGCCAACACAGGACTGGTGTATCATGTCTACTGTACAGTGTTAGAAGTGTTAATGACGCTTCCCGCCACTATTAGAAACACGGGGCTGGTGTATCATGTCTACTGTACAGTGTTACAAGTGTTAATGGCACTCCCCGCCACCATTAGAAACACAGGACTGGTGTATCATGTCTACTGTACAGTGTTAGAATTCTTAATGACACTTCCCGCAGCCATTGCCAACACAGGACTGGTGTATCATGTCTACTGTACAGTGTTAGAAGTGTTAATAACACTTCCCGCTGCCATTAGAAACACAGGGCTGGTGTATCATGTCTACTGTACAGTGTAAGAAGTGTTAATGACACTTCCCGCCGCCATTAAAAACACTGGGCTGGTGTATCATGTCTACTGTACAGTGTAAGAAGTGTTAAAGACACTTCCCGCCGCCATTAGAAGCACGGGGCTGGTGTATCATGTCTACTGTACAGTGTTAGAAGTGTTAATGACTCTTCCCGTCGCCATTAGAAACACTTCTAACACTGTACAGTAGACATGATACACCAGCCCCGTGTTTCTAATGGCGTCAGGAAGCGTCATTAACACTTCTAACACTGTACAGTAGACATGATACACCAGCCCCGTGTTTCTAATGGCGTCAGGAAGCGTCATTAACACATCTAACACTGTACAGTAGACATGATACACCAGCCCCGTGTTTCTAATGGCGTCAGGAAGCGTCATTAACACATCTAACACTGTACAGTAGACATGATACACCAGCCCCGTGTTTCTAATGGCGTCAGGAAGCGTCATTAACACTTCTAACACTGTACAGTAGACATGATACACCAGCCCCGTGTTTCTAATGGCGTCAGGAAGCGTCATTAACACATCTAACACTGTACAGTAGACATGATACACCAGCCCCGTGTTTCTAATGGCGTCAGGAAGCGTCATTAACACATCTAACACTGTACAGTAGACATGATACACCAGCCCCGTGTTTCTAATGGCGTCAGGAAGCGTCATTAACACTTCTAACACTGTACAGTAGACATGATACACCAGCCCCGTGTTTCTAATGGCGTCAGGAAGCGTCATTAACACATCTAACACTGTACAGTAGACATGATACACCAGCCCCGTGTTTCTAATGGCGTCAGGAAGCGTGATTAACACTTCTAACACTGTACAGTAGACATGATACACCAGCCCCGTGTTTCTAATGGCGTCAGGAAGCATCATTAACACATCTAACACTGTACAGTAGACATGATACACCAGCCCCGTGTTTCTAATGGCGTCAGGAAGCGTCATTAACACATCTAACACTGTACAGTAGACATGATACACCAGCCCCGTGTTTCTAATGGCGTCAGGAAGCGTCATTAACACATCTAACACTGTACAGTAGACATGATACACCAGCCCCGTGTTTCTAATGGCGTCAGGAAGCGTCATTAACACTTCTAACACTGTACAGTAGACATGATACACCAGCCCCGTGTTTCTAATGGCGTCAGGAAGCGTCATTAACACATCTAACACTGTACAGTAGACATGATACACCAGCCCCGTGTTTCTAATGGCGTCAGGAAGCGTCATTAACACATCTAACACTGTACAGTAGACATGATACACCAGCCCCGTGTTTCTAATGGCGTCAGGAAGCGTCATTAACACATCTAACACTGTACAGTAGACATGATACACCAGCCCCGTGTTTCTAATGGCGTCAGGAAGCGTCATTAACACTTCTAACACTGTACAGTAGACATGATACACCAGCCCCGTGTTTCTAATGGCGTCAGGAAGCGTCATTAACACATCTAACACTGTACAGTAGACATGATACACCAGCCCCGTGTTTCTAATGGCGTCAGGAAGCGTCATTAACACATCTAACACTGTACAGTAGACATGATACACCAGTCCTGTGTTTCTAATGGCGTCAGGAAGCGTCATTAACACATCTAACACTGTACAGTAGACATGATACACCAGCCCCGTGTTTCTAATGGCGTCAGGAAGCGTCATTAACACATCTAACACTGTACAGTAGACATGATACACCAGCCCTGTGTTTCTAATGGCGTCAGGAAGCGTCATTAACACTTCTAACACTGTACAGTAGACATGATACACCAGCCCCGTGTTTCTAATGGCGTCAGGAAGCGTCATTAACACTTCTAACACTGTACAGTAGACATGATACACCAGCCCCGTGTTTCTAGTGGCGTCAGGAAGCGTCATTAACACATCTAACACTGTACAGTAGACATGATACACCATCCCCGTGTTTCTAGTGGCGTCAGGAAGCGTCATTAACACATCTAACACTGTACAGTAGACATGATACACCAGCCCCGTGTTTCTAATGGCGTCAGGAAGCGTCATTAACACATCTAACACTGTACAGTAGACATGATACACCAGTAGTGTCATGTTGTGGGCCGCCTTCTCATTTCATCACAGAACCAATCTGTACGTCATCAACGGGAATTTGAATGCTGTTCTCTACAGGGATGAGATTCTGAGACCAATGATGATCCCTTGTCTTCATCGAATAGGCACACAGACGGTTTTCCAGGATGACAATGCTAGACCTCATCGTGCACGCGTAGTCCCTGACTTTCTGGGACAAAACAATGTTACTTGCATGGAATGGCCAGCATATTATCCTGATATGGCACCCATTGAGCACGTAAGGGATCTGTTAACGAGACGTGTTAGAGAGAGCCACCCTCCACCTCAAGATCTGCGCCAGCTTGCTCAATGGCTGAGTGGCCTGCTATCCCACAGAACACACTACAGACATTAGTGACATCCATGAGGCGTCGTTGTGTTGCATGTGTGGCTGCTAGGGGCGGACACACTCGTCACTGACTTTTCTCTCATGGCCTGGATTTCCACGTTATGAAATGTAGTGGGTTGTTCATGATTCTTTCGGGGGCACGGGTGGCCCAGTCGTCTAAGGCTGTGCAGATTTGCGTCCCTTGGGCACGCCAGAAACCTATGTTTGTGTGTTCGAATCCCGGTTCGCCCCGATTATGTTTCTAGGTTTGTCAGCACCATACCCGTGCTCGTGGGTTTCACCGAAGCGGTAAACGTCTGAGACCTGCATCACTTCGGGCTTTCCTCCAACATTAAGCTGACACGCCGTGATGTAACTGGAATACTGTTAAAAGCAGCGTTAAATCCAACTCTGACACTGACACTCACGTTATGAAATGTAATGGATTGTTCATGATTCTTTCTTACTGTATACTCGGTCATTATTGAATTTACTACTCAGTCTTCTGTTCCTTTTTCTATTTTAAGTGCAAACATATCAGTGTTCCCTAACTGCTTTTGAGTAGTATAGTTAGCCTAGTAGAACGCTCCTGTATATTTTCACCCAGTGTAAATGTCGTATTACTAAAAACTTATTTAAGAGACGTGCACCTTTTCTAGTTTTTATCGGAGTCATGCGCTCTTTTCTATATTGTAATGAATATTGGTGGGAGTATTCATACCGACGTTAACCTATGTACCTGGGTATTGGGTATCCCGTCTTTTGATATTATGATCAGAAGGACGATCAGCTTTGAAAACAAGACTGCCAGAGACAGATGCTAAACGGCTTCAAAACCAAACCCTAACGCATCAACACACACGAAACCTTGCACACAAGCATTCCTCCGTGCACGTGAGCTGGTAAGCTCTCTACGCTTGCTGCACTGCAATATTTATGATCAGAGTAGGAATGCGTCCTCTGCAATGTTATGAGGTGAGGTGAAATTGTGTTTAACGCCGCGTCCAAGATTATTGCACTTACATAGCGACGTGTGTGTGTGTGTGTGTGTGTGTGTGTGCGCGTGTGTGTGTCTGCTTGTAATAGTCCGGACTGATGCCGAGTTATAGTGCTAGCTCACTGAGATACCAAGAATACCCCACTCAGACACAGTATACTGACTGTGAGCCGACCAGTCCTTGTTTTAACCCCTTAATGCCGAGCACCAGACAGGGAAACAACAAGTACCATCTTTAAACGTCTTTTAGTATGACGCGGCCGGGGATCGAGCCCCGGACCTTCCGCTCTCCGGGCGGACGTTCTACCACTAGACCACGGAGGCGGTCTACAATGTAATGAACGCCTGAGAGTTATTGTCATTCCGGAAACTGGCGGAAGTCAGTCGTGGGTAGACAATATGTTCAATATGTTCTGCAGAAAAGTCAAGGATTGACCCCGCACAGGCCGCCCTAGGTCAAGATCAAAAGTTCATCGGGCTGGAAACTAGACTTTAATAAATTGACTTGTGGACGATCATGCCTCGGGAAGATGATGCTATCCGAACGTGCTACCTTTGTTTGCAACATTGACGCGATGACATCTTTCCAACGAATGAATAATGACTTTCTTTCGCATGAAACAGTATGACAACATATATGTGTGTGTGCGCGCGGGCGCGCGTGCGTGCGTGTGTGTGTGTGTGTTAATACGTAGTTATAAACAATATGTAGGATATAATATTTGTTTTAGTACAGCATGTATAGTGTAAACATTAGTTCAGTGTAGGTTATAATTGTGTGATTTGAGTGTATGAATGTAGTTAAAGTCATTAGTATAAGTACAGTAATGATTATACCTACATGATCATGTGTGTTTGTAATTAAGAGTATATCACAGCACAGGTAATGCTAGTATGGCTCAGATAAGGGCATATTTATGTAGGTTTATCTATGCTATTCCATTTGAGATTATGTTTAGAATAAAATGATATGGCACTATTACTGTGTATATAATTGTATGATATGTATACTAAACTATGTAAGTGGCGTGTATTTGATCACTTACAGCAGGATCTGCAGTGACAAGCAGTAACAGTAGATTATGCCTACTGTCACCTGAGTGCCACACATTCGGTAGACATATTAAACATTCTAGTCCTAGTATAAGCTACATGCCTGTATTTGTGAACTGCATGTTTATATGTATACTATACATCGTGTACATATGAGTGCATTGGTGCAGTTTCAGTAATATGTAGCACAGAGATGAGTATTATGAATCATGTGATATCTGTCATAACTTTATGTGATGTATGTATGTATGCATATATATATATATATTGTTTGAAATTCATGTTTGAAGACATACACTAATGCTTTTTTCAAAGGAAATAAGATATTTCATGCATCTTTCGCGTGGAATGTTTAGAGAGAAATCTCTGCTAAAAGTCTCACCTCCTGCAGCACCAGGAAACGAAGGGGGCGATGTGCTGAATGACACCTGCGACAACGACGATGTAGTCAGCGACCTGTCCGTAACATCGACCTCTTTAATATCTTCTCTCTTCACACAGCTTGTATTCAGTGTCACCATGTCCTCTGTAAGACCAGTTATTACTTGATTTGAAGCATGTAGGTCATCAATGGTCTGATTTTGTTGAATGTTTAAACTCTGAATGTCAGTTTTTAACTTTTGCTGCATTTCCTGCAATTCCTTCCTGTATGACTGTTCATCATGGGTGTGCGCTTCTATCTCTTCTCTCTTCACACAGCTTGTATTCAGTGTCACCATGTCCTCTGTAAGACCAGTGATTACTTGATTTGAATCATGTAGGTCATCAATGGTCTGATTTTGTTGAATGTTTAAACTCTGAATGTCAGTTTTTAACTTTTGCTGCATTTCCTGCAATTCCTTCCTGTATGACTGTTCATCATGGGTGTGCGCTTCTATATCTTCTCTCTTCACACAGCTTGTATTTAGTATCACCATGTCCTCTGTAAGACCAGTGATTACTTGATTTGAATCATGTAGGTCATCAATGGTCTGATTTTGTTGAATGTTTAAACTCTGAATGTCAGTTTTTAACTTTTGCTGCATTTCCTGCAATCCCTTCCTGTATGACTGTTCATCATGGGTGTGCGCTTCTATCTCTTCTCTCTTCACACAGCTTGTATTCAGTGTAATTAAATCTTCCTGAAGAACACTGTTCACCATGTTTGCATCACGAAGACCAGCTTTCGTCTCATTCAGCTGCAGCTGTAAACTGTGGATGTCTGTGTTCACCTCGCTACGAAGCTTAAACATACTTTCTTTGTAACTGTCTCTTTCCCTTTCTACACGTCTGAACTGTTGTGTTACTGTCCGAAGTTGTGTTTTTGTGTAATGAACACTGACTCTCAGTCTATTAACTACACCAAGAATACGTCCTCTCATAATATTCCTAATGTTATACTCTTTCAGGATGCCGGTAATCGCTTGCTCCACTAGAGGCTTTATCAGGGCAGGAATGAATGTGTCAGTCAGTTGATTTTTCAGTGATGACTCCCACCTCCTAAAGTGGCCTTTCATATCAGTCTTAATATTAACAACTCTTCCTTTCCATGCTTGGATACTTGCGGTCAGGACTCTCACTTGTCCAGTCAAGTCGGTCAAATTGGTGTCAGCATGTGCGTCTCTGACACCACACAAGAACACAAGACTGATGAATACAACTCTTGTTAGTTCCATCATGCAGAGATATTTGCAGCTCGTCGCAGTTACGAGAAGACTGACTTGATGCTGGATCAACATGGAGCTTAGTCCGAAGTGTTTGACAAAAAGCCAACTCAGGAATTCCTGTGCGTACATGTGGCACCACAGACACAAATAAGGCAGGTACCTTCATCAGGGTATTGTGTTACAAACCAAGTATGTTGCCACAATAGCCTCGTGTTGAGAGTATTATTACTTTTGAAGTAACTTGAAAAATATTAGATTTCTTGTTCACTTTAACTAATCTCGATCCAACCCCTTAACATTAATAATGTGCGTAAATTACTTCTCTTTGTCTAACGCTGTGGAACTTACTTATTACCCATCACCGACACCAAGGTCTATATGTCCAATGTACAACATATACCTTTGATCACCCGTAGCAGACAACCAGGTCTATATGTCCAATGTACAACATATACCTTTGATCACCCGTAGCAGACACCCAGGTCTCTATGCCACATGCAGTCTCACATATACCTTACTCCTCCAATCCCCCACCCCCAAAAATCCCCCTCCCTGTTTCACCATGGCTAACAATCATTCTGTTTCTAAACGAAGACATTTGGATACAAGTTCGTTTGATAAGGCTAATACATATGTTGATTCCTTGTGATCGAAGTTACAGATCATGAACCAATCAAATTGGTATATCCAGATCTGTTCATGGCCATTGTGGGGAGGTTAAAATGTGACACGTTTGCGCAGTGGAGCTCTTCAGGTGAAATGTGCCGGGACAAAAATCAAGTTTAGTCTGTCAAACGTTTTACCAGAAAGGATAATAAATCTACTACTGTTCAAACGAACACATATTTATTCACTTGCCCGTTGACCGGTTCCCAATTCAATTAAAGCTGGTTATGTCAACATCGGAGTGAAGATGTATGTCCCCTGTACACTCCGATGATTTAAATGTGAAAAAAGTGGACATGGTTTCAAAAACCTGCACACATCCCATGGTTTGTCATCGTTATGGTGACAACAATAAAAGTGCAGATTGTCCTCAAGATTTGACATGTTCAAACTGTGATGGGCAACACATGGCCACTTCCAAGTTCTGCCCTCTTTATCAAACAGAAATCAAAGTTCTTAAACTAAACAAGAACGAAACATCAGCTTTGCCGTCGCCAGGCAGCTTACTTTTATTCTAAATTCTTCTTCTGCTGTAGCCAAATCTGCCACAACTTCCTTATCTGTTCTGTGTCGGACTGAGTTGACATGGGTCAAGTCTGATCAACCTGTTGTAGCTTCGTCTGTCACGCTGACAATCAATCCGAATCGACATATTCTCCCTTTCAGGCTGATACTGAGACAATTCATGTCGAACCAGCAAATGCAGAACAAAACTTATCAAAAAAGAAAGAAAAAGGTGAAATAAAAATTAAATGTCCATCAAACACCCGATGCCCTCTCATCCTCGGAGATTATGTCTCCTCAACCGCTCTGGTGCTCATGTTCAAATGAGAGATTACCATTTGAGCCGTCAAGGCTCAAGCATCAAATATAATACAATGGAACTGTAGAGTACTTAGGAATAAATATAATGACTTACAATTCTTCATTCAAAATTTCAAACCAGGTGCAGTATGTTTTCAAGAAACATACTATAAAGACACTGATATTATCAACTAATTATCAACTCCTGAAGCATTTACCAGACCCATTTTTAGAATCCCTTTTCGTTATTTTTGATGACATATGGACTTCAGGTAAGTTTCTTTCCTAATGATGTCAAAGCTACCAAAAAAAGAAAAAAGAAAAAGGTGAAACAAAAATAAGACCTTTCTGCCACACATTTATTACTAAAATAAATAAATAAAAATAAATGCCTGAAGCCACTTGCTCCATTGAAAGTCGTTTGGGATTCAAAGCGGGGAGGAGATCAGAAAACACTCCCCCAACTGTAGAGCGCTCTAAACTGGATTACATCTCAATCGTATATGGTGGAGGTTGTAAACGTGAGTTTAAAGAAAACTAGATTCTATGCATCATCAGAGACTGAGGCTCTGCATTTGAGCCTTAAGAGCTTCACTGAGACAAAGTCAGTATGTGGAGGCTGTTTGTGCTTTTAATCCTCTTTATACAGAATGCTGTAATAAAAAGGTCATGTCTTACTCTACACATCAATAGTCGACTGCTGTCGCATTTAGTCGCCCCATGTTGGAGGTATAGAGAATAAGAAACTCTATCTGTGCTGTAAGGAGCATGGCATTGTAGCGCCACACTAACACACCTGTTAGACGAGACATACATGTATAATCGACGTCAGTACTCTGCATGTCAGCCTGACCCGTTTGAACTTTGGGACACCAAGATTTAGTTAATTGCATATTAGTTATTAATGGAAACATTAATGGGCATCAGATGTTTCAAGAGAGTATGGATTACGGCCAGATGACTTCACATTAAGTTTAGCCGATGTCAGAGTGACCTGTACGAAACTCGGTACAGGATGTTGGCACTTTTCCTTTGACTTGCCAAACATTAAGATTCGGTTTGTTGAGAATAAAACAGGACAATTGCTGTTGAGCTACCCCTAACTACTGTAGTTCGAGACACATTTGACATCAACAACAACTTAAGCTCACTTTCTACTGGCTAAACCCCAACTAGACACATTTGACATCAACAACAGCTTAAACTCACTTACTCCCCGCTAAACCCCTAACTACTGCAATTCGAGACACATTTGACATCAACAACAACTCAAACTCACTTACTACCCACTACACCCCTAACTACTCTAGTATAAGACACATATGGCATCAACAACAACAACACTCACTCACTCATGGCTAAACATGTGACATCAACAACAGCACTCACTCACTCACTCATGGCTAAACCCCTACCTACCCTAGTATAAGACACATGTGACATCAACAACAACACTCACTCACTCACTCCTGGCTACACCCCTAACTATTGTAGTATGAGACACATATGACATCAACAACAACACTAGCTCACTCCTGGCTAAATCCCTAACTACTCTAGTATAAGACACATGTGACATCAACAACAACACTCACTCACTCACTCCTGGCTACACCCCTAACTACTGTAGTATGAGACACAAATGACATCAACAACAACACTCACTCACTCCTGGCTAAACCCCTAACTACTGTAGTTTAGACACATATGACATCAACAACAACACTCACTCACTCCTGGCTAAACCCCTAACTACTGTAGTATGAGACACATATGACATCAACAACAACACTCACTCACTCCTGGCTAAACCCCTAACTACTGTAGTATGAGACACATATGCCATCAACAACAACACTCACTCACTCCTGGCTAAACCCCTAACTACTCTAGTATAAGACACATGTGACATCAAGAACAACACTCACTCACTCA
The DNA here is from genome assembly GCF_023055435.1 of Haliotis rufescens. NCBI lineage: Eukaryota > Metazoa > Mollusca > Gastropoda > Lepetellida > Haliotidae > Haliotis > Haliotis rufescens. Next base: position 1,102,368 of record NW_025963824.1, read on the forward strand.
TAGCAAAACATGTGACATCAACAACAACACTAGCTCACTCCTGGCTAAACCCCTAACTACTCTGGTATGAGACACATGTGACATCAACAACAACACTAGCTCACTCCTGGCTAAACCCCTAACTACTCTAGTATAAGACACATGTAACATCAACAACAACACTAGCTCACTCCTGGCTAAACCCCTAACTACTCTGGTATGAGACACATGTGACATCAACAACAACACTAGCTCACTCCTGGCTAAACCCCTAACTACTCTAGTATAAGACACATGTGACATCAACAACAACACTAGCTCACTCCTGGCTAAACCCCTAACTACTCTGGTATGAGACACATGTGACATCAACAACAACACTAGCTCACTCCTGGCTAAACCCCTAACTACTCTAGTATAAGACACACGTGACATCAACAACAACACTAGCTCACTCCTGGCTAAACCCCTAACTACTCTAGTATAAGACACATGTGACATCAAGAACAACACTCACTCACTCATAGCAAAACATGTGACATCAACAACAACACTAGCTCACTCCTGGCTAAACCCCTAACTACTCTGGTATGAGAAACATGTGACATCAACAACAACACTAGCTCACTCCTGGCTAAACCCCTAACTACTCTAGTATAAGACACATGTGACATCAACAACAACACTAGCTCACTCCTGGCTAAACCCTAACTACTCTAGTATAAGACACGTGTGACATCAACAACAACACTAGCTCACTCCTGGCTAAACCCCTAACTACTGTAGTATGAGACACATATGACATCAACAACAACACTCACTCACTCCTGGCTAAACCCCTAACTACTGTAGTATGAGACACATATGACATCAACAACAACACTCACTCACTCCTGGCTAAACCCCTAACTACTGTAGTATGAGACACATATGCCATCAACAACAACACTCACTCACTCCTGGCTAAACCCCTAACTACTCTAGTATAAGACACATGTGACATCAAGAACAACACTCACTCACTCATAGCAAAACATGTGACATCAACAACAACACTAGCTCACTCCTGGCTAAACCCCTAACTACTCTGGTATGAGACACAAAAGACATCAACAACAACACTAGCTCACTCCTGGCTAAACCCCTAACTACTCTAGTATAAGACACATGTGACATCAACAACAACACTCACTCACTCATAGCAAAACATGTGACATCAACAACAACACTAGCTCACTCCTGGCTAAACCCCTAACTACTCTGGTATGAGACACATGTGACATCAACAACAACACTAGCTCACTCCTGGCTAAACCCCTAACTACTCTAGTATAAGACACATGTGACATCAACAACAACACTAGTTCACTCCTGGCTAAACCCCTAACTACTCTGGTATGAGACACATGTGACATCAACAACAACACTAGCTCACTCCTGGCTAAACCCCTAACTACTCTAGTATAAGACACATGTGACATCAACAACAACACTAGCTCACTCCTGGCTAAACCCCTAACTACTCTGGTATGAGACACATGTGACATCAACAACAACACTAGCTCACTCCTGGCTAAACCCCTAACTACTCTAGTATAAGACACATGTGACATCAACAACAACACTAGCTCACTCCAGGCTAAACCCCTAACTACTCTAGTATAAGACACATGTGACATCAAGAACAACACTCACTCACTCATAGCAAAACATGTGACATCAACAACAACACTAGCTCACTCCTGGCTAAACCCCTAACTACTCTGGTATGAGAAACATGTGACATCAACAACAACACTAGCTCACTCCTGGCTAAACCCCTAACTACTCTAGTATAAGACACATGTGACATCAACAACAACACTAGCTCACTCCTGGCTAAACCCTAACTACTCTAGTATAAGACACGTGTGACATCAACAACAACACTAGCTCACTCCTGGCTAAACCCCTAACTACTGTAGTATGAGACACATATGACATCAACAACAACACTCACTCACTCCTGGCTAAACCCCTAACTACTGTAGTATGAGACACATATGACATCAACAACAACACTCACTCACTCCTGGCTAAACCCCTAACTACTGTAGTATGAGACACATATGCCATCAACAACAACACTCACTCACTCCTGGCTAAACCCCTAACTACTCTAGTATAAGACACATGTGACATCAAGAACAACACTCACTCACTCATAGCAAAACATGTGACATCAACAACAACACTAGCTCACTCCTGGCTAAACCCCTAACTACTCTAGTATAAGACACATGTGACATCAACAACAACACTCACTCACTCATAGCAAAACATGTGACATCAACAACAACACTAGCTCACTCCTGGCTAAACCCCTAACTACTGTAGTATGAGACACATATGACATCAACAACAACACTCACTCACTCCTGGCTAAACCCCTAACTACTGTAGTATGAGACACATATGCCATCAACAACAACACTCACTCACTCCTGGCTAAACCCCTAACTACTCTAGTATAAGACACATGTGACATCAAGAACAACACTCACTCACTCATAGCAAAACATGTGACATCAACAACAACACTAGCTCACTCCTGGCTAAACCCCTAACTACTCTAGTATAAGACACATGTGACATCAACAACAACACTCACTCACTCATAGCAAAACATGTGACATCAACAACAACACTAGCTCACTCCTGGCTAAACCCCTAACTACTCTGGTATGAGACACATGTGACATCAACAACAACACTAGCTCACTCCTGGCTAAACCCCTAACTACTCTAGTATAAGACACATGTGACATCAACAACAACACTAGCTCACTCCTGGCTAAACCCCTAACTACTCTGGTATGAGACACATGTGACATCAACAACCACACTAGCTCACTCCTGGCTAAACCCCTAACTACTCTAGTATAAGACACATGTGACATCAACAACAACACTAGCTCACTCCTGGCTAAACCCCTAACTACTCTGGTATGAGACACATGTGACATCAACAACAACACTAGCTCACTCCTGGCTAAACCCCTAACTACTCTAGTATAAGACACATGTGACATCAACAACAACACTAGCTCACTCCTGGCTAAACCCCTAACTACTCTGGTATAAGACACATGTGACATCAAGAACAACACTCACTCACTCATAGCAAAACATGTGACATCAACAACAACACTAGCTCACTCCTGGCTAAACCCCTAACTACTCTGGTATGAGAAACATGTGACATCAACAACAACACTAGCTCACTCCTGGCTAAACCCCTAACTACTCTAGTATAAGACACATGTGACATCAACAACAACACTAGCTCACTCCTGGCTAAACCCTAACTACTCTAGTATAAGACACGTGTGACATCAACAACAACACTAGCTCACTCCTGGCTAAACCCCTAACTACTCTAGTATAAGACACATGTGACATCAACAACAACACTAGCTCACTCCTGGCTAAACCCCTAACTACTCTAGTATAAGACACATGTGACATCAACAACAACACTCACTCACTCACTCCTGGCTACACCCCTAACTACCGTAGTATGAGACACATATGACATCAACAACAACACTCACTCACTCCTGGCTAAACCCCTAACTACTCTAGTATGAGACACATATGCCATCAACAACAACACTCACTCACTCCTGGCTAAACCCCTAACTACTCTAGTATAAGACACATGTGACATCAAGAACAACACTCACTCACTCATAGCAAAACATGTGACATCAACAACAACACTAGCTCACTCCTGGCTAAACCCCTAACTACTCTGGTATGAGAAACATGTGACATCAACAACAACACTAGCTCACTCCTGGCTAAACCCCTAACTACTCTAGTATAAGACACATGTGACATCAAGAACAACACTCACTCACTCATAGCAAAACATGTGACATCAACAACAACACTAGCTCACTCCTGGCTAAACCCCTAACTACTCTGGTATGAGAAACATGTGACATCAACAACAACACTAGCTCACTCCTGGCTAAACCCCTAACTACTCTAGTATAAGACACATGTGACATCAACAACAACACTAGCTCACTCCTGGCTAAACCCTAACTACTCTAGTATAAGACACGTGTGACATCAACAACAACACTAGCTCACTCCTGGCTAAACCCCTAACTACTCTAGTATAAGACACATGTGACATCAACAACAACACTAGCTCACTCCTGGCTAAACCCCTAACTACTCTGGTATGAGACACATATGCCATCAACAACAACACTCACTTACTCCTGGCTAAACCCCTAACTACTCTAGTATAAGACACATGTGACATCAACAACAACACTAGCTCACTCCTGGCTAAACCCCTAACTACTCTGGTATGAGACACATGTGACATCAACAACAACACTAGCTCACTCCTGGCTAAACCCCTAACTACTCTGGTATGAGACACATGTGACATCAACAACAACACTAGCTCACTCCTGGCTTAACCCCTAACTACTCTGGTATGAGACACATGTGACATCAACAACAACACTAGCTCACTCCTGGCTAAACACCTAACTACTCTAGTATAAGACACATGTGACATCAACAACAACACTAGCTCACTCCTGGCTAAACCCCTAACTACTCTAGTATAAGACACATGTGACATCAACAACAACACTCACTCACTCCTGGCTAAACCCCTAACTACTCTAGTATAAGACACATGTGACATCAAGAACAACACTAGCTCACTCCTGGCTAAACCCCTAACTACTCTAGTATAAGACACATGTGACATCAACAACAACACTCACTCACTCCTGGCTAAACCCCTAACTACTCTAGTATAAGACACATGTGACATCAACAACAACACTAGCTCACTCCTGGCTAAACCCCTAACTACTCTAGTATAAGACACATGTGACATCAAGAACAACACTCACTCACTCATAGCAAAACATGTGACATCAACAACAACACTAGCTCACTCCTGGCTAAACCCCTAACTACTCTGGTATGAGACACATAAGATTTCAACAACAACACTCACTCACTCCTGGCTAAACCCCTAACTACTCTGGTATAAGACACATAAGACATCAACAACAACACTAGCTCACTCCTGGCTAAACCCCTAACTACTCTAGTATGAGACACATATGACATCAACAACAACACTCACTCACTCCTGGCTAAACCCCTAACTACTGTAGTATGAGACACATATGACATCAACAACAACACTCACTCACTCCTGGCTAAACCCCTAACTACTCTAGTATAAGACACATGTGACATCAACAACAACACTCACTCACTCCTGGCTAAACCCCTAACTACTCTAGTATGAGACACATATGACATCAACAACAACACTAGCTCACTCCTGGCTAAACCCCTAACTACTCTGGTATGAGACACATGTGACATCAACAACAACACTAGCTCACTCCTGGCCAAACCCCTAACTACTCTGGTATGAGACACATGTGACATCAACAACAACACTAGCTCACTCCTGGCTAAACCCCTAACTACTCTGGTATGAGACACATGTGACATCAACAACAACACTAGCTCACTCCTGGCTAAACCCCTAACTACTCTAGTATAAGACACATGTGACATCAAGAACAACACTAGCTTACTCCTGGCTAAACCCTAACTACTCTAGTATAAGACACATGTGACATCAACAACAACACTCACTCACTCCTGGCTAAACCCCTAACTACTCTAGTATAAGACACATGTGACATCAACAACAACACTAGCTCACTCCTGGCTAAACCCCTAACTACTGTAGTATAAGACACATGTGACATCAAGAACAACACTCACTCACTCATAGCAAAACATGTGACATCAACAACAACAATCACTCAATCCTGGCTAAACCCCTAACTACTCTGGTATAAGACACATAAGACATCAACAACAACACTAGCTCACTCCTGGCTAAACCCCTAACTACTCTAGTATAAGACACATGTGACATCAACAACAACACTCACTCACTCCTGGCTAAACCCCTAACTACTCTAGTATAAGACACATGTGACATCAACAACAACACTAGCTCACTCCTGGCTAAACCCCTAACTACTCTAGTATAAGACACATGTGATATCAAGAACAACACTCACTCACTCATAGCAAAACATGTGACATCAACAACAACACTCACTCACTCCTGGCTAAACCCCTAACTATTCTGGTATGAGACACATAAGACATCAACAACAACACTAGCTCACTCCTGGCTAAACCCCTAACTACTCTAGTATAAGACACATGTGCATCAACAACAACACTAGCTCACTCCTGGCTAAACCCCTAACTACTCTGGTATGAGACACATAAGACATCAACAATAACACTAGCTCACTCCTGGCTAAACCCCTAACTACTCTGGTATAAGACACATATGACATCAACAACAACACTCACTCACTCCTGGCTAAACCCCTAACTACTCTAGTATAAGACACATGTGACATCAAGAACAACACTCACTCGATCATAGCAAAACATGTGACATCAACAACAACACTCACTCACTCCTGGCTAAACCCCTAACTACTCTGGTATGAGACACATGTGACATCAACAACAACACTAGCTCACTCCTGGCTAAACCCCTAACTACTCTGGTATGAGACACAAAAGACATCAACAACAACACTAGCTCACTCCTGGCTAAACCCCTAACTACTCTAGTATAAGACACATGTGACATCAACAACAACACTAGCTCACTCCTGGCTAAACCCCTAACTACTCTAGTATAAGACACATGTGACATCAACAACAACACTAGCTCACTCCTGGCTAAACCCCTAACTACTCTGGTATGAGACACATAAGACATCAACAACAACACTAGCTCACTCCTGGCTAAACCCCTAACTACTCTAGTATAAGACACATGTGACATCAACAACAACACTAGCTCACTCCTGGCTAAACCCCTAACTACTCTAGTATAAGACACATGTGACATCAAGAACAACACTCACTCGATCATAGCAAAACATGTGACATCAACAACAACACTCACTCACTCCTGGCTAAACCCCTAACTACTCTGGTATGAGACACATGTGACATCAACAACAACACTAGCTCACTCCTGGCTAAACCCCTAACTACTCTGGTATGAGACACAAAAGACATCAACAACAACACTAGCTCACTCCTGGCTAAACCCCTAACTACTCTAGTATAAGACACATGTGACATCAACAACAACACTAGCTCACTCCTGGCTAAACCCCTAACTACTCTGGTATGAGACACATAAGACATTAACAACAACACTAGCTCACTCCTGGCTAAACCCCTAACTACTCTAGTATAAGACACATGTGACATCAACAACAACACTAGCTCACTCCTGGCTAAACCCCTAACTACTGTAGTATGAGACACATATGCCATCAACAACAACACTCACTCACTCCTGGCTAAACCCCTAACTACTCTAGTATGAGACACATATGACATCAACAACAACACTCACTCACTCCTGGCTAAACCCCTAACTACTCTGGTATGAGACACATGTGACATCAACAACAACACTAGCTCACTCCTGGCTAAACCCCTATCTACTCTGGTATGAGACACATGTGACATCAACAACAACACTAGCTCACTCCTGGCTAAACCCCTAACTACTCTAGTATAAGACACATGTGACATCAAGAACAACACTAGCTCACTCCTGGCTAAACCCCTAACTACTCTAGTATAAGACATATGTGACATCAACAACAACACTCACTCACTCACTCCTGGCTACACCCCTAACTACTGTAGTATGAGACACATATGACATCAACAACAACACTCACTCACTCCTGGCTAAACCCCTAACTACTGTAGTATGAGACACATATGACATCAACAACAACACTCACTCACTCCTGGCTAAACCCCTAACTACTCTAGTATAAGACACATGTGACATCAAGAACAACACTCACTCACTCATAGCAAAACATGTGACATCAACAACAACACTAGCTCACTCCTGGCTAAACCCCTAACTACTCTGGTATGAGACACATGTGACATCAACAACACTAGCTCACTCCTGGCTAAACCCCTAACTACTCTGGTATGAGACACATAAGACATCAACAACAACACTAGCTCACTCCTGGTTAAACCCCTAACTACTCTGGTATGAGACACATGTGACATCAACAACAACACTAGCTCACTCCTGGCTAAACCCCTAACTACTCTAGTATAAGACACATGTGACATCAAGAACAACACTAGCTTACTCCTGGCTAAACCCCTAACTACTCTGGTATGAGACACATGTGACATCAACAACAACACTCACTCACTCCTGGCTAAACCCCTAACTACTCTAGTATAAGACACATGTGACATCAACAACAACACTCACTCACTCATAGCAAAACATGTGACATCAACAACAACAATCACTCAATCCTGGCTAAACCCCTAACTACTCTGGTATAAGACACATAAGACATCAACAACAACACTAGCTCACTCCTGGCTAAACCCCTAACTACTCTAGTATAAGACACATGTGATATCAAGAACAACACTCACTCACTCATAGCAAAACATGTGACATCAACAACAACACTCACTCACTCCTGGCTAAACCCCTAACTATTCTGGTATGAGACACATAAGACATCAACAACAACACTAGCTCACTCCTGGCTAAACCCCTAACTACTCTAGTATAAGACACATGTGCATCAACAACAACACTAGCTCACTCCTGGCTAAACCCCTAACTACTCTGGTATGAGACACATAAGACATCAACAATAACACTAGCTCACTCCTGGCTAAACCCCTAACTACTCTGGTATAAGACACATATGACATCAACAACAACACTCACTCACTCCTGGCTAAACCCCTAACTACTCTAGTATAAGACACATGTGACATCAAGAACAACACTCACTCGATCATAGCAAAACATGTGACATCAACAACAACACTCACTCACTCCTGGCTAAACCCCTAACTACTCTGGTATGAGACACATGTGACATCAACAACAACACTAGCTCACTCCTGGCTAAACCCCTAACTACTCTGGTATGAGACACAAAAGACATCAACAACAACACTAGCTCACTCCTGGCTAAACCCCTAACTACTCTAGTATAAGACACATGTGACATCAACAACAACACTAGCTCACTCCTGGCTAAACCCCTAACTACTCTAGTATAAGACACATGTGACATCAACAACAACACTAGCTCACTCCTGGCTAAACCCCTAACTACTCTGGTATGAGACACATAAGACATCAACAACAACACTAGCTCACTCCTGGCTAAACCCCTAACTACTCTAGTATAAGACACATGTGACATCAACAACAACACTAGCTCACTCCTGGCTAAACCCCTAACTACTCTAGTATAAGACACATGTGACATCAAGAACAACACTCACTCGATCATAGCAAAACATGTGACATCAACAACAACACTCACTCACTCCTGGCTAAACCCCTAACTACTCTGGTATGAGACACATGTGACATCAACAACAACACTAGCTCACTCCTGGCTAAACCCCTATCTACTCTGGTATGAGACACATGTGACATCAACAACAACACTAGCTCACTCCTGGCTAAACCCCTAACTACTCTGGTATGAGACACAAAAGACATCAACAACAACACTAGCTCACTCCTGGCTAAACCCCTAACTACTCTAGTATAAGACACATGTGACATCAACAACAACACTAGCTCACTCCTGGCTAAACCCCTAACTACTCTAGTATAAGACACATGTGACATCAACAACAACACTAGCTCACTCCTGGCTAAACCCCTAACTACTCTGGTATGAGACACATAAGACATCAACAACAACACTAGCTCACTCCTGGCTAAACCCCTAACTACTCTAGTATAAGACACATGTGACATCAACAACAACACTAGCTCACTCCTGGCTAAACCCCTAACTACTCTAGTATAAGACACATGTGACATCAAGAACAACACTCACTCGATCATAGCAAAACATGTGACATCAACAACAACACTCACTCACTCCTGGCTAAACCCCTAACTACTCTGGTATGAGACACATGTGACATCAACAACAACACTAGCTCACTCCTGGCTAAACCTCTAACTACTCTGGTATGAGACACAAAAGACATCAACAACAACACTAGCTCACTCCTGGCTAAACCCCTAACTACTCTAGTATAAGACACATGTGACATCAACAACAACACTAGCTCACTCCTGGCTAAACCCCTAACTACTCTGGTATGAGACACATAAGACATCAACAACAACACTAGCTCACTCCTGGCTAAACCCCTAACTACTCTAGTATAAGACACATGTGACATCAACAACAACACTAGCTCACTCCTGGCTAAACCCCTAACTACTGTAGTATGAGACACATATGCCATCAACAACAACACTCACTCACTCCTGGCTAAACCCCTAACTACTGTAGTATGAGACACATATGACATCAACAACAACACTCACTCACTCCTGGCTAAACCCCTAACTACTCTGGTATGAGACACATGTGACATCAACAACAACACTAGCTCACTCCTGGCTAAACCCCTATCTACTCTGGTATGAGACACATGTGACATCAACAACAACACTAGCTCACTCCTGGCTAAACCCCTAACTACTCTAGTATAAGACACATGTGACATCAAGAACAACACTAGCTCACTCCTGGCTAAACCCCTAACTACTCTAGTATAAGACATATGTGACATCAACAACAACACTCACTCACTCACTCCTGGCTACACCCCTAACTACTGTAGTATGAGACACATATGACATCAACAACAACACTCACTCACTCCTGGCTAAACCCCTAACTACTGTAGTATGAGACACATATGACATCAACAACAACACTCACTCACTCCTGGCTAAACCCCTAACTACTCTAGTATAAGACACATGTGACATCAAGAACAACACTCACTCACTCATAGCAAAACATGTGACATCAACAACAACACTAGCTCACTCCTGGCTAAACCCCTAACTACTCTGGTATGAGACACATGTGACATCAACAACACTAGCTCACTCCTGGCTAAACCCCTAACTACTCTGGTATGAGACACATAAGACATCAACAACAACACTAGCTCACTCCTGGTTAAACCCCTAACTACTCTGGTATGAGACACATGTGACATCAACAACAACACTAGCTCACTCCTGGCTAAACCCCTAACTACTCTAGTATAAGACACATGTGACATCAAGAACAACACTAGCTTACTCCTGGCTAAACCCCTAACTACTCTGGTATGAGACACATGTGACATCAACAACAACACTCACTCACTCCTGGCTAAACCCCTAACTACTCTAGTATAAGACACATGTGACATCAACAACAACACTCACTCACTCATAGCAAAACATGTGACATCAACAACAACAATCACTCAATCCTGGCTAAACCCCTAACTACTCTGGTATAAGACACATAAGACATCAACAACAACACTAGCTCACTCCTGGCTAAACCCCTAACTACTCTAGTATAAGACACATGTGACATCAACAACAACACTCACTCACTCCTGGCTAAACCCCTAACTACTCTAGTATAAGACACATGTGACATCAACAACAACACTAGCTCACTCCTGGCTAAACCCCTAACTACTCTAGTATAAGACACATGTGATATCAAGAACAACACTCACTCACTCATAGCAAAACATGTGACATCAACAACAACACTCACTCACTCCTGGCTAAACCCCTAACTACTCTGGTATGAGACACATAAGACATCAACAACAACACTAGCTCACTCCTGGCTAAACCCCTAACTACTCTAGTATAAGACACATGTGCATCAACAACAACACTCACTCACTCCTGGCTAAACCCCTAACTACTCTAGTATAAGACACATGTGACATCAAGAACAATACTCACTCACTCATAGCAAAACATGTGACATCAACAACAACACTAGCTCACTCCTGGCTAAACCCCTAACTACTCTGGTATGAGACACATGTGACATCAACAACAACACTAGCTCACTCCTGGCTAAACCCCTATCTACTCTGGTATGAGACACATGTGACATCAACAACAACACTAGCTCACTCCTGGCTAAACCCCTAACTACTCTAGTATAAGACATATGTGACATCAACAACAACACTCACTCACTCACTCCTGGCTACACCCCTAACTACTGTAGTATGAGACACATATGACATCAACAACAACACTAGCTCACTCCTGGCTAAACCCCTAACTACTGTAGTATGAGACACATATGACATCAACAACAACACTCACTCACTCCTGGCTAAACCCCTAACTACTCTAGTATAAGACACATGTGACATCAAGAACAACACTCACTCACTCATAGCAAAACATGTGACATCAACAACAACACTAGCTCACTCCTGGCTAAACCCCTAACTACTCTGGTATGAGACACATGTGACATCAACAACACTAGCTCACTCCTGGCTAAACCCCTAACTACTCTGGTATGAGACACATAAGACATCAACAACAACACTAGCTCACTCCTGGCTAAACCCCTAACTACTCTGGTATGAGACACATGTGACATCAACAACAACACTAGCTCACTCCTGGCTAAACCCCTAACTACTCTAGTATAAGACACATGTGACATCAAGAACAACACTAGCTTACTCCTGGCTAAACCCTAACTACTCTAGTATAAGACACATGTGACATCAACAACAACACTCACTCACTCCTGGCTAAACCCCTAACTACTCTAGTATAAGACACATGTGACATCAACAACAACACTCACTCACTCCTGGCTAAACCCCTAACTACTCTGGTATAAGACACATGTGACATCAAGAACAACACTCACTCACTCATAGCAAAACATGTGACATCAACAACAACAATCACTCAATCCTGGCTAAACCCCTAACTACTCTGGTATAAGACACATAAGACATCAACAACAACACTAGCTCACTCCTGGCTAAACCCCTAACTACTCTAGTATAAGACACATGTGACATCAACAACAACACTCACTCACTCCTGGCTAAACCCCTAACTACTCTAGTATAAGACACATGTGACATCAACAACAACACTAGCTCACTCCTGGCTAAACCCCTAACTACTCTAGTATAAGACACATGTGATATCAACAACAACACTCACTCACTCATAGCAAAACATGTGACATCAACAACAACACTCACTCACTCCTGGCTAAACCCTTAACTACTCTGGTATGAGACACATAAGACATCAACAACAACACTAGCTCACTCCTGGCTAAATCCCTAACTACTCTAGTATAAGACACATGTGCATCAACAACAACACTAGCTCACTCCTGGCTAAACCCCTAACTACTCTGGTATGAGACACATAAGCCATCAACAATAACACTAGCTCACTCCTGGCTAAACCCCTAACTACTCTAGTTTAAGACACATATGACATCAACAACAACACTAGCTCACTCCTGGCTAAACCCCTAACTACTCTAGTATAAGACACATGTGACATCAACAACAACACTAGCTCACTCCTGGCTAAACCCCTAACTACTCTAGTATAAGACACATGTGACATCAAGAACAACACTCACTCACTCATAGCAAAACATGTGACATCAACAACAACACTCACTCACTCCTGGCTAAACCCCTAACTACTCTGGTATGAGATACAAAAGACATCAACAACAACACTAGCTCACTCCTGGCTAAACCCCTAACTACTCTGGTATGAGACACAAAAGACATCAACAACAACACTAGCTCACTCCTGGCTAAACCCCTAACTACTCTAGTATAAGACACATGTGACATCAACAACAACACTAGCTCACTCCTGGCTAAACCCCTAACTACTCTAGTTTAAGACACATGTGACATCAACAACAACACTCACTCACTCATAGCAAAACATGTGACATCAACAACAACACTAGCTCACTCCTGGCTAAACCCCTAACTACTCTAGTATAAGACACATGTGACATCAACAACAACACTAGCTCACTCCTGGCTAAACCCCTAACTACTCTAGTTTAAGACACATGTGACATCAACAACAACACTCACTCACTCATAGCAAAACATGTGACATCAACAACAACACTAGCTCACTCCTGGCTAAACCCCTAACTACTCTAGTATAAGACACATGTGACATCAACAACAACACTAGCTCACTCCTGGCTAAACCCCTAACTACTCTAGTATAAGACACATATGACATCAACAACAACACTAGCTCACTCCTGGCTAAACCCCTAACTACTCTAGTATAAGACACATAAGACATCAACAACAACACTAGCTCACTCCTGGCTAAACCCCTAACTACTCTGGTATGAGACACATGTGACATCAACAACAACACTAGCTCACTCCTGGCTAAACCCCTAACTACTCTAGTATAAGACACATGTGACATCAACAACAACACTAGCTCACTCCTGGCTAAACCCCTAACTACTCTGGTATGAGACACATGTGACATCAACAACAACACTAGCTCACTCCTGGCTAAACCCCTAACTACTCTAGTATAAGACACATAAGACATCAACAACAACACTAGCTCACTCCTGGCTAAACCCCTAACTACCCTGGTATGAGACACATAAGACATCAACAACAACACTAGCTCACTCCTGGCTAAACCCCTAACTACTCTGGTATGAGACACATAAGACATCAACAACAACACTAGCTCACTCCTGGCTAAACCCCTAACTACTCTAGTATAAGACACATGTGACATCAAGAACAACACTAGCTCACTCCTGGCTAAACTCCTAACTACTCTAGTATAAGACACATGTGACATCAAGAACAACACTCACTCACTCATAGCAAAACATGTGACATCAACAACAACACTCACTCACTCCTGGCTAAACCCCTAACTACTCTGGTATAAGACACATAAGACATCAACAACAACACTAGCTCACTCCTGGCTAAACCCCTAACTACTCTAGTATAAGACACATGTGACATCAAGAACAACACTCACTCACTCATAGCAAAACATGTGACATCAACAACAACACTCACTCACTCCTGGCTAAACCCCTAACTACTCTGGTATAAGACACATAAGACATCAACAACAACACTAGCTCACTCCTGGCTAAACCCCTAACTACTCTAGTATAAGACACATGTGACATCAACAACAACACTAGCTCACTCCTGGCTAAACCCCTAACTACTCTAGTATAAGACACATGTGACATCAAGAACAACACTCACTCACTCCTGGCAAAACATGTGACATCAACAACAACACTAGCTCACTCCTGGCTAAACCCCTAACTACTCTGGTATAAGACACATAAGACATCAACAACAACACTAGCTCACTCCTGGCTAAACCCCTAACTACTGTAGTATGAGACACATATGCCATCAACAACAACACTCACTCACTCCTGGCTAAACCCCTAACTACTGTAGTATGAGACACATATGACATCAACAACAACACTCACTCACTCCTGGCTAAACCCCTAACTACTCTGGTATGAGACACATGTGACATCAACAACAACACTAGCTCACTCCTGGCTAAACCCCTATCTACTCTGGTATGAGACACATGTGACATCAACAACAACACTAGCTCACTCCTGGCTAAACCCCTAACTACTCTAGTATAAGACACATGTGACATCAAGAACAACACTAGCTCACTCCTGGCTAAACCCCTAACTACTCTAGTATAAGACATATGTGACATCAACAACAACACTCACTCACTCACTCCTGGCTACACCCCTAACTACTGTAGTATGAGACACATATGACATCAACAACAACACTCACTCACTCCTGGCTAAACCCCTAACTACTGTAGTATGAGACACATATGACATCAACAACAACACTCACTCACTCCTGGCTAAACCCCTAACTACTCTAGTATAAGACACATGTGACATCAAGAACAACACTCACTCACTCATAGCAAAACATGTGACATCAACAACAACACTAGCTCACTCCTGGCTAAACCCCTAACTACTCTGGTATGAGACACATGTGACATCAACAACACTAGCTCACTCCTGGCTAAACCCCTAACTACTCTGGTATGAGACACATAAGACATCAACAACAACACTAGCTCACTCCTGGCTAAACCCCTAACTACTCTGGTATGAGACACATGTGACATCAACAACAACACTAGCTCACTCCTGGCTAAACCCCTAACTACTCTAGTATAAGACACATGTGACATCAAGAACAACACTAGCTTACTCCTGGCTAAACCCCTAACTACTCTGGTATGAGACACATGTGACATCAACAACAACACTCACTCACTCCTGGCTAAACCCCTAACTACTCTAGTATAAGACACATGTGACATCAACAACAACACTCACTCACTCCTTGCTAAACCCCTAACTACTCTAGTATAAGACACATGTGACATCAACAACAACACTCACTCACTCATAGCAAAACATGTGACATCAACAACAACAATCACTCAATCCTGGCTAAACCCCTAACTACTCTGGTATAAGACACATAAGACATCAACAACAACACTAGCTCACTCCTGGCTAAACCCCTAACTACTCTAGTATAAGACACATGTGACATCAACAACAACACTCACTCACTCCTGGCTAAACCCCTAACTACTCTAGTATAAGACACATGTGACATCAACAACAACACTAGCTCACTCCTGGCTAAACCCCTAACTACTCTAGTATAAGACACATGTGATATCAAGAACAACACTCACTCACTCATAGCAAAACATGTGACATCAACAACAACACTCACTCACTCCTGGCTAAACCCCTAACTACTCTGGTATGAGACACATAAGACATCAACAACAACACTAGCTCACTCCTGGCTAAACCCCTAACTACTCTAGTATAAGACACATGTGCATCAACAACAACACTCACTCACTCCTGGCTAAACCCCTAACTACTCTAGTATAAGACACATGTGACATCAAGAACAATACTCACTCACTCATAGCAAAACATGTGACATCAACAACAACACTAGCTCACTCCTGGCTAAACCCCTAACTACTCTGGTATGAGACACATGTGACATCAACAACAACACTAGCTCACTCCTGGCTAAACCCCTATATACTCTAGTATGAGACACATGTGACATCAACAACAACACTAGCTCACTCCTGGCTAAACCCCTAACTACTCTAGTATAAGACACATGTGACATCAAGAACAACACTAGCTCACTCCTGGCTAAACCCCTAACTACTCTAGTATAAGACATATGTGACATCAACAACAACACTCACTCACTCACTCCTGGCTACACCCCTAACTACTGTAGTATGAGACACATATGACATCAACAACAACACTCACTCACTCCTGGCTAAACCCCTAACTACTGTAGTATGAGACACATATGACATCAACAACAACACTCACTCACTCCTGGCTAAACCCCTAACTACTCTAGTATAAGACACATGTGACATCAAGAACAACACTCACTCACTCATAGCAAAACATGTGACATCAACAACAACACTAGCTCACTCCTGGCTAAACCCCTAACTACTCTGGTATGAGACACATGTGACATCAACAACACTAGCTCACTCCTGGCTAAACCCCTAACTACTCTGGTATGAGACACATAAGACATCAACAACAACACTAGCTCACTCCTGGCTAAACCCCTAACTACTCTGGTATGAGACACATGTGACATCAACAACAACACTAGCTCACTCCTGGCTAAACCCCTAACTACTCTAGTATAAGACACATGTGACATCAAGAACAACACTAGCTTACTCCTGGCTAAACCCTAACTACTCTAGTATAAGACACATGTGACATCAACAACAACACTCACTCACTCCTGGCTAAACCCCTAACTACTCTAGTATAAGACACATGTGACATCAACAACAACACTCACTCACTCCTGGCTAAACCCCTAACTACTCTAGTATAAGACACATGTGACATCAAGAACAACACTCACTCACTCATAGCAAAACATGTGACATCAACAACAACAATCACTCAATTCTGGCTAAACCCCTAACTACTCTGGTATAAGACACATAAGACATCAACAACAACACTAGCTCACTCCTGGCTAAACCCCTAACTACTCTAGTATAAGACACATGTGACATCAACAACAACACTCACTCACTCCTGGCTAAACCCCTAACTACTCTAGTATAAGACACATGTGACATCAACAACAACACTAGCTCACTCCTGGCTAAACCCCTAACTACTCTAGTATAAGACACATGTGATATCAAGAACAACACTCACTCACTCATAGCAAAACATGTGACATCAACAACAACACTCACTCACTCCTGGCTAAACCCCTAACTACTCTGGTATGAGACACATAAGACATCAACAACAACACTAGCTCACTCCTGGCTAAACCCCTAACTACTCTAGTATAAGACACATGTGCATCAACAACAACACTAGCTCACTCCTGGCTAAACCCCTAACTACTCTGGTATGAGACACATAAGACATCAACAACAACACTAGCTCACTCCTGGCTAAACCCCTAACTAGTCTAGTATAAGACACATGTGACATCAACAACAACACTAGCTCACTCCTGGCTAAACCCCTAACTACTCTAGTATAAGACACATGTGACATCAAGAACAACACTCACTCACTCATAGCAAAACATGTGACATCAACAACAACACTCACTCACTCCTGGCTAAACCCCTAACTACTCTGGTATGAGACACAAAAGACATCAACAACAACACTAGCTCACTCCTGGCTAAACCCCTAACTACTCTGGTATGAGACACAAAAGACATCAACAACAACACTAGCTCACTCCTGGCTAAACCCCTAACTACTCTAGTATAAGACACATGTGACATCAACAACAACACTAGCTCACTCCTGGCTAAACCCCTAACTACTCTAGTTTAAGACACATGTGACATCAACAACAACACTCACTCACTCATAGCAAAACATGTGACATCAATAACAACACTAGCTCACTCCTGGCTAAACCCCTAACTACTCTAGTATAAGACACATGTGACATCAACAACAACACTAGCTCACTCCTGGCTAAACCCCTAACTACTCTAGTTTAAGACACATGTGACATCAACAACAACACTCACTCACTCATAGCAAAACATGTGACATCAACAACAACACTAGCTCACTCCTGGCTAAACCCCTAACTACTCTAGTATAAGACACATGTGACATCAACAACAACACTAGCTCACTCCTGGCTAAACCCCTAACTACTCTAGTATAAGACACATATGACATCAACAACAACACTAGCTCACTCCTGGCTAAACCCCTAACTACTCTAGTATAAGACACATAAGACATCAACAACAACACTAGCTCACTCCTGGCTAAACCCCTAACTACTCTGGTATGAGACACATGTGACATCAACAACAACACTAGCTCACTCCTGGCTAAACCCCTAACTACTCTAGTATAAGACACATGTGACATCAACAACAACACTAGCTCACTCCTGGCTAAACCCCTAACTACTCTAGTATAAGACACATAAGACATCAACAACAACACTAGCTCACTCCTGGCTAAACCCCTAACTACTCTGGTATGAGACACATAAGACATCAACAACAACACTAGCTCACTCCTGGCTAAACCCCTAACTACTCTAGTATAAGACACATGTGACATCAAGAACAACACTAGCTCACTCCTGGCTAAACTCCTAACTACTCTAGTATAAGACACATGTGACATCAAGAACAACACTCACTCACTCATAGCAAAACATGTGACATCAACAACAACACTCACTCACTCCTGGCTAAACCCCTAACTACTCTGGTATAAGACACATAAGACATCAACAACAACACTAGCTCACTCCTGGCTAAACCCTTAACTACTCTAGTATAAGACACATGTGACATCAAGAACAACACTCACTCACTCATAGCAAAACATGTGACATCAACAACAACACTCACTCACTCCTGGTTAAACCCCTAACTACTCTGGTATGAGACACATAAGACATCAACAACAACACTAGCTCACTCCTGGCTAAACCCCTAACTACTCTAGTATAAGACACATGTGCATCAACAACAACACTAGCTCACACTTGGCTAAACCCCTAACTACTCTGGTATGAGACACATAAGACATCAACAATAACACTAGCTCACTCCTGGCTAAACCCCTAACTACTCTAGTATAAGACACATGTGACATCAAGAACAACACTCACTCACTCCTGGCAAAACATGTGACATCAACAACAACACTAGCTCACTCCTGGCTAAACCCCTAACTACTCTGGTATAAGACACATAAGACATCAACAACAACACTAGCTCACTCCTGGCTAAACCCCTAACTACTCTAGTATAAGACACATGTGACATCAACAACAACACTAGCTCACTCCTGGCTAAACCCCTAACTACTCTGGTATGAGACACATAAGACATCAACAACAACACTAGCTCACTCCTGGCTAAACCCCTAACTACTCTAGTATAAGACACATGTGACATCAAGAACAACACTAGCTCACTCCTGGCTAAACTCCTAACTACTCTAGTATAAGACACATGTGACATCAAGAACAACACTCACTCACTCATAGCAAAACATGTGACATCAACAACAACACTCACTCACTCCTGGCTAAACCCCTAACTACTCTGGTATAAGACACATAAGACATCAACAACAACACTAGCTCACTCCTGGCTAAACCCCTAACTACTCTAGTATAAGACACATGTGACATCAAGAACAACACTCACTCACTCATAGCAAAACATGTGACATCAACAACAACACTCACTCACTCCTGGTTAAACCCCTAACTACTCTGGTATGAGACACATAAGACATCAACAACAACACTAGCTCACTCCTGGCTAAACCCCTAACTACTCTAGTATAAGACACATGTGCATCAACAACAACACTAGCTCACACTTGGCTAAACCCCTAACTACTCTGGTATGAGACACATAAGACATCAACAATAACACTAGCTCACTCCTGGCTAAACCCCTAACTACTCTAGTATAAGACACATGTGACATCAACAACAACACTCACTCACTCCTGGCTAAACCCCTAACTACTCTAGTATAAGACACATGTGACATCAAGAACAACACTCACTCACTCCTGGCAAAACATGTGACATCAACAACAACACTAGCTCACTCCTGGCTAAACCCCTAACTACTCTAGTATAAGACACATGTGACATCAACAACAACACTAGCTCACTCCTGGCTAAACCCCTAACTACTCTAGTATAAGACACATGTGACATCAAGAACAACACTCACTCACTCCTGGCAAAACATGTGACATCAACAACAACACTAGCTCACTCCTGGCTAAACCCCTAACTACTCTGGTATAAGACACATAAGACATCAACAACAACACTAGCTCACTCCTGGCTAAACCCCTAACTACTCTAGTATAAGACACATGTGACATCAACAACAACACTAGCTCACTCCTGGCTAAACCCCTAACTACTCTGGTATGAGACACATGTGACATCAACAACAACACTAGCTCACTCCTGGCTAAACCCCTAACTACTCTGGTATAAGACACATAAGACATCAACAACAACACTAGCTCACTCCTGGCTAAACCCCTAACTACTCTAGTATAAGACACATGTGACATCAACAACAACACTAGCTCACTCCTGGCTAAACCCCTAACTACTCTGGTATGAGACACATGTGACATCAAGAACAACACTAGCTCACTCCTGGCTAAACCCCTAACTACTCTGGTATGAGACACAAAAGACATCAACAACAACACTAGCTCACTCCTGGCTAAACCCCTAACTACTCTGGTATGAGACACAAAAGACATCAACAACAACACTAGCTCACTCCTGGCTAAACCCCTAACTACTCTAGTATAAGACACATGTGACATCAACAACAACACTAGCTCACTCCTGGCTAAACCCCTAACTACTCTAGTTTAAGACACATGTGACATCAACAACAACACTCACTCACTCATAGCAAAACATGTGACATCAATAACAACACTAGCTCACTCCTGGCTAAACCCCTAACTACTCTAGTATAAGACACATGTGACATCAACAACAACACTAGCTCACTCCTGGCTAAACCCCTAACTACTCTAGTTTAAGACACATGTGACATCAACAACAACACTCACTCACTCATAGCAAAACATGTGACATCAACAACAACACTAGCTCACTCCTGGCTAAACCCCTAACTACTCTAGTATAAGACACATGTGACATCAACAACAACACTAGCTCACTCCTGGCTAAACCCCTAACTACTCTAGTATAAGACACATATGACATCAACAACAACACTAGCTCACTCCTGGCTAAACCCCTAACTACTCTAGTATAAGACACATAAGACATCAACAACAACACTAGCTCACTCCTGGCTAAACCCCTAACTACTCTGGTATGAGACACATGTGACATCAACAACAACACTAGCTCACTCCTGGCTAAACCCCTAACTACTCTAGTATAAGACACATGTGACATCAACAACAACACTAGCTCACTCCTGGCTAAACCCCTAACTACTCTAGTATAAGACACATAAGACATCAACAACAACACTAGCTCACTCCTGGCTAAACCCCTAACTACTCTGGTATGAGACACATAAGACATCAACAACAACACTAGCTCACTCCTGGCTAAACCCCTAACTACTCTAGTATAAGACACATGTGACATCAAGAACAACACTAGCTCACTCCTGGCTAAACTCCTAACTACTCTAGTATAAGACACATGTGACATCAAGAACAACACTCACTCACTCATAGCAAAACATGTGACATCAACAACAACACTCACTCACTCCTGGCTAAACCCCTAACTACTCTGGTATAAGACACATAAGACATCAACAACAACACTAGCTCACTCCTGGCTAAACCCTTAACTACTCTAGTATAAGACACATGTGACATCAAGAACAACACTCACTCACTCATAGCAAAACATGTGACATCAACAACAACACTCACTCACTCCTGGTTAAACCCCTAACTACTCTGGTATGAGACACATAAGACATCAACAACAACACTAGCTCACTCCTGGCTAAACCCCTAACTACTCTAGTATAAGACACATGTGCATCAACAACAACACTAGCTCACACTTGGCTAAACCCCTAACTACTCTGGTATGAGACACATAAGACATCAACAATAACACTAGCTCACTCCTGGCTAAACCCCTAACTACTCTAGTATAAGACACATGTGACATCAAGAACAACACTCACTCACTCCTGGCAAAACATGTGACATCAACAACAACACTCACTCACTCCTGGTTAAACCCCTAACTACTCTGGTATGAGACACATAAGACATCAACAACAACACTAGCTCACTCCTGGCTAAACCCCTAACTACTCTAGTATAAGACACATGTGCATCAACAACAACACTAGCTCACACTTGGCTAAACCCCTAACTACTCTGGTATGAGACACATAAGACATCAACAATAACACTAGCTCACTCCTGGCTAAACCCCTAACTACTCTAGTATAAGACACATGTGACATCAAGAACAACACTCACTCACTCCTGGCAAAACATGTGACATCAACAACAACACTAGCTCACTCCTGGCTAAACCCCTAACTACTCTGGTATAAGACACATAAGACATCAACAACAACACTAGCTCACTCCTGGCTAAACCCCTAACTACTCTAGTATAAGACACATGTGACATCAACAACAACACTAGCTCACTCCTGGCTAAACCCCTAACTACTCTGGTATGAGACACATAAGACATCAACAACAACACTAGCTCACTCCTGGCTAAACCCCTAACTACTCTAGTATAAGACACATGTGACATCAAGAACAACACTAGCTCACTCCTGGCTAAACTCCTAACTACTCTAGTATAAGACACATGTGACATCAAGAACAACACTCACTCACTCATAGCAAAACATGTGACATCAACAACAACACTCACTCACTCCTGGCTAAACCCCTAACTACTCTGGTATAAGACACATAAGACATCAACAACAACACTAGCTCACTCCTGGCTAAACCCCTAACTACTCTAGTATAAGACACATGTGACATCAAGAACAACACTCACTCACTCATAGCAAAACATGTGACATCAACAACAACACTCACTCACTCCTGGTTAAACCCCTAACTACTCTGGTATGAGACACATAAGACATCAACAACAACACTAGCTCACTCCTGGCTAAACCCCTAACTACTCTAGTATAAGACACATGTGCATCAACAACAACACTAG
Source organism: Haliotis rufescens (assembly GCF_023055435.1). Taxonomy (NCBI): domain Eukaryota; kingdom Metazoa; phylum Mollusca; class Gastropoda; order Lepetellida; family Haliotidae; genus Haliotis; species Haliotis rufescens. The sequence continues at coordinate 1,126,764 of NW_025963824.1, forward strand.
CTCACACTTGGCTAAACCCCTAACTACTCTGGTATGAGACACATAAGACATCAACAATAACACTAGCTCACTCCTGGCTAAACCCCTAACTACTCTAGTATAAGACACATGTGACATCAACAACAACACTCACTCACTCCTGGCTAAACCCCTAACTACTCTAGTATAAGACACATGTGACATCAAGAACAACACTCACTCACTCCTGGCAAAACATGTGACATCAACAACAACACTAGCTCACTCCTGGCTAAACCCCTAACTACTCTAGTATAAGACACATGTGACATCAACAACAACACTAGCTCACTCCTGGCTAAACCCCTAACTACTCTAGTATAAGACACATGTGACATCAAGAACAACACTCACTCACTCCTGGCAAAACATGTGACATCAACAACAACACTAGCTCACTCCTGGCTAAACCCCTAACTACTCTGGTATAAGACACATAAGACATCAACAACAACACTAGCTCACTCCTGGCTAAACCCCTAACTACTCTAGTATAAGACACATGTGACATCAACAACAACACTAGCTCACTCCTGGCTAAACCCCTAACTACTCTGGTATGAGACACATGTGACATCAACAACAACACTAGCTCACTCCTGGCTAAACCCCCAACTACTCTAGTATAAGACACATGTGACATCAAGAACAACACTCACTCACTCATAGCAAAACATGTGACATCAACAACAACACTCACTCACTCCTGGCTAAACCCCTAACTACTCTGGAATAAGACACATAAGACATCAACAACAACACTAGCTCACTCCTGGCTAAACCCCTAACTACTCTAGTATAAGACACATATGACATCAACAACAACACTAGCTCACTCCTGGCTAAACCCCTAACTACTCTAGTATAAGACACATAAGACATCAACAACAACACTAGCTCACTCCTGGCTAAACCCCTAACTACTCTAGTATAAGACACATGTGACATCAAGAACAACACTCACTCACTCCTGGCAAAACATGTGACATCAACAACAACACTAGCTCACTCCTGGCTAAACCCCTAACTACTCTGGTATAAGACACATAAGACATCAACAACAACACTAGCTCACTCCTGGCTAAACCCCTAACTACTCTAGTATAAGACACATGTGACATCAACAACAACACTAGCTCACTCCTGGCTAAACCCCTAACTACTCTGGTATGAGACACATGTGACATCAACAACAACACTAGCTCACTCCTGGCTAAACCCCCAACTACTCTAGTATAAGACACATGTGACATCAAGAACAACACTCACTCACTCATAGCAAAACATGTGATATCAACAACAACACTCACTCACTCCTGGCTAAACCCCTAACTACTCTGGAATAAGACACATAAGACATCAACAACAACACTAGCTCACTCCTGGCTAAACCCCTAACTACTCTAGTATAAGACACATATGACATCAACAACAACACTAGCTCACTCCTGGCTAAACCCCTAACTACTCTAGTATAAGACACATAAGACATCAACAACAACACTAGCTCACTCCTGGCTAAACCCCTAACTACTCTAGTATAAGACATATGTGACATCAACAACAACACTCACTCACTCACTCCTGGCTACACCCCTAACTACTGTAGTATGAGACACATATGACATCAACAACAACACTCACTCACTCCTGGCTAAACCCCTAACTACTGTAGTATGAGACACATATGACATCAAGAACAACACTAGCTCACTCCTGGCTAAACCCCTAACTACTCTAGTATAAGACACATGTGACATCAAGAACAACACTCACTCACTCATAGCAAAACATGTGACATCAACAACAACACTAGCTCACTCCTGGCTAAACCCCTAACTACTCTGGTATGAGACACATGTGACATCAACAACAACACTAGCTCACTCCTGGCTAAACCCCTAACTACTCTGGTATGAGACACATAAGACATCAACAACAACACTAGCTCACTCCTGGCTAAACCCCTAACTACTCTGGTATGAGACACATGTGACATCAACAACAACACTAGCTCACTCCTGGCTAAACCCCTAACTACTCTAGTATAAGACACATGTGACATCAAGAACAACACTAGCTCACTCCTGGCTAAACCCCTAACTACTCTAGTATAAGACACATGTGACATCAACAACAACACTCACTCACTCCTGGCTAAACCCCTAACTACTCTAGTATAAGACACATGTGACATCAACAACAACACTAGCTCACTCCTGGCTAAACCCCTAACTACTCTAGTATAAGACACATGTGACATCAAGAACAACACTCACTCACTCATAGCAAAACATGTGACATCAACAACAACACTCACTCACTCCTGGCTAAACCCCTAACTACTCTGGTATAAGACACATAAGACATCAACAACAACACTAGCTCACTCCTGGCTAAACCCCTAACTACTCTAGTATAAGACACATGTGACATCAACAACAACACTCACTCACTCCTGGCTAAACCCCTAACTACTCTAGTATAAGACACATGTGACATCAACAACAACACTAGCTCACTCCTGGCTAAACCCCTAACTACTCTAGTATAAGACACATGTGACATCAAGAACAACACTCACTCACTCATAGCAAAACATGTGACATCAACAACAACACTCACTCACTCCTGGCTAAACCCCTAACTACTCTGGTATGAGACACATAAGACATCAACAATAACACTAGCTCACTCCTGGCTAAACCCCTAACTACTCTAGTATAAGACACATGTGACATCAAGAACAACACTCACTCACTCATAGCAAAACATGTGACATCAACAACAACACTCACTCACTCCTGGCTAAACCCCTAACTACTCTGGTATAAGACACATGTGACTTTAACAACAACACTAGATCACTCCTGGCTAAACCCCTAACTACTCTGGTATGAGACACAAAAGACATCAACAACAACACTAGCTCACTCCTGGCTAAACCCCTAACTACTCTAGTATAAGACACATGTGACATCAACAACAACACTAGCTCACTCCTGGCTAAACCCCTAACTACTCTAGTATAAGACACATGTGACATCAACAACAACACTAGCTCACTCCTGGCTAAACCCCTAACTACTCTGGTATAAGACACATGTGACATCAAGAACAACACTCACTCACTCATAGGAAAACATGTGACATCAACAACAACACTCACTCACTCCTGGCTAAACCCCTAACTACTCTGGTATAAGACACATGTGACTTTAACAACAACACTAGATCACTCCTGGCTAAACCCCTAACTACTCTGGTATGAGACACAAAAGACATCAACAACAACACTAGCTCACTCCTGGCTAAACCCCTAACTACTCTAGTATAAGACACATGTGACATCAACAACAACACTAGCTCACTCCTGGCTAAACCCCTAACTACTCTAGTATAAGACACATAAGACATCAACAACAACACTAGCTCACTCCTGGCTAAACCCCTAACTACTCTAGTATAAGACACATATGACATCAACAACAACACTAGCTCACTCCTGGCTAAACCCCTAACTACTCTAGTATAAGACACATGTGACATCAACAACAACACTAGCTCACTCCTGGCTAAACCCCTAACTACTCTAGTATAAGACACATGTGACATCAAGAACAACACTCACTCACTCATAGCAAAACATGTGACATCAACAACAACACTCACTCACTCCTGGCTAAACCCCTAACTACTCTGGTATAAACACATAAGACATCAACAACAACACTAGCTCACTCCTGGCTAAACCCCTAACTACTCTAGTATAAGACACATATGACATCAACAACAACACTAGCTCACTCCTGGCTAAACCCCTAACTACTCTAGTATAAGACACATAAGACATCAACAACAACACTAGCTCACTCCTGGCTAAACCCCTAACTACTCTAGTATAAGACACATATGACATCAACAACAACACTAGCTCACTCCTGGCTAAACCCCTAACTACTCTAGTATAAGACACATAAGACATCAACAACAACACTAGCTCACTCCTGGCTAAACCCCTAACTACTCTAGTATAAGACAGATGTGACATCAAGAACAACACTAGCTCACTCCTGGCTAAACCCCTAACTACTCTAGTATAAGACACATAAGACATCAACAACAACACTAGCTCACTCCTGGCTAAACCCCTAACTACTCTAGTATAAGACACATGTGACATCAAGAACAACACTCACTCACTCATAGCAAAACATGTGACATCAACAACAACACTCACTCACTCCTGGCTAAACCCCTAACTACTCTGGTATAAGACACATAAGACATCAACAACAACACTAGCTCACTCCTGGCTAAACCCCTAACTACTCTAGTATAAGACACATGTGACATGAAGAACAACACTCACTCACTCATAGCAAAACATGTGACATCAACAACAACACTCACTCACTCCTGGCTAAACCCCTAACTACTCTGGTATAAGACACATAAGACATCAACAACAACACTAGCTCACTCCTGGCTAAACCCCTAACTACTCTAGTATAAGACACATGTGACATCAACAACAACACTAGCTCACTCCTGGCTAAACCCCTAACTACTCTGGTATGAGACACATAAGACATCAACAACAACACTAGCTCACTCCTGGCTAAACCCCTAACTACTCTAGTATAAGACACATGTGACATCAAGAACAACACTCACACACTCATAGCAAAACATGTGACATCAACAACAACACTCACTCACTCCTGGCTAAACCCCTAACTACTCTGGTATAAGACACATAAGACATCAACAACAACACTAGCTCACTCCTGGCTAAACCCCTAACTACTCTAGTATAAGACACATATGACATCAACAACAACACTAGCTCACTCCTGGCTAAACCCCTAACTACTCTAGTATAAGACACATAAGACATCAACAACAACACTAGCTCACTCCTGGCTAAACCCCTAACTACTCTAGTATAAGACACATGTGACATCAACAACAACACTAGCTCACTCCTGGCTAAACCCCTAACTGCTCTAGTATAAGACACATGTGACATCAAGAACAACACTAGCTCACTCATAGCAAAACATGTGACATCAACAACAACACTAGCTCACTCCTGGCTAAACCCCTAACTACTCTAGTATAAGACACATGTGACATCAACAACAACACTAGCTCACTCCTGGCTAAACCCCTAACTACTCTAGTATAAGACACATGTGACATCAACAACAACACTAGCTCACTCCTGGCTAAACCCCTAACTACTCTAGTATAAGACACATGTGACATCAACAACAACACTAGCTCACTCCTGGCTAAACCCCTAACTACTCTAGTATAAGACACATGTGACATCAAGAACAACACTCACTCACTCATAGCAAAACATGTGACATCAACAACAACACTAGCTCACTCCTGGCTAAACCCCTAACTACTCTGGTATGAGACACATAAGACATCAACAACAACACTAGCTCACTCCTGGCTAAACCCCTAACTACTCTGGTATGAGAAACATGTGACATCAACAACAACACTAGCTCACTCCTGGCTAAACCCCTAACTACTCTAGTATAAGACACATGTGACATCAAGAACAACACTAGCTCACTCCTGGCTAAACCCCTAACTACTCTAGTATAAGACACATGTGACATCAACAACAACACTAGCTCACTCCTGGCTAAACCCCTAACTACTCTAGTATAAGACACATGTGACATCAACAACAACACTAGCTCACTCCTGGCTAAACCCCTAACTACTCTAGTATAAGACACATGTGACATCAACAACAACACTAGCTCACTCCTGGCTAAACCCCTAACTACTCTAGTATGAGACACATGTGACATCAACAACAACACTAGCTCACTCCTGGCTAAACCCCTAACTACTCTAGTATGAGACACATGTGACATCAACAACAACACTAGCTCACTCCTGGCTAAACCCCTAACTACTCTGGTATGAGACACATAAGACATCAACAACAACACTAGCTCACTCCTGGCTAAACCCCTAACTACTCTGGTATGAGAAACATGTGACATCAACAACAACACTAGCTCACTTCTGGCTAAACCCCTAACTACTCTAGTATAAGACACATGTGACATCAAGAACAACACTAGCTCACTCCTGGCTAAACCCCTAACTACTCTAGTATGAGACACATGTGACATCAACAACAACACTAGCTCACTCCTGGCTAAACCCCTAACTACTCTAGTATGAGACACATGTGACATCAACAACAACACTAGCTCACTCCTGGCTAAACCCCTAACTACTCTAGTATAAGACACATGTGACATCAACAACAACACTCACTCACTCCTGGCTAAACTCCTAACTACTCTGGTATGAGACACATAAGACATCAACAACAACACTAGCTCACTCCTGGCTAAACCCCTAACTACTCTAGTATGAGACACATATGACATCAACAACAACACTAGCTCACTCCTGGCTAAACCCCTAACTACTCTGGTATGAGACACATGACATCAACAACAACACTAGCTCACTCCTGGCTAAACCCCTAACTACTCTGGTATGAGACACATATGACATCAACAACAACACTAGCTCACTCCTGGCTAAACCCCTAACTACTCTGGTATGAGACACATATGACATCAACAACAACACTAGCTCACTCCTGGCTAAACTCCTAACTACTCTGGTATGAGACACATATGACATCAAGAACAACACTAGCTCACTCCTGGCTAAACCCCTAACTACAATGACACTCACACATTCCTGATTAGACCTCCAACCTAGTGGTTAAAGCGTTCGCTCGTCACACCGAAGACCCGGATTCGATTCCCGACATGGGTACAGCATCACAAAACAACACTCACTCACTGACTACAACTACTGTAGTTCAAAACACATGTGTTTATCAGCAACAACAGCAATATTCCTTTCAAAAGCCCTGTGACGTAATTACTGGTGAAAGACTGGAGTAGCTGTCGTCATATACACAGAACAATGGCAAATCTTTGGAGTAGCTGTCGTCATATACACAGAACAATGGCAAAACATTGGAGTAGCCATCGTCATATACACAGAACAATGGCAAAACATTGGAGTAGCTGTCGTCATATACACAGAACAATGGCAAATCTTTGGAGTAGCTGTCGTCATATACACAGAACAATGGCAAATCTTTGGAGTAGCTGTCGTCATATACAGAAGAACAATGGCAAATCAGTGGAGTAGCTGTCGTCATATACACAGAACAATGGCAAATCTTTGGAGTAGCTGTCGTCATATACACAGAACAATGGCAAATCTTTGGAGTAGCTGTCGTCATATACACAGAACAATGGCAAATCAGTGGAGTAGCTGTCGTCATATACACAGAACAATGGCAAATCTTTGGAGTAGCTGTCGTCATATACACAGAACAATGGCAAATCTTTGGAGTAGCTGTCGTCATATACACAGAACAATGGCAAATCAGTGGAGTAGCTGTCGTCATATACAGAAGAACAATGGCAAATCTTTGGAGTAGCTGTCGTCATATACAGAAGAACAATGGCAAATCAGTGGAGTAGCTGTCGTCATATACACAGAACAATGGAAAAACACTTGAGTAGATGTCGCCATATACACAGAACAATGGCAAATCATTGGAGTAGCTGTCGTCATATACACAGAACAATGGCAAATCTTTGGAGTAGCTGTCGTCATATACACAGAACAATGGCAAATCTTTGGAGTAGCTGTCGTCATATACACAGAACAATGGCAAATCAGTGGAGTAGCTGCCGTCATATACACAGAACAATGGCAACACATTGGAGTAGCCGTCGTCATATACACAGAACAATGGCAAATCTTTGGAGTAGCTGTCGTCATATACACAGAACAATGGCAAATCATTGGAATAGCTTTCGTCATATACACAGAACAATGGCAAATCATTGGAGTAGCTGTCGTCATATACACAGAACAATGACAAAACACTTGAGTAGATGTCGCCATATACACAGAACAATGGCAAAACACTGCAGTAGCTTTCGTCATATACACAGAACAATGGCAAAACATTTGAGTAGCCGTCGTCATATACACAGAACAATGGCAAATCTTTGGAGTAGCAGTCGTCAAATACACAGAACAATGGCAAAACACTGGAGTAGCTTTCGTCATATATACAGAACAATGGCGAAACATTGGAGAAGCCGTCGTCATATACACAGGACAATGGCAAATCATTGGAGTAGCTGTCGTCATATACACAGAACAATGGCAAAACATTGGAGTAGCTGTCGTCATATACACAGAACAATGGAAAAACACTTGAGTAGATGTCGCCATATACACAGAACAATGGCAAAACACTTGAGTAGATGTCGCCATATACACAGAACAATGGCAAATCATTGGAGTAGCTGTCGTCATATACACAGAACAATGACAAATCATTGGAGTAGCTGTCGTCATATACACAGAACAATGGCAAAACATTGGAGTAGCTGTCGTCATATACACAGAACAATGGAAAAACACTTGAGTAGATGTCGCCATATACACAGAACAATGGCAAAACACTTGAGTAGATGTCGCCATATACACAGAACAATGGCAAATCATTGGAGTAGCTGTCGTCATATACACAGAACAATGGCAAATCATTGGAGTAGCTGTCGTCATATACACAGAACAATGGCAAATCATTGGAGTAGCTGTCGTCATATACACAGAACAATGGCAAAACACTGGAGTAGCTGTCGTCATATACACAGAACAATGGCAAATCAATGGAGTAGCTGTCGTCATATACACAGAACAATGGCAAAACATTTGATTAGCTGTCGTCATATACACAGAACAATGGAGGAGGACATCTCTGGGTCACTAGACGTAAGTGGTCATACTATTGACTGTCAATTCTGATATAGGTTTAATACTAGCATGGTTTAGATTAACGTGTTTGACATAAATTCATACACGACCTCTTGTTTCCTTAGTGAATTATTTGTTTCATGCTTTGATGGTTAGTTCTTATGAACTTTTGTGTCAACACTGGTCATGCCATCCATTCTATTTATAGCCCAGGCTGCCACGGTGCTGCACTGCTTGAACGTGTTGCTCATCACCTCACAACACAACAGGTTTTATGCCATTCCATTCTGAAAGCACTTTAACATGAGCCACGTATACCACTATGATTGTGTCCACCTAATACCTCTTGTTCCTTGAAAACAATAACAAATGTTTCAGGAAGTCATTGCTGTGAAAGCATATCACTAGCTTTGATTCAATTCATGTTTGTTTTCTATTTTTCTATTACCAAAATATCTAAACTCATGTCATGTTCTCCTATCCTGATTCTGAAGGTAGCACATGCAATTAGCATATAGTACAGGGTAGAACTTGCAAAGTTCAAACACATTAATAGTGTTCATCATTAACCGTACAAGATTGATACTAGGGAAACAAGCGGAAGTGATGTAGCTATAGCTGTTGTATTCTGAAAGGAAACGCAGACAGTATTGAAGGCGGTGCAGTCATACACACGATAATTAAAGATATATATTACATGCAGGTTGCAGAAAATTAGTGCAACATAATAAGAGGCAATGGCCACACCATGACAAGTGTGCATTAATGCAATAAGTAATATTTACATTCAGTGTTTATATAGGCCTCTCGCTCCTGCGGCCGTTATTGTTGGGAGTGTCTTCATATGTTTAAGAACGAAAAAATAAAGAGACTTGATAGTAGGGTTTATTTGCCTTGAAACTGAGTAGGGGGCACGGGTGGCCCAGTCGTCTAAGGCGCCGCGATTCGCTGTGCAGAGTTGCGTCTCTTGGACACGCCAGAAACCTATGATTGTGGCTCGAATCCTGGTTCGCCCTGATTATGTTTCTAGGTTTGTCAGCACCATGCCCTTGCTTGTGGGTTTCACCGAAGTGGTAAACGGCTGAGACCTGCATCACTTCGGGCTTTCCTCCCACATTAAGCTGACACGCCGTGATAGAACTGGAATACTGTTAAAAGCGGCGTTAAACCCAACTCACTCACTCACTCACTGAAACTGTGCAGTTTGATTAATTAGAATTATACTTAAAGTTACGACACTGGCAATAGAGGTTCATCTTCGTACACAAGCCATAGGCTAGACTTTGTATAGATATCATTACATGACAATTGGGTACAGCTAACACATCTGACAAAGTCTAGATTTTTTTTCACGATATTAATTGTTGAGAAACTTTTCAAAATTGGTTTAATTCTTCCAAGAAGTGGGCATCACACCTGTTGAGATAAGGGCGGGTTGCGTTAACTCCAACCACAGCCTTGGAATCAGGCTATGTAACCAACATCTCGCGCTCACACTTGCTTCACGTTTACCGGCACTTCTCAGTGGCTCACAGCAAACATCACATCGCAGCCTTTCCTTACTTACAGATCGCTATGTGGGAAACATGGACCCAGTTTCGTGTTGGAAGGAAAACAACTTTTTCGACAGCCTGATCAACTTACGTGTCAGACTACAGCAGTACACTGACAGCGCGTTAAACGTCAGGGAGGTAACTCTTATAGAGAAGAATGATTCAAGGTTACATAAAACATGCACACTCACAAAAATACGTGCAGATATGTTGCAAACATTATCATGTGCCAAGAAAACAGTTTTTATACCATTCCATTCTGAACACACTTTAAACATATATCTTGTATACCACTATGATTATGTCAACCTAATACCTATTGTGTCCACTGAGGTGAAATCGGGTTTAACGTCGCGTCCAAGATTATTGTACTTACATAGCGACGTGTATGCACGTGTGTGTGTGTGTGGCTATGTGGCAGCTTGTACTAGTCCGGACTGATGCCGCCTTAAAGTGCTAGCTCACTGAGATACCATGTCACAGTTTAACATGAATACCCCACTCAGACACAGTATACTGACTCCGAGCCGACCAGTCCTTATTTAAGCCCCTTAATGCCGAGCGCCAGACAGGGTAACAACAAGTACCATCTTTTAACGTCTTTTGGTATGACGCGGTCTGGGATCGAACCGCGGACCTTCTGCTCCCCGGACGAACGCTGTCTCTCTGGACCACGGAGGCGGTGAAAACAATAGCACATGTTTCAGGTAGTCATTGTTGTGAAAACTAGTTTTGCTTTGAATTTCTGATTTTTTTCTGTTTTATTTATCATTACCTAAATATTTAAATTCATGCCATGTTCTCATATCCTGATTCTGAAATTGCAATTCGGTTTACCTTCTGGGATACGTATGTGCGCTTTCTGACAGTATAGGTACTTACATTGCATCAGTAGGTATGTATCTACAAAATATCTTTGCATCAGTAGGTATGTATCTACAAAATATCTTTGCGCTGTGTTGATCCTCTGGCTAAGAGTTATCTGGCATACATGTTGCGACTTTTGCGCGCCTTATACATCGTCTTCGGGGAGCATTGTACGCGATATGCAGTTATCGGGTGCTAAAAAGGCCCCCAAAAGTACATTTGTATTTATGAATAGAAAATGGCGATTCCTCAGCTGTTATCTTCATGTAATTTTCATAATCGACACCAGAATGTAAGAGAAACAAAAAACAACACAGTTCTCTGATTTTCAACACATGTGTCACTATTCTTCTTATTATTATCATATACTGATAAGATATAAAATAAATTGGCATATAAATAAATTGGTTTACGGCTATAACGATAGTTATCCCTATAATGTCTGCAGGAGACAATATTTTTTTTCTACATAAACGACGGTATGCTCACCAGCTACATACTTTTGATGAAAAAAGACTTGTTATAGAAGCCACGTGACACTGTAAGTTGTGATAGCGTGGAGCGCGCGGGGGTGCACGTGTCTTGTATACGTCCTACACTGTAGCATGAAAAAAAAAACGCAAGTAGAAATCCACTGCCCTTGTGTTCAATCTGTGTACTCTGTGCATCCATTTAACCTTCATGATGATTCCAGGCATTTAGGTCAACATTGGAGTGGAAGTTAGCATTGTGATCTGGAATCAGAAAAGGATTGGGTCGCCTAGAGCGATTTCCTACATTGGAACAATGTGTGCAGCATTTTTCTCGAGTCTCCGATGTGATTTTACTCACTGGAAACTCACTCACTCACTCTCTCACTCACTGGGGGTCGCTGTCGGGACAGATTCGGTCGTTTTTTACCAAGCGGATGATACAAATCGGATCAGGTTCGGATTGACAAAGGGAGAATCGGGACGAATTCGGCTGGAAACGGTTGAATCGGGACGCTTCCTGAACAATACCTGATTGTTGTCGTGATTAAACAAATGTAATTTACAAATTTGTGAACTTACCGCCACGAATCACAGGATCTAGATTAGGATTTTGACAAATTTTAATCGGGAATAGTCCCATCGAGTAATGCCATAAACATCCTGAATGTGTGACTTAGTCCTTAGCTTATACAAATAAAATTGCAGATTGCAACGCCATTGAAATATAACAACAACAGCAACAACGAGTTTACTCTTTTCTAGCACAGCAGCTACAGCATACAAAAATTAATGATGCGATAGAATGTCAAATGGTAATCAAGAGTTCACTAAACATCAATAGTTTGTGAATGTAATCTTCATTAGATTTCATACCAAATGCACAATGTTGGAAATACGAACCATATCGTGTTATGATAACATATTCCATTTTCGGAGGAGATTTTGTATTACATTGTCTATACATTCATAATAGTTATCAATAATTATCTTGCACAATCAAACATGTCGCATGTACATGTACATTAGACAAACGATATTTACTATTTCAGCAAAGCAATCATAACGCCATTATCCCTGTTTCAAAGAAAGGAAAAGCAAATCGAACTTTACAGTGCACTCAGTCCATGACTAGTTAACCTGTCAACTTTAGTTGTCATCAAGTTAAATGGATGTTTGTAGTGGTTGTATTATTTCTCTACCGCGTGTATCACTGGCAGAAACTGGGGTCGAGTTACCACATGTGAACCGGACGTTGACACAATTAGTTAACATTATGGCGTTGACTCACATTTAGATGTTGTGGACACTTTTAAATCTCCTTTTGTGACAAAATGTGAAATGGTTTTGGAAACTCATTTACACGGCCAGGAATTTGGATCATTAACACGAAACGAAAGTAATGTCACATAAAATTACATCAACAGTTTTTTTTGTCAAAACGTGCGTGCATGTATACGACAATTGTGCACAGAGTTTTTTATTCTAGCGCCCGCCAAATCGCCAAGACACACATTCGATAAAATATGCAATACTTGAAAACAACTTCTCTTGCGGAGTAAACGTCAGTAGTCTTACGCCAATAACTCTATGGTAGGGAAAAGTAAATCTTTATGAGTAGTCTAATCAGATTTATTTTTCAGATTGGTTCCCTGACACTTAAACAGTTACCTGCATGTGACAAGGGTGCATAACCAAAATTCGCCGCCATTCGCTTGAAGTTTAAACTAGGCAGAAAAAGGTCGGAAACTACTTTACTAATCTCACAATATTTCGACATCCGCAGCACTGTTAAAAATGTCAGTCACACTATGTTAACGCCATGATGACGGTTCTGATTTTGTTTTTTACGCACACAGTGTTTAATATCTGCACGGATGAAAAGGGTAATTTCCATCTACGGTCCCGTGGCACCAAGTGAGTCAAACGCATTTATGTACGAGTTACAGTACATGCCGACTTACGGGGACAGAGTGAGTGAGTATGGTTTTATGCCGTTTATTATGTGCAGTATTCCAGCAACAGCACCTTGGAGGACATCAGAAATACGTTCCACGCTTTCTTCTCATGTGGTCAATCGAAGTTACATGTATGCGTTGGGCGAGACGAGCAAACGTTTTGACCACTTGGCTAGCCCCTCGCTGTAATGACAACCGTGCGAATCAGACGCGAAATGTCCTTTTGGAAAAAAACAAACACCTCTTATAATCAATACCGGGTGCACGTTTTAAGCCTCCTTGTTATTTATTCGAATATAAATAACAATATTAAAACGTGTTTATGCCCATGGGCTTAAATTAAATGGTAAAATGGATTGATCTCCCAAACCGAGAGATCTTCAAGAATTGTTGTAGCACGCTTCTATATGGCCACTTTGACCAAATGTTGCACCACAATTGTTAGAGGTTTCCATGTTTACACGACACATTGGGCCCTTAACAAAGATGGTATTCTAGATTCTCAGGACTGTTTTATCGCATGTGACAAACACTCATAATTGCGCTATTGGGTTCTTGTTACTTTTTTGACAGATGACTAATTCACTCGTTGAAAAAAGGAAAAAGGATTTCTTTTGTTAAAGTGTGGCTCGCTCATTTCACTAGTGTGTATTGTTTCATTTCACATGTGACAGTCATTCTTCCTTTCATTGCTCATCTGTGCTTCCTCAGCCCTGCCCTTAAATGTAGATATTGTGCTTCTCGGCTTAAATCTGCTTATTCCATAATATGCGCAGGGCTGAGAAAACGCGCAATGTCGATACTTTTCTTGACCAAAACGTTTTATAGTACACCTTTCCAAATATGACACATCAGTGACAAAATGATGTCCGATGCAATTCCTCATTTTGACTTGTACCATGTGTTCCCGTGTTGTTTCAGGTGAACAATTGACTTGCCATGCGTTTGTGACGGGTGCCACCGGTGTGGCAGGATACCTTCACCTTTTCGCGAACACCTGGTTACATTACTATTTGAAAGTGATTCATAAACACATGCTCATGATAAAGTCGGAATCGTACAATCGACTCTGCTTTATGCAGAAAATTATATTGGCTGTGGAGAGGGTGTTATTGCTTTTCTTTCGGTTTGCTTGACATTTACGTTTGTGCCATTCAAAGTATTGCCGATGAACAATTGCTGTGAGCCAGATTTGAAGCCAATAATTTCAATGGTTAAAAGTGTGAGAAACACATGCCTCACTGATCATATTTATTTTATCTTATTATTTTATAAATTTCAGCACCAACAAATTGCAACACAACTCTAGGGAAAAAGATGGATATTTTGCCTTTGTTAAACTATGCCGACTTGTGTATGCAAATGCCAAGACGACGAGATTGTGAATTACCGAGATCGTATTTGGCAGAGAAAAACGTCTACTTTAGACAATGTCATCAGGTCATTAGTATTGTGACATCATTGTAAGTGTACTTTTGCTGCACATCAACTGATCGAACCTCAGTTCAACCTTAGGTCACAGAGTGCAGCGAGATGTAAACAAATCTAGTCGTCTAGGGCGCCGCGATTCGCTGTGCAGATTTCCGTCCCTTGGGCACGCCAAAAACCGATGATTGTGGGTTCGAATCCCAGTTCACCCGATTATCTTTACGGGTAGCCCTGTTGTTGACAACATGAGCACCCATCTACACAACTGAGATACGATAGCATGCAAAAGGCAGCCCTGTTGTTGACAACATGAGCACCCATCTACACAACTGAGATACGATAGCATGCAAAAGGCAGCCCTGTTTTTGACAACATGAACACCCATCTACACAACTGAGATACCATAGCATGCAAGAGTCAGCCCTGTTGTTGACAACATGAGCACCCATCTACACAACTGAGATACGATAGCATGCAAAAGGCAGCCCTGTTGTTGACAACATGAGCACCCATCTACACAACTGAGATACGATAGCATGCAAAAGGCAGCCCTGTTGTTGACAACATGAACACCCATCTACACAACTGAGATACCATAGCATGCAAGAGTCAGCCCTGTTGTTGACAACATGAGCACCCATCTACACAACTGAGATACGATAGCATGCAAAAGGCAGCCCTGTTGTTGACAACATGAGCACCCATCTACACAACTGAGATACCATAGCATGCAAGAGGCAGCCCTGTTGTTGACAACATGAGCACCCATCTACACAACTGAGATACCATAGCATGCAAAAGGCAGCCCTGTTGTTGACAACATGAGCACCCATCTACACAACTGAGATACCATAGCATGCAAGAGTCAGCCCTGTTGTTGACAACATAAGCACCCATCTACACAACTGAGATACGATAGCATGCAAGAGGCAGCCCTGTTGTTGACAACATGAGCACCCATCTACACAACTGAGATACGATAGCATGCAAAAGGCAGCCCTGCTGTTGACAACATGAGCACCCATCTACACAACTGAGATACGATAGCATGCAAGAGTCAGCCCTGTTGTTGACAACATGAGCACCCTTCTTCACAACTGAGATACGATAGCATGCAAGAGTCAGCCCTGTTGTTGACAACGTGAGCACCCATCTACACAACTGAGATACGATAGCATGCAAGAGGCAGCCACGACGGGTCTTTACACCAGCTTGTTAATTGTATGAAGGATTTAGCAGTGGGCTCTCTGCCTGCTGGGTTTCCCCACCTACCTTCTGTGTAGTCACTCGGAGACGTTCAGCCCTTTCGCGTCGTTTCGCAGTACACAAGGCTGAAACACATAATATCCTGTTTAGAAAACCATATAAACCACATAATCATACAGATATCACTTATGGAGCTTGCTGTGCTATGCTATTAAAAGTCGGCGCACCTCAAAGTCTGTACAGATATCGCTTATGGAGCATGATATGCTATCAACAGTCGCCGCACCTCAGAGTCTATACAGATATCACTTATGGAGCTTGCTATGCTAACTATCAACAGTCGGCGCACCTCAAAGTCTGTACAGATATCGCTTATGGAGCTCGCTATGCTAACTATCAAGTGTCGGCGCACCTCAGAGTCTGTACAGATATCGCTTATGGAGCTCGCTATGCTGCTATCAACAGTCGGCGCACCTCAAAGTCTGTACAGATATCGCTTATGGAGCTTGCTTTGCTAACTATCAACAGTCGGCGCACCTCAAAGTCTGTACAGATATCGCTTATGGAGCTTGCTATGCTATCAACAGTCGGCGAACCCCAAAGTCTGTACAGATATCGCTTATGGAGCTCGCTATGCTAACTATCAAGTGTCGGCGCACCTCAAAGTCTGTACAGATATCACTTATAGGGCATGCTGTACTAGCTATCAACAGTCGGCGCACCTCAAAGTCTGTACAGATATCGCTTATGGAGCTCGCTATGCTAACTATCAACAGTCGGCGAACCCCAAAGTCTGTACAGATATCGCCTATGGAGCTTGCTATGCTAACTATCATGTGTCGGCGCACCTCAAAGTCTGTACAGATATCGCTTATGGAGCTCGCTATGCTGCTATCAACAGTCGGCGCACCTCAAAGTCTGTACAGATATCGCTCATGGAGCTCGCTATGCTAACTATCAGCAGTCGGCGCACCTCAAAGTCTGTACAGATATCACTTATGGAGCTTGCTATGCTAACTATCAAGTGTCGGCGCACCTCAAAGTCTGTACAGATATCGCTTATGGAGCTTGATATGCTGCTATCAACAGTCCGCAAACCTTAGAGTCTGTACAGATATCACTTATGGAGGTTGCTATGCTAACAATCAACAATCGGCGAAACTCCAAATCTGTACAGATATCGCTTATGGAGCTTGCTATGCTATCAACAGTCGGCGCACCTCAAAGTCTGTACAGATATCGCTTATGGAATTTGATATGTTAACTATCAACAATCAGCGAAACTCCAAATCTGTACAGATATCGCTTATGGAGCTTGCTATACTATCAACAATCGGCGCACCTCAAAGTCTGTACAGATATCGCTTATGGAGCTTGCTTTGTTAACTATCAACAGTCGGCGCACCTCAAAGTCTGTACATATATCGCTTATGGAGCTTGCTTTGCTAACTATGAACAGTCGGCGCACCTCAAAGTCTGAACAGATATCGCTTATAGAGCTTGCTATGCTAACTATCAACAGTCGGCGCACCTCAAAGTCTGTACAGATATCGCTTATGGAGCTTGCTTTGCTAACTATCAACAGTCGGCGCACCTCAAAGTCTGTACAGATATCACTTATGGAGCTTGCTATACTAACTATCAATAGTCCGCGCACCTCAGAGTCTGTACAGGTATCGCTTATGGAGCTTGCTGTGCTAACTATCAACAGTCGGCGCACCTCAAAGTCTGTACAGATATCACTGATGGAGCTTGCTGTGCTATCAATCAACAGTCGGCGAACCCCAAAGTCTGTACATATATCGCCTATGGAGCTTGCTATGCTAACCATTATGTGTCGGCGCACCTCAAAGTCTGTACAGATATCGCTTATGGAGCTCGCTATGCTAACTATCAGCAGTCGGCGCACCTCAAAGTCTGTACAGATATCACTTATGGAGCTTGCTTTGCTAACTATCAATAATCAGCGAGCCTCAAAGTCTGTACAGATATCGCTTTTTGAGCTTGCTATGCTAACTATCAAGTGTCGGCGCACCTCAAAGTCTGTACAGATATCGCTTATGTAGCTTGATATGCTGCTATCAACAGTCCGCAAACCTTAGAGTCTGTACAGATATCAGTTATGGAGGTTGCTATGCTAACAATCAACAATCGTCGAAACTCCAAATCTGTACAGATATCGCTTATGGAGCTCGCTATGCTATCAACAGTCGGCGCACCTCAAAGTCTGTACAGATATCGCTTATGGAATTTGATATGTTAACTATCAACAGTCGGCGCACCTCAAAGTCTGTACAGATATCGCTTATGGAGCTTGCTATGGTAACTATCAACGATTGTACATTCATGATTCTTGTTGAAAGGGAGAATTAACAATCTTGGAATGGTGACTCCAAATACCAAACATATCAACATGAGTGACAAGTTCATTAGTTCCTTCAAATTAACCTACATAGACATAAAATATGTTTGGACAAATTTCTTATATCTTTTAACCTATTAGGTGATACAGTTCTGCAGAGTTTAAAAATATTTGACCACTTGTAGAATTGTTTGGAATATACAGAATTCTTATGTTAGAGAAGAGAATCGCATCTGAAAAGAAAGTGAATCATTGAGTTGACAAAGCTGTTCTTCTCTTGGTATATTCTGCCATCGGCCAGTCTCAATGGGCAAGTTATGATTTGAAGTATTAGGGAGTAACAGATAATTTACTTACTTTTAGTGTTTATAGTATATACCCTTTGGACTCGACTCCATACTTTCCCTCGACTTTTGTATAAAGGGATCCTTAAGTGTCTTTTCCACAGTTGAAACTATCAAATTGGTAGTGCGTATGTATGGTTTATGTAACCCTTCAGTGAGTCCAACATCGTTTAGTATGTAATGTAGCGATACAAAAAATGTGATATTTTATGCATGCAATTTTGGCAACTCAGTTTGTGTCAGTAGGTTATCATATTTTTAAACAGTTTAATATAAATTGGTCAAGTTCTCCACATACCATACAATTTCGCGTTTAATTTCTTAATCGGGCTGTAAGTTTCAAGAATTTAAGGGTATTTTTTCTATTAACTCTTATTTTCAAAACCCCATTCATCTGAACAATATAAAAGTTTTGGAGCAGCCATTGTATCAAAGGCAATAAGAAGACGTGGTAGGTTTGTATTTCTGGCACTTTTAAAAAAACAGGTCATCACTTTCGCTGCGTTTTCAATCACAACAATTTATTTTTCAATGGAATATTATTCCTCGGTTGGTACGGGTATCTTCTTTTTTTCTAGGGGTCCTTAACTTATAAAAAAAAATTACTTTTGATGATTTAGCTTGTTCACCTAAAAAAAATTAAAACCTTGGTTTTAGATACACATACTCCAAAAAAGAGGCACAGGTAGTATTTAGTTCATTGAATCTGACTACACAAAAAATCTGGTATATAAATTTTATATTTGTTCATTGGAAAATATTGGTGGCCTCATATTCGATAAACAGTGTATCAAAACAAAGCCATTGTCGATTTGCTATCTTTTAAACAACATTGTTTTCACACTTTTTCAACAATGTCATGGAGGAAAACAGTAAAGCAAAATGCATTTGCATGTTATGGCATTCGTAACTCGTGGTAGTGGCTATAAAAAGGCAAGCAAAAGTGAATAATTTGTCATTCAATTGTCAACATTTTCCCAGTTCGAAAATGCAGAGGCTCAGCGCCGCCAATGTGAACATCGCAATAGGACGTATCCAAATCGCAGTCGTCTGTTGCACACCAATTCAACGTCCACCACAGCACCATTTGTCGCCTTTGTGACCGATTCACACAGTTCAAATCCTTTGCAGACCATCCGACCGAGAGTTACCACCCCAGCACAGGATTGGTACATTCGATTGTTCCACCTACGTCATCGCAATGCCCCAGCTACGGAGACTGCAGGACGCATCCCTGGTTTGAGGAGAATATCGGACCAGACTGTGAGGAACCGAGGCTGGAATCCGACCCAGAAGACCCTTACCGTCCCTGTTTTGCAACAGATCCATCGACAGCGACGCTTGCGTTGGTGCCATACCTCACAGCCTTGGATTTTGAGAAACTGGAGACGAGTGTCGTTTAGTGATGAATCACGATTTCTTCTTCACCGGCGAGATGGAAGACAATGTGTTTATCATTGTCGAAATGAGCATTTTGCCCCACATTGTGTACGTGAATGTGACAAATTCGGTGGCGGTAGTATCATGGTGTGTGTGTGTTGGCATATCCAACACCACAAGATCTGACTTGGGTGTGGTTCAGGGAATTTTGACAGCAAATCGCTACATGAATCAAATTCTTCATCCTCACCTTCTTGAAATCATTGGCCACCAGAGGCAGCTGTGTCAACAGGACAACGCTCCACCGCACACATCTCGTGTCACTACCTACATAATGCCAACATCAACACCTTGCCCTGGCTCTCAAGATGTCATGATCTGAACCCAATCGAACACCTCTGGGATGAACTCGATTGACTTGTACATCAACGTCAGAACACGCCTCAGACTCTCTCACAGCTGGCCAACGCGTTGTCATTTTTAATGATGCCCTATTTGGGAAATGTAAACATAGATGGATTCCATATATATAACAAACTTTTGATGAACTTGGACATCGCTACATTTGGTTTTCACAAAATTTCAAAAATCCCTCATTCCTTAAACATCTAGTCCATAAAACAATAAATGACATTAACCTGCAGTGTTGGACCAGTGCACAGGATAAGTCTTCAAAAGGCACAATGGATAGAATCAACAAAAGTGATTGCCTAAATTTTGAATATTATTTAAACGTACTGCAGGAAAACGCTTGGCGAGTCTTACTTAAGTTTAGAACTTGTGGTCATAATCTACCTATTGAAACTGGGAGATGGAGAAAAATACCTTTAACCGAGAGGAAATGACAACCTTGCACATAATCTGACATTGATAATGAATTTCAAAATTTGTATATTTGTCCATCTTTAGAAAACGTTAAAAACACTTTTTACACAGGTTCTACTACATTTAGCCCAATATGCATAAAATGAATTTACTTTTTAAATAATTCACGACCAGGAACATTGAGAAAACTGTCAAAATTCTGTAAAATCATCATGTCATTGTTTAAACCTATCAAGTAACTCTCCCTCTTTTTGAACATATATTGCTGCCATAGTAAATCTGTATTAAAATGAATGCATGTTCGGCCAAGATGTTTTTGTATGTATTCTATATTTATATGTATACATATTATGTTGTTGGAATTATTTTGTTCGTCCGATGCCGCTGATAGCGGCCTGAGCGTAAATAAAGTTCAGTTCAGTTCAGTTACAAGCAGAATGGCGCAGTATTCCACATGACAGAATTCGTACACTTATCCAGAAGTGCCGAGGAGATGCAGAGCTGTGATTGCTGCCCGGGGCGGTCACACGAGATACTGAGTTCAGCGTAACCTTGTGGCTTTGTGTGATATGACAGTTTTCAATGCATTTGTCACAACATGTGACTATCAAGCCCTAAAAGTTAATATCTGTATCTATGATATTAAATTAAATATATCGACTGTATTAGGTACATTGAATTTCCTAAAAATCTACATGTACTTTTCTGTTTTTGAAGAGTGTATGAACATGGAAATTAATCAGGCAACACCTAATTCATAGACCTATTATTCTGTGAATTAAGAGAACAGAATGTTACTGATTAATCTTTGTGACATATAGCATCTTGCTGTATAGCAGGACTTTTTTGGAGGTATGTACTGCACGTGCAACGACGCGCAATGCACGGATGTGCGCAATGTCAAACCAAAACATTTTTTTAATCAAGTTTGGAATCATGACATATGACACTCTCTCCTTTCAATTTGTATTGCGTGTCAGTACCTTATGGCACGTCGTAAATTGTCTGAGGCTACAAGGTGTCAAATTAATGGCATGCATCATTGCTGGTAAGTAATACACCCCAAATTGACATTTGAGCATTAATATAACAGTCTGAATAAACACATACACGAAAAGGATACATACGGTGCTTTCCCCGAGTCTCCGGAGGCCGCCATTTTGATCTAAATTTAGAACACGACACTGGTGCCACCTAAAGAAAAACACTTTACCGTATTCGTGCTAAAAGTAATGAAAATACATTGCTCTGCTTCAGTTCCACAAGCATGCTCAAATTACTGTTAATATTTTATGAAATAATTTATCTGGGATTTCCAAATGTGATTGGCTGTGTTGACGGCACACAGATTAAAATCCAAATGCCAAAGGTCAACGAGACTGACTTTGTCAACAGAAAGGGATTTCATTCTCTGAAGGCAATTGAGATAAAAAATGATTTTTTGTAAACTGAATATTATTCATAAACTTTGAAGTCAAACATCTCCTGTAAACATATGTATGAATGATACTACAGTACAAGTCAGATTATGGCATTTATGATTAACTGAATAAAAAACAAGGTGCATGTCCACAATGAAAAATAATATATTGATACACAAATAAATACAAAGCTGTCAAATGCATGGGTCTGTAATTCTTAGCATCTGCAATATTAATTTGACAAATACCCAAATAGTATGTTTTAGTGAAATTGATACAAAATCCGCACCTGTTAATGGGTGTACATACATGTACTGCCTGTGATTTCATTAAAAGAACTTGCTTATGCTTCAGGCTGTTGAAACACATAATAAATTTTGAAGGATGTTTTAAAACTGACAAATAAGAGGATTTTCCATTATCCCACCAATCACACATGTCATCAAACATTGTTCGTAATCCAGATTGTAAATTACTTTTATGTGGATGGTTTGGTGAACATAGTGGGGCATAAAGCAGCAGGGCCATCACCATAAATAAATCTGTGAGTCTGGAAGCTTCCGATTCCTGTGACGGAACAGACGACGGAGCTTTGCATAATAGATGACCGAAAAATATCGTTTCGTCGACCATAAGAACAGTCTAGTCTAGAAATGCTCTGCATGCTGTATGTTGTCATTTTAAAATGCTAAATATAACTTTTGAAATAAGCTTAATTTACTGTCTTCACATTAAAACACAGAAGGTTTAGACACATTTCTAAAGGCAGAGGAAGGCGTTGCCTTTGTATGTATTCAATATACTGTTTGAAATTCCAGGCATACATTTATGTTCTATCCAAGGAAATAATAGATATCAACCAGCTTTAGCATGGAATGCTAACATAGGCGATTGTAAATTAACCGTTTCCATAATCAAAAGAAATATCTGCTAAAAGTCTCACCTGCAGCACCAGGAAACGGAGAAGGCGATTGTCAATGACACCTGCGAGAATGAAGATAACATCGCTCTCTTTTATATCTTCTGTCATCACACAGCATGTATTCAGTGTCATCATGTCTTCTGTAAGACCAGTGATTCTTTGCTTTGAACCATGTAAATCCTCAATCGTCTTATTTAGTTAAATGTTCAAACTCTGAATGTCAGTACTTAACCTAGCTGCATTTCCTACTTCTGTCTCTTCTCTCATCACACAGCTTGAATTCGGTGTCATCAAATCCTCCCTTAGAGTGAGTGAGTATGGTTTTATGCCGCTTTTAGCAATATTCCAGCAATATCACTTTCCTTGCAGCTATCATTGTGTTAGTGTTGTTTTAGTTGACAGTCTGTTGGTCCAAGTATACGTACACAGAACAACGGAGGAGCAAATCTCCAGAGTCAATGCTGGTGAGGTCACCAGACGTAAGTGGGCATAATATTGACTGTCAATACTGATATAGCCCTCCGTTTGCAAAACACTAGCATGGTTTAGATTAACATGTTTAACAGAAATTCATACACAGGCTCTTGATTGCTTTGTGATTTATTTATTTCGTGCTTTGATGGTTAGTTCTTATGATCTTTTGTGTCAACACTGGTCAGGTCCTTGGAACACGAAACCAGCCTTTGTATATATAGCTCAGGCTTCCACGTATACCACTATGATTTTGTCAACCTAATACCTTTTGTTCCTTAAAAACAATAACAAATGTCTCAGGAAGTCATTGCTGTGAAAACATATTACTAGTTTTTGTTTCAATTCATGTTTGTTTTCTATTTTCATATAACCCTGTTATCTAAACTCACGTCATGTTCTCCTACCCTGATTCAGAATGTAGTACATGCAATTTGAATAGAATACAGGGTAGGTACTTGCAAAGTACACACACATTAATAATTTTAATACTTGGGAAACAAATGGCAGTGATGAAGCTATAGCTGTTGTATTCTGTATTCTGAAAGGAAACTCAGACGAACAGACAGTATTGGAGGCGGTGCAGTCATACACACGATAATTACATATATATATATATATATATATATACAGTAATAATTAATTAAGTGGAGTAAGATTGAACACAGTTTTAATAGGCTAGCGCCTTCAACTCGTACCACGTACGAGTCTCATCAGGCAATAACTGAATAACGGACATGAAGTAGTAACATATAGTTACGTGACGTCATAACATTAAGGAAACTATGATGTCACAATACCAAGGTGACAATGGACAAATACCTTAAGCCTTTACATATGTATAGAGAATCTCACCGGAGTGTCTTTTGATATCAAATATATCAACACGAGTTGATAAAAGTGGGGATACTCCAACGTGTGTTGATATATTTGATATAAAAAAACACGATAGAGAGATTTTATTTATCATCCAACATCATTCTTCCAACTTTTTCAGTTTGAAGAACGTTATGAGCACTGTCTTAAGTGTAAAAAGTACTGCTAACAGCTTCAGTAGCACAGCCATTAGTGACGTCATTTGATTGTGACGTCATGGTTACCAATGACGTCACAATGGCCTGCCAAGCATTGTGGTGCAATTTCATTGCAGCAATATCTACAGTATAGATAGTGCCTGATCTCACCCAAGCGATGTCCTGTTGGAGCCAGTTTTGGATGAAAAAATTATTTATCATATAATGGGTAGGTTTCTCGGCAGGATAAAGCCAACGGATAAAAACGATATCCGTTGGGGTCATATGCGGATAGAGATGCAAATATCAAAGGTCAAGTAGGGACTACTTTCAGTGTTTATAAACAAACATGGCGTCGCCTTTGTCGTTCGGCGATTGAGTCAGAATTAACCATTGGGAATTTGGATAAACTACAGGGATAATTGCTATCATTACCAAAAGAACAGTCTAATATGCTGAAAATCTGTGTCTAACTGTGACGTAGCTAAGGTATTTTATAAAACTTTGGAGATATAAATTTCGAAACAATTTGGCCAGGGCACGAGGCCTAGCCAAGCGGGATCAGTAGCCATATCTGTGCTTGTAGACCTCTGCGGCTTGAAACCTCCTCCAAAAGATAAAATAGTTGGATTTGGCGGAAATATGTTTGAATTGTTAGTAATACCTTGTTTCGTTTTGTCGCTGTGTGTACATCTGACTACACTTCTTATCGTTATGACAGGACAGACCGACTGTCAACAACGTCGGTGCGTGGCCTTGACGTCTCATAGACTAGGGTTAGAGTAGTTTCCCTTTGACAAAGGGCAGTTACTCTAGCGGACAGACCGATGGATTGCCGCGAAAGGCAATTAAAAACAATTGTTGTTTTGCGTATATGTTGCTTCGCCACTGTATAAAAAACAGATTTCAGTTTGAACTATATTTGCTACTGTCACTGTTCGACGGACACATCACTTACCCTGTGACGTAATAAATATTAATGCGCGCATTCCAGGAAAACTCGCAAGTTTCGGTAATGTTTGTGAGAGAGGGGAAGCGATTTTGAAGCACAGAATTAAAGAATGACATTATATGATAAAGAGGCTATCACACTTGTGTGTTTGGGGATGGTAAATATCTGTATTAGGAATAAACACTATGTATTAAGCTCGCCAAGGCTCGCTAAATACAATGTTTATTCCTAATGCAGGATATTTACCATCCGCAAACACACTCGCGTGACTCTCTCTCTCTCTCTCTCTCTCTCTCTCTCTCTCTCTATATATATATATATATATATATATATATATTGCAGGTAGGTTGCAGTGCATTAGTGCAACATAATAAGAGGCAATGACCATACAAGTGACAAGTGTGCATTGGTGTAATATGTGATATTTTCATTCATTGTTTATTTAGGCCTCGTGGTCCAAGGGCCATTATTGTTGGGAGTATCTTCATGTATTACACAACGAAGAAATAGAGACACCATGGCTGATTTGCCTGGAAACTGTGCAGATTGACTAAGTAGATTGAACCTAAACGTAACGCCACTGGCAATAGAAGTTCATCTTCGGACTAAAACCAGAGGGAAGACTTTGAATAAATAATTACTACTTTGAATAGATATTATTGCAGGACATTTGTGTACAGTTAACACATCCGACAAAGTCTATATGTTATAAATAGTTGAAAAAATACATTTCAAAATGAGTTTAATTATCTCAAGAAGTGGGCCTCACACCTGGTGAGATAAGGGCGGGTTGCGTTAACTCCAACCACAGCTTTAGAATCTGGTGACGGAGACTAGCCGCAAGTCTATGTAACCAACATCTCGCGCTCACCCCTGCATCACGCTTACCGGCAGTTCTCAGTGGCTCACAGCACACATCACATCGCAGCCTTTCCTTACTTACAGATGGCTATGCGGGAAACGTGGACCCAGTTTCGTGTTGGAAGGAAAACAACTTTTTCAACAGCCTGATCAACTTACGTGTCAGACTACAGCAGTACACTGACAGTGTACTAAACGTCGGGGAGGTAGAGAGAAGTATGATTCATGGTTACACAAGACATGCACACTCACAAAAATACGCACAGCTATGTTGCAAACATTATCATGTGCCAAGAAAACAGTTTTTATACCATTCCATTCTGAAAACACTTTAAACTTATATCATGTATACCACTATGGCTATGTCAACCTAATACCTCTTGTGTCTTGAAAACAATAGCAGGTGAGGAGAAATTGGGTTTGTCGTCGCGTCCAATATTATTGAATTTATACACAGCGACGTGCATGCACATGTGTGTGTGTGTGTGTGTATGTGTGATGGCTGCTTGTACTAGTCCGGACTGATGCCGATTTATAGTGCTAGTTCACTGAGATACCATGCCGTAGTTAAACATGAATACCCCACTCAGATACTCCGAGCCGACCAGTCTTTGTTATAGCCCCTTAATGCCGAGCGCCAGACAGGGTACCAACAAGTACCATCTTTTAACGTCTTTTGGTATGACGCGATCGGGGATCGAGCCCCGGACCTTCCGCTCTTCTGGCGGACGCTGTACCTCTGGACCACGGAGGCGGTGAAAGCAATAGCAAATGTTTCAGGAAGTCATTGCCGGAAAACGTATTACTGGTGTTGCTTGGAATTTCTGTTTTTTTCTTCTGTTTCTACTTATCATTACCTAAATATTTAAACTCATGCCATGTTCTCATATCCTGATTCTGAATTGACAATTTAGTTTACCTTCTGGGATACATATGTGCGCTTTTTGACAGTACAGGCACTTACATGGCATCAGTAGGTATGTATCTATAACATGTCTCTGCCCCGTGTTGATCCTCTGGCTGAGAGCTGTCTGGCATACATGTTGCGACTTTTGCGCGCCTTTAGACATCCTCTTCGATGAGCATTTTATACGATATGCAGTTATCCGGTGCTAAAAGGTCCTTCAAAAGTAAAATTGTATTTATGTATAGGAAATGCGATTCCTAAATTGTTATCTTCATGTAATGAACATATTCGACATCGGAATGTAAGAGAAATAAAAGTCAACATAGTCCAACATAATTCTATTTTTCAACTCACACATCCTTATTGTGCTATGTGTTCCTATGATTCTTATTATTATTACATTTGACAAATAAGAACTAATACATGCAG